>NC_030683.2:22429727-22762227 GCF_000004195.4 Xenopus tropicalis
TGTGCAGTGACTGTATTCCCCCCACCCATCCCTCGCCATGTGTTTATTTGTTTAATACCCGTAAGACTCGATCGTTAAACCTCGAGCACCGATTTCACTAATTCAGTACTGCGGCCACATGATACAGTTTTCCGCTTTCATGGAAGCCCCTCGCAGTCAAGTAGGTGGATTCCAGAAAGCTGCTTTATTTTAAGCTTCCTGCTATTTTTGACTTGAAACTACAAACAACCCTGGACCCAAAAGAGACATTCCTTCCTATCTGTGTAATACCTGCCTTCTGTCTAATGGTAATATCATCGACATGCCGCTTGATCTTGCTTGACCTTTTTTTTGATCATGATGTTTGTGAATGTATCCCATAGTTCCCAGCACCTTTTTTGACAAACCAATGTTTTTCCTATGTCCTTACCGTAGGAAGTATTACTGAAGAGAGCGGCAGACCTCGTCGAAGCCCTCTATGGAATGCCACACAACAACCAGGCAAGTCTTTCATGCATGTTCTCAAACTCATTCAGGGCTATGCAATTTAGAAAAACCAGGTTGGCAAAATATCAATACAATCTTATTTGTGGCATTCGGCATTGCCAGTCACCTTAAGGGCACTGTAATGTGATGAGAGGCTCCTGGGGGAAAAAAAGGAAGAAAAAAAAAAAAATCTTCATCTTCCCGTTTTTCTTTTCAGAGCTAGTTTTCCTATCAGAAATGACAATTAGGTGCAAGTTGCCAAAAGCATAAGCAATCATTAAGACGAGAGAGTAACCTTGAACTCAGTCCAAAATATACAGTGACTAATAGCAGAGCCTGCAGTAAAGCTGCCAAGTACACGAAACAGAAAATGTTTGAATAGCACGTAAAAGCCTTACAGTTGTATCATTGTGTGTGTGTATCTGTGCCTAGTATGCGGGTGTTTACTAATTTGTACTGTATCCGTTTGTCTATATTCAATGCATTACTGTATGAGAGTGTATGTATATAAGAAAGTTCAGGATTCTCTAGATTGAAAGGGTTAAATAGGTTAACCTGCTGGCATACAATTTTATCAAGTAACAGGGTATCTAAACAGAGATCAAGAAGGTAACCAGATAGAGCAAAGAGAGGTTTAGGGATTATTTTGCTTGTCTGAGTGAAATGCATCCAAGCCGGGCGCTTTCTTGCCTGATGGCTGCGGAGACAAACAAGTCGAACACGGTAACAATGACTGCATTTATGACATTGTAGGAAATAATCCTGAAACGAGCAGCTGACATTGCTGAAGCATTATACAGTGTGCCACGCAATCACAACCAGATCCCTTCACTTGCCAACACTCCGTCTCACAGCGGGATGATGGGAGTAAACTCTTTCAGCAGCCAGCTAGCAGTTAATGTTTCAGAGACCTCTCAAGCTAATGACCAAGGTATGTGGTTACGCAAGGAATAATTCCATATGCTGCTCACGATGCTTGGCTAATATCTATTCATATTGTTGGATGTAATCACTGCAATTCTATTGTTTCTTTTAGACTCCCCTCCTTCCCAATACAAAGTGCTATCTAGAACATAATGTTTCTTCCTTCCTTACATCATAACATCATAGTGTTTATTTTAATCAGTGCAATGCTGACTAATGGTAAACTCTACTATCTATCTATCATCTATCTATCTATCTATCTATCTATCATCTATCTATCTATCTATCATCTATCTCTCTATCTATCATCTATCTCTCTATCATCTATCTATATCATCATCTACTGTATTTCTTCTAGTCCATTAAAATGCAACCATCATAATAACCCACTGACTAAGTAGAATATATCTTTTTCTATGGCCATTGGTAGATTAGAAATATCTTCTTCTCTTTATACCCTTTATACTAATCTAAATGTATTTATGGGATATATACTTTATTAATAAGTGATTACCATATGTTCAATAATGAAATTAGGGTTTATTATGTCTAAAGAATGTTCCTCTGCTGACTTGTTGCTTACCTGAAGTGTGAAGTTCATCATCTAGATCTGTAGACTAGTTGTCATTAAGAAATTGCAGGGCTTTGTTGTCTATTATGAATAACTTTGGACATGCAATCTACTTGAAATGCCTATTCATAAGCATAAATGCTAATTTACCAAGCATGAATGGTCTATGAACACATAAGATATTATCTGATTTGACAGTTAGTACATAAACGGTAGATGATGCCAAGATATGGTGTAGTTTCCCTGAATTGGGATATTCTATAAATGGCTTGGCTACCATTGGACAACCTTTCTTGAACTCAAAGGGGTTAAATATACAGTATATAATAACCACTCGAGTAATAGTAATAGTCATAGTATGGGAGACCCCTTCTTTTAAATAAAATCGCAGTTTTAGATGACTCCCCTGCAACAAACAAGTTGTTCCTTGTCAGACGTGGCATTTGAAGGCCTGGAAAGGCTGAAAGTTCATCCCGTGTGTTGGTACAAACTGGGAATCAGGCCTGTTGATAATTGCTACTAAAGACAAATGTGAAAGAAACTGACACAATTGGATCGAAGAAAGCTTTTGTTGGCTGTCTGAGCCTGGAAGAGAACAACATACTGTGCTCATAGATGATTTAAGTAGGGTTGGTGTGATAAGGTTATCTTCAGCCGCAACAGTTGATAGGGCAGTATCAGACAATGTGAAGGGAAGCTGTGTGATCAATAAAACTGTGTAGCATTTGATGTGGATTCATGGGAAAGGAAACAAAAGTGTCTATTATAAATGATAGTAACTCTATCACTTTTTTTTCCTTTTGTGGGGTGTTTGTCTACAACAGTAGGTTACAGTCGCAACACAAGCAGTGTTTCTCCACGAGGCTACGTCCCCAGCAGCACTCCCCAGCAGTCTAATTACAACACAGTTAGCAATAGCATGAATGGCTATGGAAATGCTGGTATGCCCAATTTAGGAGTTCCCGGATCGCCCGGATTCCTTAATGGCTCTTCGGCTAACTCTCCTTATGGCAGTAAGTATTTGCATTGATTTGCATTCAGCTATTTGACCCAAATACTTAACTGTGTTGTCAGCTACTGAACAAAAGGACGGGTGACTCTGGAGGCTGGACGATTTCTTAAAACAAACTGTTATGATATTCTTAATGTAGCAAACATGCATCGTGTGGTCGATAGTGTTTAAGAAATGAAGAATTTGGGGTGTATGTACTAGCATAACCAATTAAGAAGCGTAGGCCGCTGCAACCTAAATAAGGACTTCTGGTTACAATCATAAGAAAATCCAAAAACACATTTATTTATGTTTAGTCTAACGTTAAACCATATATTTTGCAATGCAAACATGTATACAAGTTTTACAAATTGTTGGAAATAATTGCACTTGGGATTTGGGTTATCTGTCCCAAGTAACCATCATCTCGGCCAATGACCACGATACCTTTCAATATACCATAATAACAATCATTCAATACTTTTATTTTTGATACATAAACACCAATACTTGTTTAGCACACTCAAGCTGAGTACATAAACCCCTTAGTCTTACATCCAGAGAGTAGCCACGCCAACATATTTCATTTTTTTTTTTTGTTCTTTCTTTTTTCGTTGTTGAAAAGAAAAGGCGAGGCCATATTACTCTCATTTTTTCTGTTTGCCATGAAAAAAAAACTAAAAAAAAAAACTCAATTGAGTTGTGATTATTTTTGCTTTATTGCAGTAGTGCCGTCAAGCCCTACCATGGCAGCCTCTTCCGTCACCCTCCCTTCAAACTGTAGCAGTACACACGGCATTTTCTCATTCTCACCTGCCAATGTCATCTCTGCAGTAAAACAAAAGAGCGCCTTTGCTCCCGTTGTCAGGCCCCAAGCTTCCCCTCCACCATCTTGCACCAGTGCAAATGGAAATGGACTTCAAGGTGAGTTTCAAATCTGTAACTGCACTAATACTTTTCACTAATTACTTCCATTAACACCAGTAACCTACAACCCTGTGACTTCAATTCTTGCTTTTCAGACCTAGTGTCAATTACAATAGATTACATCAGTAAAAGGAATGCCAATGCAAAATACAACTCGTTATTGGTATGTTAGAGTATGGTGTAACATTTACAAACAGGGAGAATATCCTTACCGGATATTTAAAACCTTGTATTTATAACCATATTTTACTAGGAGATGTTTATTAGTAAACTTCTTCGATCAGTCACAGAAACATAACAGCAGTCAACTCATTGTTAGACTGGGGGAGCCAAGGATCTCCCTGGTATAAGGCTTTAACACCAACATAAGGCAGAAATGGGAATGTTTAACTCCAAAAACTATAGCTTGCTAATAAAACATGTAATATCTCAAATACTATGAAGAATATTAGTATGTATACCCCATTCATGGAAACCAGTGATCCCCAACCAGTGGCTTGGGGGCAACATCCCTTGGATGTTGCTCTCAGTGCCCCCAAACCAGGTAGTTTTTTTTGAATTCCTGACTTGGGGGCAAGTTTTAGTTGAATAAAAACAAGATTTACTGCCAAATAAAGCCCACTGTAAGCTGATAGTGTGCATAGAGGCTGCCTAATAGCCAATCACAGCCCTTATTTGGCTCCTCCATGAACTTTTATGGTGCTTGTGTTACTCATGAGTAAGAAAGGTTGATGGAAACCCTTCTGTCTGGTCACAACGGTTAGCCAATATGCCCTGTTAGATTGCGATTTGTACCTAAGCATTGGTATTCCTTCCCGTTGGTTTATGCATGGAATAACATTTTTTCTCTGTATTGAATAAAAGAGTGTTGTTGCTTTAGTATTTCTGGTGTATAGAAAGTAATTTACATGACATCTCCCCAGAATGTTTTTCTGTCTGAAAAAAAAAATATGACGAGACTGTAATTATCTCTGTTCAATTGCAGATCTTAAATTATACTATATGGATCTTTGTAGTAGTATATATGTTATTGAGTATTTTCTTATTTTTCAGACATGTATTTCAATCCCACTTTCCCAAAATCTTGAAATTCGTAAAGATAGAACAAGTGCCGCATAATGTGAGACATTTTCATCTTTTAACCTTGCATACGAAAAAAAAAGTTGTTGACTATTGAAATAAACCTTTCTAAATACCAACATCCATCATTCCTTCCAGTAGAAAGGAGCCTGACACCTAAAAACGGCTATTTGAATAAAATATAAATTAAACATATTTTTTTTTTTTTATGAAATAAAATAAATGTGACATTTGCAACACCAACAACCTGATTACACAGAAGGCTGAAAAGAAGATGCAAAATGCACCTTTTCAGCAGATGATTTGAAATTTGGATGAAATCTAAAATACCATCCTCATCATCCCTGAGCTGGAGAGAAAATAACACAAATGAAAGGAAAAAAAAAAAAAAAAATCAGAATGTGCAATTCAGATGTTTTTGGTTAACGAAATGGAAACCTCCCATCGACAAGCATTTGAGTTGTGTCAATAAAAAAAGGGAAACTCTACCCTATTTATAAGTTGGATTTGGTTCTCATTTACTTTCCCTTAAAAATGGTTCTGACTATTCTTTTATAGCTCTGCTAATGGCCATTGTTGTCTATAGACCTGCCGCCCCCTCCCAAGAATTTCCTATTTAAAAGGCTGTGTCTGAAGCACAGGGGGATTATGTACTTAATTATCTATTTAAGGGAAAATAAATGGAGTAAATCCCTACTTAGAAGCTGGGTATATTTTCCCTTTAGCAAAATGTGCATGTTTTAATAAGGCAAATTGAATCAGAAGTCATAAGAGAAACAATACATACCAATTGAAAATCTGAACATATCTTATGTTTTAAAATATTTTTAAATGTAGAATCTGGAGAGGAAGATGGTTGGGGAGGGTATACTGCATGCAAGGGAGGTGGCATCTCCTTCTATTTTCCATTTGGAGTTTGCTTTGAGAATGGCACAAAACACCAGAGGCTTCATGATACAAAATGTATGTACGAACCAAACCTGCAATATGTTCATATATGAGCAGTAGAATCATTATCAGTTGCATGCATTCTCATTTTACTTAGCCCCTCCCCACCTTCATTTTTTAGACTGAAGAATTATCTATATAACTAGGGTTTGTTATGTTGAAATAAGAATGGCTAAAATAGTTCAATGGAAAAGGTTTGCTTAGCAGAAACAATATGCTTTGCCTTTAATGATATAGATGTAAACATATAATAAGGCGGATAGGGAGGGTCTAGGCTGCACCAATAGATTTGAGAAATACCAACTAGTAAACCATATGTGACCTACTAGTAAGAGCAATTCAAAACTAATTTCAAATTTAAGTATCTCCAACCCAACTCCAAAAATACTCAAAATCCTCTCTTAAAGAGATATTTTCTTCCCTTATGGCAAAATCAGTCTTCTGCTTCAAAGTAAAGGGAAAACAGTAGTTAGTATGGGAATACATTGTCCAACATGAGAGTCCTGCACATCTAGTGGGTGTAGGCACCATGCTAGGTCTACCTATAGTTTATAACCTCTAATATGTCCTTCCTGGCTGCTTAAGACAGTCACCAAGAAACCTTAGTGCTTCTTCCAAGTAAGCATTTATACACCTAAGGTCAAAAGGATGAACACAACCCACTTTTCTAGCCTTTTAAAAAGAGAGGGTACAAACACTTAGCTAAACATAGAATGAGGTCTATGGTACATTGCTACATTTCATGTGTCTCCAAGCTGACCTCTTAGTTTTCTCACTGTAGTTAAATAACATCTCTCAAAACCCTTTGACGGCCTTTAGTGGTAAATGCTTGGAGCTGTCGCTTAGCTAGAGCCGATGACCTGTATATCATGACCTTGTTTATGTCAAAATGTCTTTCTTTTCTATCACTCTGCAATAATAAGAAATAGGAAAAAATTACAATAAAACACAGACTAGAATATATTGTTGGGAAAAACCAATAAGAAAGCATTTACAGAGGAATTTAGACTCCATCATTAAAATGCCAGCCAATGCTAATGGTAGTCTGGGTCAAAGAAGCCACAGACATCCACAGCCTGGCTACTAACTTCTTTACATTAGTACAGATTCATTAATCTCTTCAGTAATGAATAAGACAAACTACGTATGATTTTGGGGGAAATTGAGTAAATTTGCGAAGATTACGTATGAGAAATGCACACCATTTCGAAAACTCATCCATGCCATATGTTCTAATAAACATTATGATGCTTTCAAAGAGCCAAATTGTAATTATTCTACTATTACTATTACAGTACCTCTGCATATGCACATAACACTTTGGAACCATAAACTTGTAACGGTGTGTCTAAAGCAAATTAATATTGTTGGGATTAATGAACTGAGAAATTGAAGCTCCGATCACTATATAAGCAAATTTATTAATGTTACACATAAATTAGTGAGAGGCAAAAAAAAAAAACATAAGTTTTAATGAAATGAGAAACAAAAAAAGGGTACATTCATTGCAGTTGGGATATTAGGTTTTCACCACTTAACAATAAATTATTTCTTTAATAGAAAATCAGTTCTCTGACTATAATGGTTTCATTACAAGAGGCATACCTTTAGAAAAAAAGATATATATTTAGTCTTAGACATTTGAAACTAGACCACAATAAAAAAAAAATAATTAGAATGTTTTTCTAGCACAATAGTATAGTTTTTAAAAAAAAAAAAAATATGGTTCATAAGTTTCTAATTTAGGTAGCTAGAGAAATGTCTGGTCTTGGCTGGTGAGTGAGTTGGCTTCATCTGACATTACCAGAAGTGACCATGTTGTTTTCCAGCTGTCAACAGGACTAGTCTCTAGGGAGTCTGGACCACTGTTTGCTATTAGCAAAAACGCTAAGAGAAATATCACACATGTGAAAGGCAGGATGTTTTGCACCAAAATGTCAGAACCCTCTGCTTTGTTAAATGTCTTTTTGTTGCTCTTCATTTTGCTTTCCTTTTTTACTCATGATATACACTAAAATAGTTTGTAGTCATTCAAAAGGGAAACTATCATTACTGATATATTGGGAAGGCTAAATTTGTTATTATTAATGAAATCTTAAAGCAGAGATCTGCAATGTGTGCCCCCCCCCACCCCTCCCCTCCCCCAGTATCCTTGACTGCCTGGGAATCTGGGAAAGGTTTCAGACAGATGATTTCTGCTTTACTTTTATAAGAAGGATTTTGATAAACAGCAAATGATTAATTTTTGTGTTCCTTCTTATCTTACCCCTGTCCTTTTTTTCTTTGTTTTCTATCCTTACTGTTCTTCTGTCCATGAAATAATGCATTCAATTGATTAATCTGATAACAAGCAGAAACATTGAGTGCCCCTTCAGTAGAAATACACTAAGGGTGAAGACACACAGAGCTACTAGTAGCAGCTACTTTTTCATGGCTACTAAACTCCAGACAATTATCAGTAAATGATCAGCATTGTCTATTTTAGTAGCCACGACAAGTAGCTGCTACCAGTAGCTCCGTGTGTCTTCCCTCCTAAGGCTGAAGACACACTGAGATACTAGTAGCAGCTACTTTTTCATGGCTACTAAACTCCAGAAAATACCCTGCCATAGACAATACTGAGAATTGCCTTTGCTAAAACACATGTAGAGACAATTATCAGTAAATGATCAGCATTGTCTATTTTAGTAGCCACGACAAGTAGCTGCTACTAGTAGCTCCATGTGTCTTCCCTCCTAAGGGTGAAGACACACTGAGCTACTAATAGCAGCTACTTGTCACGGCTACTAAATCCTAGATACCCTGCCATAGACAATACTGAGAGTTGCCTCTGCTTAAACACACGTAGAGACAATTATCAGTAAATGATCAGCATTGTCTATTTTAGTAGCCACGACAAGTAGCTGCTACTAGTAGCTCCGTGTGTCTTCCCTCCTAAGGCTGAAGACACACTGAGATACTAGTAGCAGCTACTTTTTCATGGCTACTAAACTCCAGAAAATACCCTGCCATAGACAATACTGAGAATTGCCTCTGCTAAAACACACGTAGAGACAATTATCAGTAAATGATCAGCATTGTCTATTTTAGTAGCCACGACAAGTAGCTGCTACTAGTAGCTCCATGTGTCTTCCCTCCTAAGGGTGAAGACACACTGAGCTACTAGTAGCAGCTACTTGTCACGGCTACTAAATCCTAGATACCCTGCCATAGACAATACTGAGAGTTGCCTCTGCTTAAACACACGTAGAGACAATTATCAGTAAATGATCAGCATTGTCTATTTTAGTAGCCACATCAAGTAGCTGCTGCTAGTAGCTCCGTGTGTTTTCCCTCCTAAGGGTGAAGACACACTGAGCTACTAATAGCAGCTACTTGTCACGGCTACTAAATCCTAGATACCCTGCCATAGACAATACTGAGAGTTGCCTCTGCTAAAACACACGTAGTGACAATTATCAGTAAATGATCAGCATTGTCTGTTTTAGTAGCCACATCAAGTAGCTGCTACTAGTAGCTCTGTGTGTCTTCACCCTAAACCTAAAGAGCATTGGGGCTCTATGGCCTTGTTTATACCACAAGCTCAAGTAAACCAGGCCTAGGGGAAAGTTTTTTTTTTTACCATAAACCTACACTGAACGGCCAATATTTAATTCTTATAAATAGTATCCATTAAATTCTTCTGCTTCAAGCAGATTCAAATGAAAAGGCCCAGTGCTACAAATTACTTTGAGAAATTGACAAACATGATAGTTTTCCTTTAATGAAGATATTTTAGCTGTAGATTCTGCTGTATACCGTAGCCCAATCAGTAATAAAAAAAAAAACAAAAAAAACAAAACTTACCCAATAGGCTTGGTGAGCTAATATGATCTTTCCCTCTTTTTTTCTAGCTATGTCCGGTCTTGTAGTTCCACCAATGTAAAGTCACTTTTGTCTACTTGCTTGTAGCATCAAGCTTCAGAAGAAAGCTTCAGGGGACACATTTAGTCTATTAAAGGATCACTGAAGGAATACAGTGTCTTCAGAGGAAAAAAAAAAAATCATCGAGACGTTAAATGCTACAAACAGTTTCTTTAAAGATTTTATTTGAACTATAAGAAACCAACATTCAACTGAGCGACTTCTCCATGAACAATTCCATGTCCTCGACCGAACTTTTCTCATATTTTCACATTTCTCAATCCTGAAGATCACGGGGGAAAAAAAAAAAGCGACGCCTATTTTGTATAAAGTTTCTGATTCCGTCTTGGCTATGTCTAGTACTTGCTATGTGTTGGGAGAACTCTGTGGATGCACCATTTTGAATATCATGAAACACTGACGAAAAATGCCTCAGAACGTTTTTCTGTACTCATAATTAGACTCACAATGGTCGTGTATCTCTATAATGTGAAATATTTTTTTTTTTTTCTTTTTTCTTTTTTTTTTTTGTGGTGAAAAAGGGGGCCAAGGAGGTATGAGCCATCAAACTGGAAAAAAAAAAGTATATGAATCATTTAAATCTGGGTAACTGGGGGCGGGGCAAGGGATTATCATTGCTTAACTTCATCTTAATGAACTTTGTAACTTATTGTAGTTAGAAATTGTAACTTTGATATTGAATTCTCTTGCCTTCGACAAGCACACTGACAGAGAAAAAAATGCTACTGTCTGTTGGTTCAAATATACGTCCACTGCTAGAGCTTCCTGTTTAAGCAAGTGATATCTGCAACATTTTTTCAACTTATTGCTAGCACTGTATACTATTGCATTCTTAGGCTACTGTGAAGTCTATGTTTCTTGTACCAGAAAATTGTCCTTTTAACTTCTAGATCCTTATTCCCTAATGTGTTTTGTATGTGGTTATAAAATTGTAGACTTTTGTGATTTTGCCAAAGTTGTAGCTAAATATTTATACACTTGTCTTGAATTTTTTTCAGATCCACTTAATATTACAAAGGCCGATTTTATTCCTTATGCTTTTTTTTGTGGGGGGGTAAGGAATAAAATGGTCTTTTCCATTGAGACACTTTCTTTCACATGAACACTTGCAGTCACTAAGGGAATTTATTTTGTAACATATCAATTATAAATATTGTATTTATCTTTGAAATTTTGTATATTGCTTTCCATCATTTTATTTTATTATTATTTTTTTTTTGTTGTTGTTGTTCCTCTATGTATTGTTTATTTTTTTTGTCACGGGCTAGTGTTGAATTGCTGAAAAAAAAAAAAAAGCATTAAGCCAAGAAAGGTTGCCTTCATACTGTAATTTCCTTTGTACCGAATTATAGTGTCCATACATTTCATTTGTACTTCAGAAAATTGCTTTTGTTTTAGACTTTCCGTCCTCTTGTTTCTTTTTTTTTTTAATTTGGAAAAGTCAAATTCATTGTTTATTTTTATATTATTTTTAAGTTATCTGAACAAATGATTTTGAATAAAAGTTGTTTGTTGTATAGTCAAAACAAAATTGTGCCACATGGCTGTAATTAATATTAGTAGCAAAATGTGCATGTAATTCAACTACAAATTCTGTTTAATTTGTGGTTGTTTTTTTTATTTTATTTTTTTTAATTTTATTTTATTTTGTAAACTGTAAAAAAAAAAAAAAAAAAAGAAGTCGTTTTTAGCTGCCACCCATGACTTGCCACATATTTAAACCATGTTTACTGGACAAATTAAGAGGCCTAAATTTTAAATATAAAATAATGTCTAATATTTTTAATTAAAGGTTTGCCACATTCATTTCTCTGATGCCTTAAAAAATATTTTTATTTTGAAAAAAAAAAAAAGAAAAACGTCTGTGCTATTGCATCATAAGTAGTGATGGGCGAAATAATTCACCAGACATGGATTCACGTCAAATTTCTGTGTTTCACCCTTGGTGGATTTTTTTTTGCGAAATGGGCGTCAAAATTTGCAGCGGAAAAATTCACTGTACGTCAAAAAAAATAGTAACGTGCACTTAAAAAAAATGCAGCGTGTCAAAAAAAATTGTTGTGCGGGTTAAAAAAATTACTATTTTTTTTTGCCGTGCAACATTTGTCCCGTTTTGCGAATTTTTCGCTATTTCAAGGCATCTTTACAAAGATTCGCAAATTTTTCAGTGAAACGGGACAGATTCGCTCATCACTAATCATAAGCTTAAACAGCACAGTTTTTAATCATCATTTTGTTTCGATGATTTATGGTGTAAAAAAAAAAAAGGTAAAGAAGATGAAGAAGAAAAAAAAAAGACATGAAACAAAGCACAATCCTGGTATACAATAATGTCACTCCTTTTCTGCATCTGTCTTCTGCTGCACTCTGCACCCCCATAATTCCTGCACTGTTTAATAGGTTTCATAAAATTCATGGTAATACACAAATTTTTTATATATATTTTTAACGGAATTTTTTTGTAGTACGACACCCCCCCGTAGCAAAGTACTTTTTTCAATTGGAAAGACCTCCTTGGTATATTATGATTGATAGTGCCAAATAGTGTATAAAGGGGACAGAATAGGATACTTTTTTTTTTTTTTTTCCTTTGCACTAAATGCATTGCTGTGGTAGCATTGCAGAACACTTTGCAAACTGCAGCAGAAAAATAAAATAAACTCAAATTAAAAAAGGAGAGACTTTTTTTTTTTTTTCGTTCTCGGCAAAATGCACATTTTTAGCAAGGTGTTATAAAATAGTGAATGCTATGAAACGACACAATAATGAAAGCGTTGCACATTTATTTAATGATAGCCGGTATGGCTAAGTGGAAAACCTGAGATAGACACTTTGGAAACATGAAATGCCTCGTTTTTATTTTGTATAGGAAAGGTTCAAATTAAAAAAAAAACAAAAAAAAGAGTTCACATGTACATGTTAAAACATTTGCAAGTTCCATCATAAATGCAATCTATTTGTGTTTTAGATTAGGTAGGTAATGCAATCATTGCTTCATTGTCTTCAAACTGAACGCTTCACTAAATGGTAGATTTTACTGTTAAAGACCCTACAATAAGATTGTTTTATCTGTACATTTTTTCCAGATATTTAACTGTATAAAATGTTCATTTTACACAATATTTAATTAAAGTATTTCTTGTCTGTGAATTTCACTTTTAGTAATTTTATCTGAAGTTTGATTATTAAAAACAGTTTGCAAAACACGGAAAAAAAAAAAAAAAAAAAGAAGACGACGAACCTCGGGGGTTTCATTTATAGGAAGCGAAAGTCTTGGGTTGGCTATTCCGACACTTCTTGTGCTCATTGGATAAGAGAATGAAATAAATACATTTTAAATAAAGGAAAATCTAATTTTGGGTTCTGGATTATTAATTGCTACTCGGTGTAACAGTTTAGTGTTAGCATTTTGAAGTAGAATTTTATATTTAAGTAGGAACTAGGCATAGAGCAAGAGTTGGGGAAAGCAGGAAATGCACACAAGAGAAGGACATGATAACTATGTATAAATGTATGTATGTATGTATAACTTTATTTATAAAGCTCCACAAGGGTACCCAGCGCTGTACAATCTTACAGAATGCAAAATTACACACAGGGAGGACAAGTGATATAATAAATAAATACAATAAATATATATATGTATATGTATAAGTGCCATGTGGTATGAGACACAGTAGGAAGGAGGTCCCTGCCCCGTAGAGCTTACAATCTAAGTGGTTGGGTAACATACAGGCACAAACTGGAAGGTTATATATAAGGGGATCATATAATAACCTCTCTAATGCTTTATTTACCAGTAGGTCCTTACAACGGACACGAGGGCACCCACTCCGTTTAGAAGAAGGGAGGTTCCATTTAAATATTCGGAAAGGATTTTTTACAGTGAGAGCTGTGAAGTTCGTACTGTCTGATACATTATATAACTTTAAGAAGGGGCTGGATGGATTCTTAGCAAGTGAGGGAATACAGGGTTATGGGAGATAGCTCTCAGTACAAGTGAGGGAATACAGGGGTAGGGGGGATAGCTCTCAGTACAAGTGAGGGAATACAGGGTTATGGGAGATAGCTCTCAGTACAAGTGAGGGAATACAGGTGTAGGGGGGATAGCTCTCAGTACAAGTGGGGGAATACAGGTGTAGGGGGGATAGCTCTCAGTACAAGTGAGGGAATACAGGGGTAGGGGAGATAGCTCTTAGTACAAGTGAGGGAATACAGGGGTAGGGGAGATAGCTCTCAGTACAAGTGGGGGAATACAGGTGTAGGGGGGATAGCTCTCAGTACAAGTGAGGGAATACAGGGTTATGGGAGATAGCTCTCAGTACAAGTGAGGGAATACAGGGGTAGGGGAGATAGCTCTCAGTACAAGTGAGGGAATACAGGGTTATGGGAGATAGCTCTCAGTACAAGTGAGGGAATACAGGGGTAGGGGGATAGCTCTCAGTACAAGTGAGGGAATACAGGGGTAGGGGAGATAGCTCTCAGTACAAGTGAGGGAATACAGGGGTAGGGGAGATAGCTCTCAGTACAAGTGAGGGAATACAGGGGTAGGGGAGATAGCTCTTAGTACAAGTGAGGGAATACAGGGTTATGGGAGATAGCTCTCAGTACAAGTGAGGGAATACAGGGGTAGGGGAGATAGCTCTCAGTACAAGTGAGGGAATACAGGGGTATGGGAGATAGCTCTCAGTACAAGTGAGGGAATACAGGGGTAGGGGAGATAGCTCTCAGTACAAGTGAGGGAATACAGGGGTAGGGGGGATAGCTCTCAGTACAAGTGAGGGAATACAGGGTTATGGGAGATAGCTCTCAGTACAAGTGAGGGAATACAGGGGTATGGGAGATAGCTCTCAGTACAAGTGAGGGAATACAGGGGTAGGGGAGATAGCTCTCAGTACAAGTGAGGGAATACAGGGGTATGGGGGATAGCTCTCAGTACAAGTGAGGGAATACAGGGGTAGGGGGGATAGCTCTCAGTACAAGTAAGGGAATACAGGGGTAGGGGAGATAGCTCTCAGTACAAGTGAGGGAATACAGGGGTATGGGAGATAGCTCTCAGTACAAGTGAGGGAATACAGGGGTAGGGGAGATAGCTCTCAGTACAAGTGAGGGAATACAGGGGTAGGGGAGATAGCTCTCAGTACAAGTGAGGGAATACAGGGGTAGGGGAGATAGCTCTCAGTACAAGTAAGGGAATACAGGGGTAGGGGGGATAGCTCTCAGTACAAGTGAGGGAATACAGGGGTAGGGGAGATAGCTCTCAGTACAAGTGAGGGAATACAGGGTTATGGGAGATAGCTCTCAGTACAAGTGAGGGAATACAGGGGTAGGGGAGATAGCTCTCAGTACAAGTGAGGGAATACAGGGGTAGGGGAGATAGCTCTCAGTACAAGTGAGGGAATACAGGGGTAGGGGAGATAGCTCTCAGTACAAGTGAGGGAATACAGGGGTAGGGGAGATAGCTCTCAGTACAAGTGAGGGAATACAGGGGTAGGGGAGATAGCTCTCAGTACAAGTGAGGGAATACAGGGGTCGGGGAGATAGCTCTCAGTACAAGTGAGGGAATACAGGGGTAGGGGAGATAGCTCTCAGTACAAGTGAGGGAATACAGGGGTAGGGGAGATAGCTCTCAGTACAAGTGAGGGAATACAGGGGTAGGGGAGATAGCTCTCAGTACAAGTGAGGGAATACAGGGGTAGGGGAGATAGCTCTTAGTACAAGTGAGGGAATACAGGGGTAGGGGAGATAGCTCTCAGTACAAGTGAGGGAATACAGGGGTAGGGGGATAGCTCTCAGTACAAGTGAGGGAATACAGGGGTAGGGGAGATAGCTCTCAGTACAAGTGAGGGAATACAGGGGTAGGGGGGATAGCTCTCAGTACAAGTGAGGGAATACAGGGGTAGGGGGGATAGCTCTCAGTACAAGTGAGGGAATACAGGGGTAGGGGGGATAGCTCTCAGTACAAGTGAGGGAATACAGGGGTAGGGGGGATAGCTCTCAGTACAAGTGAGGGAATACAGGGTTATGGGAGATAACTCTTAGTACAAGTTGATCCAGGGACTGGTCCGATTGCCATCTTGGAGTCAGGAAGGAACTTTTTCCCCTCTGAGGCAAATTAGAGAGGCTTCAGGGTTTTTTGCCTTCCTCTGGATCAACTAGCAGTTAGGCAGGTTATATATAGGCATTATGGTTGAACGTGATGGATGTACGTCTTTCTTCAACCAACTATATTACTATGACAGGCCTGCTCAGTGGTTTTTTAGAAGCAGTTGACCTCCCATTATCAGGCGTCAGAACTAGTGATGAGCAAATCTGTCCTGTTTTGTGAAATGGCAAACATGTTGCACATCAAAAAAAATTGTCAAAATGTTTTTTTTTGATGCATGGTATTTTTTTATGCATGTGACAATTTTACAATCCACCAAAGGCGAAAAGTGGAAATTCACCACAAATCCTTGCCTGCTAAATTATTTCTCCCATCACTAGTCAGAACCATAACATTTTATATGTCTCCCCAGTAAACTGCCATGATACAATGGGTGACACGCTTGATAATCCAGTCAAGGGTACTGGTTTAGTTTGACATACTCTTGGGCTAAAGACCACAATGTAGGAGATTGCAAAGGGTTTCTCTCTGTGTCGGACGATACTTGGCCAGAAGTCGTTCTACTTTTGCCTGTCTAAATGCATTGCTGCTATTGGTTATTGTTTCCAACACTCTCTGCTTTTAGATAGTCTTTTATGCTCACTTCGTGGGTTCTCTGGCCAGGACTAAGGTTTCTATGGTCCACCTTGAACATGACGCTCAATGACATTGTGTAAATAAGATACCTAGGCCACCCTGTGACTTCATAATTGTAGTAAATATTGCTTTTCAGGGACTGAGGAAACGTTAAATACTTGTACTCAATGTACTCACCCAATTGCTGCCTGCCTGTTTATGTGACCCACTGTGCTTTGTATAAGACAGCTACATTTATGGACCACTGGTAGATGTTGGATTATTTTCTGGCTTATGTGGCAATCATACTACTGACACTTATAACAAGAACTTAAAGGTCACTATTGTAAGATTAAATCATAACACTTGATACCCATACAGGAGCTTTTGTTATGTACTTCCCAACACAAATGTTATTCCCTTGTTACTTGATGATTATGGTGGTAAAATCTATTCAACGCTCCTACCTTCGAATGAATGTCAAGGATTACTACTTCAACTGACATGCTATATGTGGGAGTGTTCCAAATGAATGAAAATGTACGTTATACATTGATACATTGGTTGTAAGAGGTCCACTGTGTACATTGTTTTTAAGTACATTTATTAAGAAGTAATGTGCTCAGTTATAAGCATTATGTGCCAAAACTTCAGGGAATAGTAGTCTTTCCCTTAAGCAAAATTCCCACAATACCACTTCCAACACAGACAAGACTTTCACTGCATATCAACTGCAGCCTTCCTTGCATTCCTATTTAGAGTACAATGACTGGAACTTTGTTACCCTTTAAAAAGTATTACCCAAATACGCAACAATTATTTTCTTTCTTCGTAAGAATCGTATAACTAAAGGCACAAACTTCCAACAGGTCGGACTGCAAAGTTATTTGTCACAGCGTGGTTCTGGCTGAGCTTTATCGGATGCAATAAATGCCCAATAAATAGCCTTGCAGTTTAATCTGCTACAAATTAGTCCCTTTATTTTTACAATTTATACAATATTTATAAAATTGTTATGATGTTATAAAGGTGACTGAGCTTTATATAGCTGGGACATCATGTTGGCACAGCGGTTAGCATTGCTACCTTTTCAGGGTACGACTCCTAGGTTCAATTCCAGCCAAGGCACTTTATTCAAGGAGTTTATATGTTCTTGCATCAGTTTCACCTTTGGGTACTTGAGTTTCTACCCACATTCCGAAATAATGCAGAAAGGTTAATTGACTTCTGATAAAACTGGTCTTAGTGTGTATGTACGGCATGTAATAGGAACCTTAGATTGTAAGCTCCACTGGGGCAGTGACAGCATATTTCAATATACATGTATGGGACCCCTTATCCAGAAACCCATTATCCAGCAATTTCCAAATTATGGAAAGGCTGTTTCCCATAGACTCAGTTTTAATCAAATAATTCACATTTTTAAAAATGGTTTCCTTTTTCTCTGTAATAATAAAGCAGTACCTTGTACTTGATCCCAACTAAGATATAATTACCCCTTATTGGGGGCAGAACAGTCCTATTGGGTTTATTCAATGGTAAAATGATTCCCTTTTCTCTGTAATAATAAAACAGTACCTGTACTTGATCCCAACTAAGATATAATTACCCCTTATTGGGGGCAGAACAGTCCTATTGGGTTTATTCAATGGTAAAATGATTCCCTTTTCTCTGTAATAATAAAACAGTACCTGTACTTGATCCCAACTAAGATATAATTACCCCTTATTGGGGGCAGAACAGCCCTATTGGGTTTATTTAATGGTTAAATGATTCCCTTTTCTCTGTAATAATAAAACAGTACCTGTACTTGATCCCAACTAAGATATAATTACCCCTTATTGGGGGCAGAACAGCCCTATTGGGTTTATTTAATGGTTAAATGATTCCCTTTTCTCTGTAATAATAAAGCAGTACCTTGTACTTGATCCCAACTAAGATATAATTACCCCTTATTGGGGGCAGAACAGTCCTATTGGGTTTATTCAATGGTAAAATGATTCCCTTTTCTCTGTAATAATAAAACAGTACCTGTACTTGATCCCAACTAAGATATAATTACCCCTTATTGGGGGCAGAACAGCCCTATTGGGTTTATTTAATGGTTAAATGATTCCCTTTTCTCTATAATAATAAAACAGTACCTGTACTTGATCCCAACTAAGATATAATTAATCTTTATTGGAGCCAAAACAATCCTATTGGGTTTAATTACTGTTTAAATACTTTTATTAGCAGACTTAAGGTAGGAGATCTGAATTACGGTAAGACCCCTTATCTGGAAAACCCCAGGACCCGTGCATTCTGGATAACGGGTTCCATACCTGTACATTAATAAAATATTATGAAGGGATACATTCTTAAACGTTTGTCTGATTCTGCTAGTAAAAGACAACATTATTGTTTATGTTGAGGTTTTTGGAGGGACATGTATTAGCCAAACGAAGAGCTATTAGTTTTTTCATCCTTAGCTGGTAAAACAAAGAATATTAGAATATTATCATTTGTATAATTGTCTGCAGGGATTATTAAATCCCATGCATTTTATGTGGAAGGTGAAACTACAACCAGTACCTTTCATCAAAGGCCATACCTAAAAATAGGGTTCTTGGTCATTATATCAATACTTCCAGCAGCCTGTAGGGTATATACAGTCTAAAAGGTATTGCTGTTTATTTTCTACAAGTTTTATAGAATTTGTAAATGGCTATGTGCTAATTGACGCAAGAAAAAAATCTATTGTATTAACGTAATGTCATAAAAAAAAAAAAAAATCTTTCACCACCCCAGGGTAAACCTTATAATTAAATACACTTCATCCATTTGTGAGTGCCTTCATCCTGACGAAGGTGCTTCCCTTGATAAAATATGATATGAAATTGACTGCGTTTTACAGTACAAAACAGATTTAAATCTGTGGATGTGTCATTGACAAGAAATCAATATTTTTTATAAATCCAATACGCTTTAGAGAAGGTTCATAATTGGTGCTGTAATGGGTTTGTGCATATGTGTTTAAATGTCATTCCTCCACAGAATTTCAGACACTTTGCTCAACGGTAAAAGATGAGCTGAGGCGGTAATAAAATAATAGACAAAATAGATTTTAGAGGCTGTTAATCTATTGTAGAGGGGCACCTAGGTTACTAAACTGCCAAATAATCAAAGTAAAGCAAGGATGAATGTGCTTCGACTGTATTGGCTCCTTCTAGTGAACTAATAACGCTTAATCCAAATATATAAAGATAACAGTTTAACTGACTTCCACATTGTTGTGGCTGATGTCTTCATTATACTGTCGACTGGACTTCACTTTCCAGTCTGTTTGTATGGACAAGGACACTGTTTACATGAAACATAATCAATGAGATTTGCTAATTAGAAATCAATGTTTTTGTTCATTGCAGGTCGTGAGCAATGGAGCTTACTCCTTCATAAGGACTTACCCAATGTCTGAAATAGCCAAGTCACATTTTTGTTTTCCTGACTTTATTGTAATAAAATACAGATATTATATTGGGCACTTTAGAATCTATAGGAAAAACATGGATCCTGGGAAATTCTCAGGGGGAATAAATACACTTTTTTGGTAGCCAACAAGAGAAACTCCAGGTGGGCAAATGTGTTCCATGCCATTTTTGTAATGAGGCCACATGAGATCCTTAAGTCAGGCAATAATTTACAAGGGCCTGCACTTGGTAGATCTAATGGAAGCTTTTCTGTGGCTTCTTCCCCTGTCAAAGTCTTGGTTCTGTTGCCTATACTTTTCATAAACCTCTGTCCCTACATTTGTCCTCCCTTGGTATCTCTGGATATACTCTCACCCTAGGTTTATTCACTGTCTCTTGACTTGCTTCCTCTCCTCCCAGTATCTCCTGTAAATATGCCTTATCATCTTATAAAAACACATATGCCATAACTTTTTGTCTATCATCTTGGCTCATGTGGTCAGTGACCCCCTGGCCCCCCATCTTCTATTTAAGTAACTCTACTACAAACAGTTCCAAAACAAATGTGGTTATAATTGAAATCATTGTAGGGTGGAAAGAGGCACATAGTTCTGTTTGCCTCACTATGCTTTATTCTTTTTATGAGTTTTATAGACTTTTCCATGCCAGAGACTCCTACAGTTCATCTTACCAGGTGCTGATATGTAGTTTGCCAAGTCCTCTAGAAGCTAAATAATTAAAAGGACATGCTTAGATAATCAAATAAGCTCAGCATGCAGTGCAGATAGCATCTGCATTATCTCATGGGTGCCACTTATGCTGCCAGCACATTACACAACACCTTGTTGGGTTCTTCTCTGACATTCTAGCTTTCTAATGAAAAAAAAATCAATATCCCCCCTCAGAGTTAAGGTCGTAATGAAACAATGGCCAGTTTTAATCAAGCATGTCATCTATGCGTTTCATAATAAGAAAATTAAACCTGTTACCTAGATATGGGTGGATTTGTAATGATACAGAAAAAAACAACTCTATGGATCAATGTGTCAGACCATCAAAAAATACCCACTAATTACAATGTCTCCCCATAATTCTACACATTTACCTCCGATGTAAGTGTGCAACATGCATGACATGACATGTAGTCCCACTGCAGGTGGGAACACACAGAACCAGACAGTAAAGGTATCTAAATGGCCAGATATAGAAATCCATATCTGTGTAGAAGCAGCTTGTGGAAGTTAAGAGATTGTGTTGCTCTTTCTGGGCAACGTCCAATCATATAAACTGGAAAATGTCCTATTAAAGACAACATTGCAGCACCTTATGATACAGTTCAAGAAAGAGACCCCTCAGAAACCAAGGCTGTTGTTCTTCCACCATCAGCCCAAAACATTACATTGTGAAACACACACTAATTAAGGAGACATATTTAATAACTTCACCTAGACACTGGTAGAACAGCATGGACTCATTAAGTATAAAGAGCCTTTAGCTGCAGCTACATCTATCTATCTATCAAAATGGCTTCATTCTCAAGCATCTGTCATGCTACCGTCCCTGTGATTCACAGTTAGGAACATTTAAGCTATATTAGTGGTGAATTTCCATAGAAAAGCTACAGTTTCAAATATGTGGGCTACAGACTTCTCTTATAGTGTACAGAAGGCTTGGGGCATAGGGCACACATGAGCAAGTGTTGTAATAAAACTCAATACATAGTTTATTGCGTTTAAGAAGTGTATTTCTGGTTGACGTTCCCCTTTGTTTTTAGGGTCCTGGTCTGATCAGCTATAATGAGAAGCTGTCACTTATTGAAGGCATATGGGTTGAGGTGTTTCTTGGAATGATCATGGAATTTGTCCCACTCTGCTAACCACAATTAGCAGTTAAGTTTTAATAGCCTAGGGCCAATAGAACAATGCTTACACTTACCATTGGGTGCTACAGGTTACAGAGCTAGGGTATGTTTAGCATGGGGTTGTGAATAGGTTGGCTGGTGTGTTTGCCCTAGAAATTCATAACTGTATCTAAAGTATTTTACATTTTTCAGTGCGCTTTATAAAAGCAAGGATGATAATTGATGTGGAACTGGATCTGTTCCAAAACAGCACTTCTACTTTCTTGAATTATTTCTTGTCAGCAAGAAGAAAAGTAAATTAAAAAAAATACATATCATTTAGTCCTCCACCCTACTCATTCATACTGGGATTTCATGTTTAATATCTTCCTTTATCTTAGGAACTTTGACAGTCCTCAGATTGCCTGTCCTAGCTAAGCAGCCGGATGGAATAGTATTTAGGATTGACAAGAGAACCCTTGTTTCCCTTGCTATTTATTATGATAACAATAACCAAGTTACATTTTTTGCATTCAGAGTTATGCATGGAGTTCATCAACCTGTCAGGTCCACTGCAAACCTTTCTAGCACTCAGGGCTTTTGTTCCACCTCTAGGGCCTTGGCACACTGGGAGATTAGTCGCCCGCAATAAATCTTCGCTATTCCCACCAACAAGAATGTAAATCACCGGTGGGATGGCATACGCATCCCTGCAGTTTCCCAAAGTCGCCCGAAGTTGCCTTTCAAGGAAACTTTGGGCGACTTCGGAAAACCAAAGTGACGTGTATGACATTCCACCGGCAATTTCCATTCTTGCCGGTGGGATGGCATTACAAGGAAATTAGTCGCCCACGGTAGCCAAGATTTATCGAGGGCGACTAATCTCCCTATGTGGACTGCATTTAGGGCAGTGACAGACGGGGAGATTAGTCACCCAGCGACAAATCTTCATTGCCGTGGGCGACTAATCTCCCCGTAATGCCATCCCCGCAACAAGAATGGAAATCCCCGGTGGGATGGCATACGTGTCGCTGTGGGCAGTGAAAGATGGTGAGATTATTTGCCACACGATAAATTTTCACTACCGCAGGCAATTAATCTCCCCAAAATGCCTTCCTTCCTCATAAAGGAAACTTTGGGTGACTTTGGAATAATGAAGCAACGCATATGCTATCCCACCAGTGTTTCACATTCTTGCCAGTGGGAAGGCACCTAGAGGAGATTGTCCACAGTAGCGAAGATTTATCGCGGGCGACTCATCACCCCATGTGCCACCAGCCCAAGACACACAGAGCTACTTGTAGCCAGTAGGGATGAGCAGAATAATTTGCGTGGCAAAAATTTACTTTCTTTGACGCGGGCGTTACTTTCTCTTTTTATGCATTCAACATTTTTTGGACGCATGCATAAAGAAAATGACACGCGCCTCAGAGAAAGCAACGACCGCATAAAAGAAAGTTACGCACTTCGAATTTTATTGCAAATCATTTTTTATCATCCCTAGTAGCCAGCTACTTGTTGCGCTACCTGTCTATGACAGGGTATTTGCTGGTGATTTTTAGCCGTGACAGGTAGATAGCTACAAGCAGCTCCATATGTCTTAGCCCTTAGATTTCAATGTTACCCCATGTAAGGAGTCCTTAGAAGGGCCTGCCCCTTCTAAGGACTCAACCTCAACCTACTGATCTCCATAGGCATGCCATAGAATGCAATTGGAGGCACAAGTGTAGCCAAATGAGTGGATATCAATGTGCTTAACCAACTTTCACATTCCAATCTACTAGCTTAATGTCAACATTAATTTCAGATAGATAGATAGATAGATAGATAGATAGATAGATAGATAGATAGATAGATAGGGACTTTTGCACATACACACAGATTTTGCCTCCCACCCTAAAATCTTGCGCACAAACAAAAATGTTAATTCACTGCAAATCAGATACTAAAAATAGCCTTAATCCCCATTACGCTCACCTTCACATCTGTATTGTACTCCCCGCTTCATGCCATACTGTAATTGCACTTATGTGATAAAGGGTTATCAGCTCCAAGTTACTTTAAGGGCCTTTTTTTTCCCTCTCTTCGGCTTATTGAGGACTCGAAAATGCATGCCAATTATTGTACAGCAGCGTTTTAAAGTCTCTCAAGCTTTTAAAGATTATTCAAAGCACTTGAAATAGGCTTCAATCTAATGCCTCATTTCATTGCATTAAACAGCCTAGTTAATAAAGAATCAATATATTCAAAGGGCAAGGTTATCTTTTGTCTATAAGGGGTGGTGTCATTCTGAACCTTTTATAGTTCAAATGCTGAAAAAGACCTCATGAAATCCATACTCATCAAGTGGGTCAACTACCGCAATAAAGAGCCCTGTGAAAGAACGGCTGCCCTCCTTTAAAACAACTCCAGGCCTTATCTACCTCACATAGAGCTTCCAAATAATCAGTCAGAAAATGTCAATTTCTCATCAAGACAAGAAACCTTGATGATGATTTTTTTTTTTTTTTCCTGGCGAATACATACAATTAAGAGAATGCAGAATGGCTGCATCAGTGATTTGTAGCTTATTATGTCACCAGCAAGCTGAGAGCTGGCTGTAAGCAGATAATGAGGCTTGTTGATAACTGGAGTGTCAATATGCCAAAAAACGATTTTTTTTTTTTTTGAATGTGAGCCCTTGTGCTTTTTAACTCCTGTTACTGATGCCAGTACTTGATAAGAGTACATCTGCCAACCGACACCACATGTTGAGCCGCACAATTAATACAATGAATAAATAGCACAAAAGAGTTTGTTTCTTTATACTCTTAGAGACAATCCCCCGTTTTCCTCCTCAAGGATTTCTTTTATGTTTGAATAAGGTGGCTTTTAATGAAATTTAAACTTGTCAGAGGAAATCAAAAACCTCAAATCAGATTACAAATTGATTTTTGGTCACTTGTCATTATACAATTTACTGCCATAAATTGCACAAAACAAGGCCAAGCTCTTTACAGAAGAATGCAAGCTATTTCCATCTTCCCGGGCCTAGGGAGATTAGTTTTGTTCCATCCTGTGTTCACAGACAGAACAACTTGAACAAGGTTTTGCTGTTAACCTTTTCAGGTGAGTATATGGCGAACGCTGGCACAAACAGGGCTTTTGAAGCTACTAAAACATTTTTCAAAAAAATTAAAAATATGTTTAAGGCAAACTCTACTGCACATTGAGCACAAGTGTTTATAAAGCAACATTGGCTGCATTGCTGCATTATACACCATATCTGAGTTTAATGTAAACAGTCAGGGTTGGCTTTTCTTAGTGATGGGGTTTATGATATAGTATTTTTTATTTGGTCCAAATTATTTATCTATGAACTTTCTGCTGTTATTGAATACAACTGAAGGAACCCCTAAGTGGGTGAATGCAAATGCATTCAGTGTCCCTGTTGGCATCTTGTTCTTCAGTGCTTCCAACCTTGACCCAAAGGCTGATGTCTTCATGGTTACAAACATGCCCTATATATATTATTTTCTTTTTTACATCTGCTCCTTTGTGAGGCCCATAACTCAACTTTAACTCAAACTGATGTGTATTCAGAGTTATACTGGCTTGCTAGAGTACTACAGGATCTCTGGAGGGCCCAGGCCCAAGCTTTGGCCCATTCCCATCAGTTATAGTGGTTCCCAACCTTTTGTGCGTAGTATATAATTTAATTATTACATATATAATGTAAATGTAATACGTTTTATTTTTTATCATTACTATTATTACATTATAAAATATAATACAGCTCATCATACAAAATCAGTGGGAGACCTGAGCTTGTTTCCCTGCAACTAGACACACCCAGCCCCCTTGCTCTTCTTACTCCAACCTAAGTGGTGACATCCCCTGCCACTTAATATGGAGCTGTAAGTACTTTGGTCCTTGTCACAATCAGTAGAAAGCTTCCTGGGCTTAGCATTGCTGTTGTCATAGCTCTGTAACACATCAGGGATATGGGATCACAGGTAATTGGGTCCAGAGGTGGCCCGGTTCAGCACAGCCCACGGCCCCCAGCCCTGTGGTTGGGGACCCCTGAGTTATAACACCTATAACACAGCATTCACACCTCTGTGAGTTTCAGGTGTCACCTCTCTGAACAGTTACAAAGTGCCATTGTGATTGGATTAGTGGAAGAGTATATATGCTGAGGACTTCCCATACCAGTCAGCTGAACTGAAGAAGCTGCTCGGATGAGTAGTGAAACATCTTTAATGATTACTTAACAAGTCCAGTTGCTTTAGATTTATTTATATTAGATATACCATGACCTGGATGAATGAAAATCTCCATAGTCAACACCTATAACATTTGTCTCCATTATCTCCATCTCATGTATAATGATAATCATTTACTGTCTCAGTCACATTGTTTGATATTGTACCCTGGTCTTTGTTGGTACCAAGTATTTGTATTTGATCCAAGTATGTAACACACAGACCACTGTGCAGGGTATTTCCATGTTCCATATGAGCACATCACCACTGGACAACATGAGGAACTAGACTGACTAGATGTCTGTGAATAAGCACAATGATACATAAAATAATGTGCAATGCTATTATCTCTTGCAAACCCACCATGTTTATGACAACTACTTGTGTGCTATCAAAATTAGCAAGGCAAGCAATATGGTAGCTCGTCTTTTTATGTTTAAATGTAAACATACTAGAAAAGAGAAAAAGAATTTTGAATGTAATCCAAATAACCTTGGTCCTTATACTATGTTGACCCTCTAAAACAATAAATGAACGATACTTCTAGAATATAGTTCCCTTTGAATAATTAAACATCACCAAAGTACAAAAGAAAAGGACCAATGTTGAATTAACATTCAGCACAGCATGAATTATTCCGCAATAACTATATTCCAAAACAACCATAAATTTGGAAAATTCAAGATTAAATCCTACTTACTGATTTGTTTTATTACATGCTTAATTTGTGTATGTGCGAGGCTAGATTTCCCGCATACGTAACGTCGAGCTATTATTTTATTTATTGTGCTGATAAAATAAGCTATACTGACACCTTTGAATACCAGCCTGAAGGATTAATTTCACTTTATTGTGATGCATAGAAGCAAGGGTCCCATATATCAACCAGTCTTGGTTTCTCCCACCAGATTCTGGGAACACGATAATAATTGAATTTAAACAAATGTATTAATCCCTCAAAATACTTAGATCCTGTTTATGGAATAAAGATATCAGTTGCTATCTGTGTTAAACATATTGATTGTTTGTCAAAATACAAGGCCGCCCTTACTGATCGGCAACATCAAAAAAATGCAGAGAGAAAAATGCCCATTGACTTCTGTGAGTTTTTGGTAAAGCAAAACAAGAAGTGTTACTTTTTCTGAAAGCTGAAAGTGTCCGTTGATATTTATTGATTATGTTTTGTCAGAAAAACTTTACAAACATATTTGTAAATAGTTTTTACTTTCTACTAGTTTTCCTTTATAAATCTTTTTTTTTTTAATTATTAAATACATCCAGGTATCGGACCCCTTATCCGGAAACCCATTATCCAGAAAGTTCTGAATTACGGAAAGGCCATCTCCCATAGACTCCATTTTAATCAAGTAATTCACATTTGTAAAAATGGTTTCCTTTTTCTCTGTACTTGATCCCAACTAAGATATAATTACCCCTTATTGGGGCAGAACAGCCCTTTTGGGTTTATTTCATGTTTAAATGATTCCCTTTTCTCTGTAATAATAAAACAGTACCTGTACTTGATCCCAACTAAGATATAATTACCCCTTATTGGGGGCAGAACAGCCCTATTGGGTTTATTTAATGGTTAAATGATTCCCTTTTCTCTGTAATAATAAAACAGTACCTGTACTTGATCCCAACTAAGATATAATTACCCCTTATTGGGGCAGAACAGCCCTATTGGGTTTATTTCATGGTTAAATGATTCCCTTTTCTCTGTAATAATAAAACAGTACCTGTACTTGATCCCAACTAAGATATAATTACCCCTTATTGGGGCAGAACAGCCCTATTGGGTTTATTTCATGGTTAAATGATTCCCTTTTCTCTGTAATAATAAAACAGTACCTGTACTTGATCCCAACTAAGATATAATTACCCCTTATTGGGGGCAGAACAGCCCTATTGGGTTTATTTCATGGTTAAATGATTCCCTTTTCTCTGTAATAATAAAACAGTACCTGTACTTGATCCCAACTAAGATATAATTACCCCTTATTGGGGGCAGAACATCCTATTGGGATTAATTACTTTTTAAATTATGTTTTTCGCAGACTTAAGGTAGGAGATCCCAATTAAGGAAAGACCCCTTATCTGGAAAACCCCAGGTCCCAAGCATTCTGGATAATGGGTCCCATACCTGTACAAATTACCATTTTTTTAAATAAAAACAATTTGATTGATTTGATCAGGGTATTTGAATTTTAACAGTTTATATACTTTGAATCTAATCTTTATATATTGATTTAATTTACCATAAAAAAGATTTAAAAGGAAAAAAGTAGAACATTTAATCATCTTAAACCAACAAAAGAAACCAAAAATACTTTTGTGACATTTGCCAAAGTCCCCAAATACTAGCATGCAATTTGCAAATGAATATTTGGCTTGTGCCGAGCAGCAATAGGAAATAACATTCATGTACTTGGAAGCTGCAGCATATCTGTGGTTTGTGGTCCTAGATTTCCCGAGGAACAGACCCGGCACATTGTTTTGGGCCCACCTGTTGCAAAAAGCACAGAGAAAAAAAAAAAAAGTTTACAGCTTGTTATAAAAAAGAAGTTAAATGGAGAAATAAAGTGTGTGTTTCATTTAGACCTGCTGTAGCTGGACTCCAGATGTTGTTTTTTAATAAATTGAGAACACAAGTAATATTGGTTTGGATTAAGAGTTTGCTGCGTTGCTTATTTGGTTTTACTTTTTCTATTATTCTAATGGTTCCAAAAACATGATCTCTGAACCATATGAAAAGGCTCTCCATGCTGGCCAGAGGGTGGCAAACTCTATAACATTATTGCAGTGCGGCTCATCTGTAATGTGTTTAACAAACCATAAAAAGAGCCCAAGCATGCACTTAATCACTTAGCCATTTTTGGTGGCCCTGAATATCAATAATTACTTACTTTTATTTACAGATGACTGCTTATCATCTTTGCCCTATACTGAATGGCAAAAAAAAGCATCGCAACGAATGCTCAATCGAGCAGGGTACTCATAAATTGTAACTATGCTGTTGGATATTATTGCAGGTAATGTTTCTGGCATATGATTCTCCTTCTTGAATAGCTCAATGTAGTGATGAGCGAATCTGTTCTGTTTCGCTTCGCCGAAAAATTCGCGAATCTTTCAAAAGATCCATGAAACGGCAAAAAATTCGCAAAACGTCGAAAATGTCGTGCGGCAAAAAAAATTGTCGCCCGCGGCTATTATTTTGTTGTACAGCTATTGTTTTGTCGCCCGCGGCTATTATTTTGTCGCACAGCTATTCTTTTGTCGCCCGCGGCTATTGTTTTGTCGGCTGCGGCTATTATTTCGTCACCCGCAGCTATTATTTTGTCGCCCGCGGCTATTATTTTGTCGCCCGGGCTATTCTTTTGATGCCCGTGACTATTCTTTTTTGACGCCGGCGTCAATTTTTGGACGTGTGGCGAATTTTTCCACTGCAAACTTTTTCATCCGTTTCGCGAAACAATCTGCCAATGGCGAAACGCAGAAATCCATGCCTGGCGAAACATTTCGCCCATCACTAGCTCAATGCAATGTAATGGCCGTTCTTAAAGACTAGTAACTAGTGATGGGCAAATTTTTTAAGCAGGCATGAACTGACTGCGAATTTCCGTGTTTTGCTGCCTGTGGATTTTTTCGCAAAACGGGCAACAAAAAATTGCCTTTCGCCTTTTCACGAATCTTTTGAAAGATTTGCTGATTTTTCAGCGAGGTAAAACAGGACCGAATCGCTCATCACTATTAGTAACTATGATAAAATAGCTTCAAAGCAAAAAGTTTGCATTTGCAACAGCTATGGGTAGCGACGAGCTAATTTGTTCGCCAGGCATGGATTCGCAGCAAATTTCCGAATATTGCCATTGGGGAATTGTTTCGCAAAACTTCAGCAAAAATTTGCAACGGAAAAATTCGTAGCTTGTCAAAAAAAGTTTTGGGTGCATCAAATTGGCCGCAGTCGCATAAAAATGAGTGCTTGAAAATGGGCTTGTCGCGGTAAAAAAAATGATAAAATAGTCGCGCGACAAACACGTCGCAAATTTTCCTGTCGTTTCACGATTTTTTTGGTGCACCAAAATTGAACAGATTCGCTCATCACTAGCTATGGGTAAGCAGAAAACAGAAAATAATAGAAAGCCATGTTGCAAAGACTTAAGCAGGGTACACAGGCTTTGCTATGTCCCTTAGGTGCTTCAATGGAAGGCCATTGGGTAAACACAGGGTGGCCCAATTTAGTTCCATATTTAGTTTATTGGCAAATGATAGGGAGGAATATTTATCACAATTCAACTTTTTTTTAACTTTTAAAAAACTCGAAAATATCAAATGCGCTTTTTTTCTGAAAAAACGTAATCTATTGAAAATGTAATAAAACAACTCAAACACAGTGAAATCACAATTTTCCCCTACATTTGCAATGAGTCTACCATATTTCCAATTAATATTGTATATATAATTACTGATATAAACAAATACTGATATAAAGTCAGATTGAAAATAGCTTGAGTTTTGAAAATACAATTCCCATTAACTTCTACATGAACTTGCCCATTTTTAGATTTTTTCTTTAGAGTTTTTTATGTTTTTTGCATTTAATAAATCTCGAAAATTCAAATTTCAGAAACTCATATACTAATTTTTGATTCAAATCAGTCAGAATTGGCAAAAAAATTAATAATGCTGAATTCTTTTGGTTCTAGCTTTTTGAGTGCGTTTTTGTCTATGAAAAAACACAATTTTTTCATGATTTTTTATGCTTCAAAATCGCAACAAATTTGAATGCAAAAATATTCCAACTAAAACCTGTCGAGATCATGTAGAAGTTAATGGCAGATGACTCATTTACGACTGGAAAGATCTATCTTTGCTTCTTGGCTTTAGAGGTTTTCGGGATTTTTTGGCTGGCTTTTGTAGGAAAATACGAAAAAGCCGCAGATTTTGTACAACAATTCGAAAAAGTTAAAGTTTTACAATTTTTACAGCTTTTTTTTATTGTGCTTTTTAAGTCGGCTCTTTTCATACAAGACTGACATTTGTGGAAATGAGTTAAGTCGTGGTTTTAAAAAACTATAAAACCACAAATATCCAACTTTTACTAAACCCCCACCCATATGTAAGTCTGTACTCAAATTTGGAGGGGGGTCTTGTTAGCAAAATGTTCATTTCACCAGTGTTCTTAGAAAGACAAACTTAATTCACAAACTCGAAAATTGATAAATATGCCCTTAGGTGTAAGCCCTATAGGGGACAAATAGCAACTTTGGGCACTTTACCAATTATCAAAACGTGCGAAAATCGTGTAAAAGTGCCAGCACTAGTGCTGAGTGAATTTTTTCGCCAGGCATGGATTTGCAGCGAATTTACGCATTTCGCCATTGGCGAATTGTTTCACGCAACTTCTGTGAAAATTTGCCATGGAAAAATTTGTCGTGCGGAATTTTGTTTTGTCGCGCATCAAGTCGGGCATCAAAACGGCGTGGTTGCGTCAAATTGGGCACAGTTGCGTCAAAAAAAGGCGCGGTCGTGTCAAACAAAAAGTGCGGGTGACAAAAAATAGCCACGGCCAATGAAAATTAGATGCAGGCGACATAAAAAAAGGCGGAGGTGCCAAAAAAAACTCGTGACAAATGTGTTTCGCAAATTTTTCGCCATTTCGTGAATTTTATGGAGAAGCAAAATGTGACAGATTCGCTCATCACTAGCCAGCACCATTCATTTTATAAAAATTCTTGCTCTTTACTCTGCTTTCAGAAGAAAAAACAATGTCTACGTGGTTTTACGAATATCAGTGGACTAGCACCAATTACAAGTGAGTGCCATTCAGTGTCCAAATGAAGAAAATATCTTCCCTGCGCTTTTCCTTTAAAGTAATAGGGCTGCAGATGTAATTATTGGTTAGCGCTAGTAATGACTTTGTGCCTGCTTTACAAAACTAAAGAACCTGTAGTTGGTTATAAGTACATAGTTGCACTCATTATTGTTTTACATTATATGAACTGCAGCTTTAATGATGCAGAACACTCTCCTGGCAATTTAAATGCCCTCTCTTTTATCCTTATTTAGTTAGTTGTTTTAGAATACTTAATTAATTTTTTTTCCCTTTGATTGAACAAAAGAAAAAAAAAATGCACAAAAAAATAATTGTTTATGCAAGGATTTAATTTTCTTTCTTAACGTCCCATAATTCAGAAACACAGGCTTCCTCAGGTATTGTAAAAATAAGTGTCAGTTTTCCAGTTTCATCATTAACAGGGATTTAGGGCACAAATGATTCCGTTATCTTTATCCCAGAGGGTAAATGGCCTTATTACAATGTGCCTTTGCTAGGCAGAATTTTTACTATCACCATGTAACTTGTCAATAAACATACAGACTATAGTTATGTCTTATAACTCAATAGATAATGGCCTGTAAGATCAATCTATGGCTTAACTGTCATCAGTTAAGAGATAAGGGAATCAAAATGTGCGCTAGGTCTTCAGTTATAGAACCTTGCTGATTAAATTACATTTTTTCAATAATAACAAAAAATCACCAGATGATTAGAAAAGTCTTAGGTGGGTCTTTAGTGCAAGGGTCTTAATATTCATTTATTTTAATCTTGAAAAAATGTATAATAGTAAAGCTGGCCATACAAGCACCGATAATATCGTATGAAACCTTGTTTCATATGATATTCGGTGCGTGTATGGCAATTCAGCGAGGTTTTAATCAGGGGCAATTGAAGGTGCCTGAGCAAAATCTGCCGTCAGGGCTGAATCGACAGAAGGAGGTAGAAATCCTATTGTTTCTTCCTCCGTATTTGAGGGTTGGAACTATCTTTCGTGCGATGGTCGCACAAACGATTGGAAATCGCCACGTGTGTGGCCAGCTTAAGGCTTGTCTAGATGGAAGACTTTCTGGCCCTAAAACACTCCCCCTAAAGCTTCGGTATCATGACTTTCCTTGGGCCAGGTTGGGGGCTGCAGAGTGCCATTGAGTCCTATTATGGTGACTATTCCAATTTTTTTGTAAGCATTTTTGTGATATTTGCAATCATCAGAAATTATCTAATCCGAATTTTACCCATTTTGGGATTCAAACTCGTACTTTAATGAATCTGCCCCTTAGTGCCATGCTCTGCCAGTGCTCTGGCACTGTAAAGGGTTAACATTGGAAGCATTTGGTTTTAGGTCCACAAAGAGACCCTTAATTGGACATCTCCGCAGGGGGTGCTCTGCAAAGGTGATATCCATATCTGCCTCTGGAGACTATTTGGAGTCATACAATTTGGACAAGGAAGCTGGGCTAGTCCATTCTTTTGAACTGTGGATCAAAGGAAGGAGCTGTGAACCTAGAGCTGATTAATAGAATTATTATAGGAAAGAATCCATATCCCCTCTGATATAGGGTTCATCTTCTTATAAATCACATGAGGAGATCACATGCTTTCTATAGATACCAAACAAGGCCAGCCTATACACACCAGTTAGGAGTGATGGGTTTTGGGGATTAGAACATGAGACATTCCTCATGTTTGGTATCAATCTGATCCCCCTTATTACAGAAAACTGGCCTGAAACCAACAACCACCTACAGGGAGTCATTAATGATGTGGTCCTGGGCACTCTACCTCATGCATAAGGTAATGAGGGTGAGGGACGGTGTCCCAGTAGGCCATAAAAAGTGGGGAGACTCATACCCGAGGATCCAATCTCCACTGGGGTGTGGGCCCAGTTTTCCAGTTTTAATAAAAGTGGTTTAAATGCAATTGTCTGTAAGGAAATTGCAGGGACCACAATTATTTTCCGGATTACATGGGAGATGGCCTTTCCATTTAGCTTTCTAGATAACGTGTTTCCAGATATTGGATCCCCCCTAACATTTTTTTCTACGGATTTGCCATGGATTTGTTTATGAAGTAGAGGGCATTAAAGAATAAGGCAATTTTTGAAAAAATTATAAGGGAGTCTATTAAAGAAAATAGGGGAGAAGAAAAAGAACCCCCAACCACTGGCTAAAAGAAGTGGTTACATCTTATATTATCTTATATTATGCCTTATCAATGCGCCCAGGTTGGGGGGGGTCACATTATGCTTTTAATTGTAGTTGGGACAGCAGACCTATTGAGCATATTTTTTCTATACAGCAATCATGCTTTATTTTGACTCACATTCGCTTTTGGACTTTGTAACATAGTCATATTCAAGAGGCAATTCTACCATCAAAGAGAATTGAAAATGGAAATCGCGCTCTGTTCACAGCTTGATAAATATGTCCCTAAATATTTACATGATGTCGGCGGTGTAGAGAGACATCTCAGCTAGGGGGACTTTGCACAGAGTCTGGATTAAGATTTCTCTCTTGCATGCAACACTTCCACTCTTTGATATCCTGTCTATCTTCTATTATGAATATACCATGAAAATGATATTCAATGATGAAATTCTGAATTCAACTGCATTTAACCGATCTGAAAAAAAAACTGACAGCACAGAAGCTTTCCTATGTAACAATAAAGGTCTTTCTTACCTTGACTATGTACCATCATCTCTTCACATTTGTTTATTAGCCTATCCCTCCAACAGGAAGCATGATTGTTATTTAGTAATTGTTGGTGTTATAGAGCAGTGTTTTTCAACCTTTTTTGGGCAAAGGCACACTTGTTTCATGAAAAAAATCACGAGGCACACCACCATTAGAAAATGTTAAAAAATGTAACTCTGTGCCCAGCAGCAGTGCCCCCCTAGTACATTGGTGCCAAGAGCAGTGCCCCCCTAGTACATTGGTGCCAAGAGCAGTGCCCCCCTAGTACATTGGTGCCAAGAGCAGTGCCCCCCTAGTACATTGGTGCCAAGAGCAGTGCCCCCCTAGTACATTGGTGCCAAGAGCAGTGCCCCCCTAGTACATTGGTGCCAAGAGCAGTGCCCCCCTAGTACATTGGTGCCAAGAGCAGTGCCCCCCTAGTACATTGGTGCCCAGCAGCAGTGCCCCCCAGTACATTGGTGCCAAGAGCCAGCCCCCCTAGTACATTGGTGCCCAGCAGCAGTGCCCCCATAAGTCAGTGTGCCCCGTGGCCCCCCCTAATACATTGGTGCCCAGCAGCATTTTACTCTTCGGCGGCTTCAGCAGCATCTTCCCCTCACGCGCGCCGCCTCTGCACTTCTGCCTACACGCGACCGCACACAGGCCATTTTATAACGTTGCGCCCCGTGCGTACTGACGTCACCCGTACACACGGGGCGCAACCAATGACAGGGCCCGGATTTTATTAAAGGGGGCCCTAGCTACTAAGAAAAACTGTAGCATCGCCGGGCCCCCTTTGAAAGTAAAAATTGCGGCCCTGCCTACGGCACACCAGGCAACATCTCGCGGCACACTAGTGTGCCGCGGAACAGTGGTTGAAAAACGCTGTTATAGAGAGCTGTTAAAAATAACTGCTACTAAAACACAGTCCACTATATTTTATCTTATGTATGTTACATACTGGTTTATAAAGGTTACTGCTGTAGTAAAAGCTGTTACTATGAGACATCAGAAGCATCTAATTACTATTTAGTGGATGTATTTCATCAAGGTGCCATGACAGTGACATGGGTTCCATATATTTAGTTTTTTCCATCTAATCTGTTCCAGGTATTAATGAAAGTTACAGCATAGTTTATGTTATATTCACAGATAAGAGAAGTAGCTTTCAATAATTCTGGCTTCACTTTACTTCTCTGGTTCTAACCAAGTATTATCTGCTTCTAGTGGGAACAGCCAAAATGGTGTCCATTATAGTACTGGGAATGTGTCTACAGATGTCTACATCGAACTGAAAAACGATAGGTGATATCTGTATAATTGTTGTGTTGGTCTGACTGAAAAACACATGGTTTTGATGGGTAAACTGCATACATAGATCTACTTTTCCTCTCTGTTGCACAAATTAACTTAGAATAGGAGCTGATCTGGTCAACAGTCTTTGATAAATCTTAATAGAAAAAGGCAGTTCCATTACTTATGGTAGGGTTAGCAATAACACTCATTCATAGTTCCCATACCCAATGTAAAAAGGCCTCCCAGTATTCTTCTACTTGGGTTTGTCTACTTGATTAATCCTCCAGTTTCCCTCATTAGAACCACTGACTGCTCTACTAACTATTGCAGCCTATTTTTCTCTTTTAGAATGATTAACATGTAGAATCTAGCCTACCAATAGCAAGTCCTCATTAATGGGATACTCTTTTTCCTCAGGGCCTCCTATGCTTGAGGCTCTTGGAACCATCCACTACTTTCCATGCTAAAATCAAACAGTCTCAACGTTGATTTCCCTTTTACACATCAAGGAAATAATCAGCTGACTGAACTGGCCAATTGCCCATCTACTACGGATAATGCCTACACCTGAATGCCTGAATGGAATTATATCTCTAAGACTATAGGGCTCATTTATCAATGCAAGTAACGCTCAGTACATTTTCCTCTATATTTACTCCTTTTTAACTTTTGCCAATGCACCTGTTCAGCCTGCTTTGATAAATTATGCATAAGGTGCAACATGCTGGGCCAACTGTATACATGAGAAGGTGTTATTTGCTTATTGAGCCTACACATACAACTAACTGGTAAATTGCACACTAACAATGCTATTAATTACAGTGATTCATACACACATTGGCTAAGAAAAATACAGTGCATTTTACCAAGGAATAAACTGACGTGTTTTTTCACGGTGAGGGCAGTGAGGATGGGGAATGCCCTTCCTAGAGATGTGGTAATGGCAGATTCTGTTAATGCCTATAAGAGGGGCCTGGATGAGTTCTTGATCAATCAGAATATCCAAGGCTATTGTGATACTAATATCTACAGTTAGTATTAATGGTTGTATATATAGTTTATGTATGTGAGTGTATAGATTGGTAGGTGTGGGTTTGTGTGTGCTGGGTTTACTTGGAAGGGTTGAACTTGATGGACTCTGGTCTCTTTTCAACCCTATGTAACTATAACTATGTATCTGTATTGGTGAATCACACAAGTCACATATTTTGAAGGCACCAACCTATTTTCATGTGGCCAACTTTAGTAAACAAAGTAGAATTTTCTAGTTGTACATTTATACAAATGGTATTGACCATGGTATAAAAGTGGACCTTTGGGCTTCTGTTCCTTCAAAAAGTATGAATAAATACCATTTTTATATGCTGAAATCCAGCTGCAAAAGTTCTCTTTCTGCATCATTTGAAATCCTGGCGGGGGAGGAGGGACTAAAACACTGATGTTTCAAATTGTAACAACTTCTCCACAGCTTACAGACAGCATGCAGGAACTACATAACCCACAATGCATTGCACTGTGATGTTCCTTTACTAAATTGACATAACGGGGCACATTTACTAATCCACGAATTCGAATCCCGAATGGGAAAAAATCGGATTGGAAACGAACATTTTGCGACTTTTTCGTATTTTTTGCAATTTTTTTCGTCGCCGGTACGACTTTTTCGCGAATTGTCGCGACTTTTTCGTATTGGGTGCTCGTAAACAGCGGGCAAATCTTTCCGACTTTGCATGATTTTGGAAGCCTCCCATAGGACTCAATGGCACTCTGCAGCTCCAACCCGGCCTAAGAAAAGTCTCCCATAGGGCTCAATGGCACTCTGCAGCTCCAACCCGGCCCAAGGAAAGTCTCCCATAGGGCTCAATGGCACTCTGCAGCTCCAACCTGGCCCAAGGAAAGTCTCCCATAGGGCTCAATGGCACTCTGCAGCTCCAACCCGGCCCAAGGAAAGTCTCCCATAGGGCTCAATGGCACTCTGCAGCTCCAACCCGGCCCAAGGAAAGCCTCATATAGGGCTCAATGGCACTCTGCAGCTCCAACCTGGCCAAGGAAAGCCTCCCATAGGGCTCAATGGCACTCTGCAGCTCCAACCCGGCCCAAGGAAAGTCTCCCATAGGGCTCAATGGCACTCTGCAGCTCCAACCTGGCCCAAGGAAAGCCTCCCATAGGGCTCAATGGCACTCTGCAGCTCCAACCCGGCCCAAGGAAAGCCTCCCATAGGGCTCAATGGCACTCTGCAGCTCCAACCCGGCCCAAGGAAAGCCTCCCATAGGGCTCAATGGCACTCTGCAGCTCCAACCTGGCCCAAGGAAAGCCTCCCATAGGGCTCAATGGCACTCTGCAGCTCCAACCCGGCCCAAGGAAAGCCTCCCATAGGGCTCAATGGCACTCTGCAGCTCCAACCCGGCCCAAGGAAAGCCTCCCATAGGGCTCAATGGCACTCTGCAGCTCCAACCCGGCCCAAGGAAAGTCTCCCATAGGGCTCAATGGCACTCTGCAGCTCCAACCCGGCCCAAGGAAAGTCTCCCATAGGGCTCAGTGGCACTCTGCAGCTCCAACCCGGCCCAAGGAAAGTCTCCCATAGGGCTCAATGGCACTCTGCAGCTCCAACCCGGCCCAAGGAAAGTCTCCCATAGGGCTCAATGGCACTCTGCAGCTCCAACCCGGCCCAAGGAAAGTCTCCCATAGGGCTCAATGGCACTCTGCAGCTCCAACCCGGCCCAAGGAAAGTCTCCCATAGGGCTCAATGGCACTCTGCAGCTCCAACCCGGCCCAAGGAAAGTCTCCCATAGGGCTCAATGGCACTCTGCAGCTCCAACCCGGCCCAAGGAAAGTCTCCCATAGGGCTCAATGGCACTCTGCAGCTCCAACCTGGCCCAAGGAAAGTCTCCCATAGGGCTCAATGGCACTCTGCAGCTCCAACCCGGCCCAAGGAAAGTCTCCCATAGGGCTCAATGGCACTCTGCAGCTCCAACCCGGCCCAAGGAAAGTCTCCCATAGGGCTCAATGGCACTCTGCAGCTCCAACCCGGCCCAAGGAAAGTCTCCCATAGGGCTCAATGGCACTCTGCAGCTCCAACCTGGCCCAAGGAAAGTCTCCCATAGGGCTCAATGGCACTCTGCAGCTCCAACCTGGCCCAAGGAAAGTCACGATACTGAAGCTTGAATGAATCCAAAACTTTCGTACTCGGCGCGATAGTACAATTTTTTCGCGATGGCAACGAAAAGTTTGCGACAATTTGCGAAAAAGTCGTGACGGCGAAGAAAAAGTCGCGACAGTGACGAAAAAATCGCAAAAATACCAATCATTACGGAAAAAACGCATTCGGGCACTTTTCGGACGTTCGTGGATTAGTACATGTGCCCCAATGTGTGCAGGGAATTGTGGGATTGGGAGGATGCAGGCTGGAGAGTTGACTACTGTTACATTTTATTTTACTCTCAGGGGGCTGGGCTTAGGGAACTGTTCCAAACCATATTATTGAATTATGAAAAGGCTGCATATTTTTTAATTGATGTATAATGCAAAGCTTGAAATGATGTTCACTTTACAAAAAGCTCAAGTTATGTTTGGGTGGAGTTCTCCATAAATTAAGCAGTATATAAAATCTGATATTTCCTCTTCCTATATAAGTGTCTTTTGTATGTTATGAATTAAAATATATAAAAAGCGTATCATATGTTTAATGTATTGTGCTGAATAAAGTTTGGTTTATACCCTTTGGAGTCAGCGCTAGTGCTCTGAAGGGCACAAAGTTATTTGATTGTCAGCCAACACACTGAATATGCAAGACAAAGTGTAACAAAGTGTAGCGCTCTGCAATATTGGAATGGGAAAGGATAGCTGCTGAACAGGGCAAGATCATCTGGATTAAAGAGAACACAGAGAACATTCTCCATCGCATCCTTTCCTGCAGCACCTTCAAGCACAATGAGAGCTTCGCCATGATAGTAAAGACTTAATTATTATCAAATGACTTCTGCCGTTGGGTCACTATTCTTGTAATTACAAGCAGTTCATGCTTATGCTAATTAGGAGCACAATCGTTTTCAGGAGGCAAGTGTGGGTGGGCAAATTAAATAAACGGAGACACAATGATGGTAATGATATTTTAACTTTCATTTTCCACATAAAGACAAGCAAAACACTTTCATGCCTATGTTGTTTTTATGCTGATAATTTGCTTAACTGCTATGCCGTCAAAAGATCCCACCAACTCATTTCAGATCTCATCATCCCGGCAACTAATCACCAGGTCAACTGTACGGAACTGGGAACTGTAAGAAACGCTCTTAGCTAATATAAACATATAAATATGACTTTTTATTTTTTTCTGTTGGTTCCTCTTATTATTGCTGGTTTGGAAGTGAGTTTTTGTTTATGCAGGAGTACAGTGAAAACTGATTACTCTTTTACCACTCCAGGTCCCACAATGTAACGGTCTCTGAAATTGAAGCTCTAGGCTTGCAATCTTTCTGATGACTTCCTACAGGCAGAGAGAATAAACAGTTATTATTACAGAAGACCAATTAAGGCTAGGTGAACTGAGGCGCTTAGAGATTAAGAGATTTTTACAGTTACACAACCCAGAGTTGGGGGTTTAGCCTATCCCTCGGTCCACACCTCCCACCGATAAAGTCTTCCAGAAAAAAAAAATCACTCATTAGTACAAAGTACCTACTATAATAGCATTCTAAAAGGTTAAGTACAACTAGACATTCCTGAGAACAAGCAGTTTCTTTTTCCATTTGTAAGAAATGTTTTACTGCAATGCTAATTGTTTGTGGGAAAAAGAATGCTCTAAACAAAACAGTAGGGGGGGGGCTCGGAACAAGGAAACTGCTAAGGATTGTCAATAAAGCTATACATGGTAATAATAAGCAAAATACATGCGGTAAGATTCATATGTATCCAGCTTGGTTCATATGGGAAGCATTTACTTTAGAAAAGGGGATATTATATTTGAAGATCTTATGACAACAAACAGGAAGTGTGTTTCTTTAAAGAGGGGATGGTCAACACTGGAGGCACCTACTGCAGCACTGGAGAACTATCCATGGTGTTACTGCCACCATCACCAGCATAAAAGATCTATTCAATTCTGATCTGAAAAAGTATTGAGTTTAAAAGTACCCTTTTACAAAACAGTACATGCCCCACTAAGAGATTGTTGTAGCAGCAGAACTGTGATGGATATGAGAAGAAAATGCAAAAAAGGTATGGAAGAGAGAAGGGAATGGAGGGATCAGTGCAAGGTGGGCAAGAGGAAAGGGGAGAAAGGGGAAGAAAACAATGGATGAAGATGGATTGAAAGAGAGAAAAAGATATATATAGAGTGAATAGAAATGGAAGGAAGAACATTGAAGGCATAAGCAACCATAAGAGATGAAGAAAAGAGAGAGAGAGATAATGGGGTGAGAGGTGGACATAAAATATGAAGGGAAGAAAGTATAATGGGGTAATAAAAGGTAGAGAAGACTAAGGCAGAAAAGAAGGCATTAAAAATGGGTGTAATGAGGAGTAGGTGGGATTATAAGTAGAATGTAAGAAGGGACAAAGAGAAGAGCTGAGAAGATGAAAATAAAAGTAAGTGGCTAAATGGGTATGTAATCAAATGGCAGGTGAAAATGGTAAGGAGCTCAAGATCCATGAATTCAAGACTATGCTGAAAACCGAATACAAGTTTTCCTTGGCCTAATAAACCCCAGTAACCAATCTGCACTTAGATTTTACTATTCTGTTGCAGGTAGTAGAATAAAACCAAATGCTTATTGTATACTATGGGTTAGATCAGTGATCCCCAACCAGTGCTTCCCTGCCTCTATAGGTGCACTTGTGTGTGCTTCATCAAGACAGAATGGGCAATGATTTTTCTTTTCAATCAAGGACCACATCGGCTTGTTGATGTGGCCCTTGCTCCAACTTTCCATATCCTCTTCATTGGCCCTAGGGCCAAACTATCACATTAGCGCAATATTGCTAACCCTAAGTGGGGAGCTTCACTCGTTTGGTGAGGTCACGAGTGAATCTCACCATGTATGGTCACCTTTACAGGTGTTATATAACTAAGTACTGGTCTGTATGTAATCTGTATGCTTGTCATATACACTCTTCTATTATACAGCACTGCAGAATACACTGGCCCTTTATAAATACCTTCCATGCGGTTAAATTGGTGCCTTTAGTGCCAGTTAAGATACTTAGCACTTACTCAGCAGGCAGCAGAATTACCGTGCAAACAAGAAACCTCCACCCGGACAGTGATATGATAATCTGTATATTATTACCATATGTAGGTCTCGCTAACCATATCACCCAGAGGCACAAACAAACTGCTTTTATGGCTAATTTGCAGGGCCACTTCCATTGTGTTAAGAGGGAACAATCCGCCTGTTCCGAGAGCCTCCTGCAAACAATCATATTCTGTTTATTACATTCTAAAAGAATGAAAATATAGCAGCGTTGTGCTGCATTGGTGGGGTGGGGGGGTGCTCTTTATCCTCTGTATTTTTTCCCATACGCTCATGTAAAACGGGTGACAGGATTTGGTATTTGAGAGCGAATGTTCTGTGAGATTGTATAATGAGGCAGGGTTACAAAGAGTAAACAAAAGAAATAGAGCCATCTGTTCCCTGACCCTATAGCAGTTTCCATTCCTCAAACATTCATTAGAAATGTATAAAGGAAAAAACCAAGTCGGGAACATTATGTACACAAACCTCTCAATATTTTAAGATTTTTCAATCCGGAGTGATCAAGTAGGCCGAGCCTTTTGAGTATGTATATGGCCCTGGGGCATTTTATAAATACATAATAAAGCCATAAATAAATATCAATCTGTGGTCACAACTAAATTGTAACAGATCCACTTCCAAACGCGCGTGTAAAGATTTGACTTATTACGTATTCATGCTTGTTACATATTTGAGTCGAATGTTGCACCCCTCACTTCGGTTTTGCCCCCGGGCTATTGTACTCGTTGGGAAAAAAAAAAAATGTAGCAGGATTTTTAAAGCCATCAGCTACAGAATGAAAAGTAGGAAAAGCAGCATGTCGTAGCTTTCTCAACCACCGAAAAAAAGGGATTCGGGTAGTTTTAACGCAATTATTTCCTATTCATGTCAATGTGCTGATGCATTGGCGCTTATTTCATTTGATGTTTTCCTTGTTCGGTTTTGTATCGTCCCGTCGTAGCCTCACTCGCGCGTATATCATTAAAATTCAGAGTATGGCTGCCGTTCTATACACTAGAATAATATATATTATCTTACTGTATCCAATGCATACACTTTTTTTTTTATTAGAAGTCATAATTCAAAAAGACATGTCTACATGTAATGCACCTGACTCCCATTTCTGGGATAAATGTAGCGGCAGTGGCGGCGGCGGCAAAAGGTTCTAAATGAAAATCGGACATCAGATTTATTAGGAACACACGCCGTGAGGTCAGTAATGGCTCCACAAGGCCTGACACAACATGCATGGCTGTTATTATGTTCTAGATTTCTGCATAAATATCACATTACAGAGACTTACTGTATATGTTTCATGCCTGCAAAAACTCGTAGGGCAGAATTATCAACATTCTGATTTCCGCGGTACAGGTATGGGACCTGTTATCCAGAATGCTCGGGACCTGGGGTTTTCCAGATAAGGGATCTTTCCATAATTTGAATCTCCATAGCTTAAGTCTGCTATAAAAACATTTAAATTATTGAATAAACCCAATAGGATTGTTTTGCCTCCAATAAGGATTAATTATATCTTAGTTGGGATCAAGTACAGGTACTGTTTTATTATTACAGAGAAAAGGGAATCATTTAACCATTAAATAAACCCAATAGGGCTGTTCTAAGATATAATTACCCCTTATTGGGGGCAGAACAGCCCTATTGGGTTTATTTCATGGTTAAATGATTCCCATTTCTCTGTAATAATAAAACAGTACCTGTACTTGATCCCAACTAAGATATAATTACCCCTTATTGGGGGCAGAACAGCCCTATTGGGTTTATTTAATGGTTAAATGATTCCCTTTTCTCTGTAATAATAAAACAGTACCTGTACTTGATCCCAACTAAGATATAATTACCCCTTATTGGGGGCAGAACAGCCCTATTGGGTTTATTTAATGGTTAAATGATTCCCTTTTCTCTGTAATAATAAAACAGTACCTGTACTTGATCCCAACTAAGATATAATTATCCCTTATTGGGGGCAGAACAGCCCTATTGGGTTTATTTAATGGTTAAATGATTCCCTTTTCTCTGTAATAATAAAACAGTACCTGTACTTGATCCCAACTAAGATATAATTACCCCTTTTTGGGGGCAGAGCAGCCCTATTGGGTTTATTTAATGGTTAAATGATTCCCTTTTCTCTGTAATAATAAAACAGTACCTGTACTTGATCCCAACTAAGATATAATGAATCCTTATTGGAAGCAAAACAATCCTATTGGGTTTATTCAATATTTAAATGTTTTTTAGCAGATTTAAGTTATGGAGATCCAAATTAAGGAAAGATCCCTTATCCGGAAAACCCCAGGTCCTGAGCATTCTGGATAACAGGTCCCATACCTGTAATAAAATCTTTTTTTCACTGTGTAAAAAAAGATTAAAAAGTCACGCGCACCATATGCCTAAATGTCATTCTTCTTGCTTATTTTCCTTTCTTTAGCTGAAATACACTGAGCAGGCTTTGGGTTTATATGGGGAATTATATGAAGTGTTTTGGATTAGTGGTACAAACACATTTTGGATGCTTATTTGTCCAGAGAAGACCAGCTTCAGCCACATCCAGTTTACAAGACTGCACAAATCTCGAATAAATTGAATGTAGACAAGAATGTGCAAACACATTGCATTGTTGGCCCCTGAATCATATTAAAATTACCTCAACCGACAACGAGTTTTCAGTGTGACATAAAATTCTTGTGATAGCCATCTTATTTTAAAAAATAATGTTTATATAGCGTTAAGGTTAATAGTGCAAGTCTAGAAGAAAGCAATAATAATGTATACCCTTAGCTTACAAATACACTGCCTGTCATCATTAGGCTGAAGCATTTTATAAACATTTATTGGGTGTGACAATACAATAGTAAATTCCCTGGTACCGACTAGGCCTGGTTTTATCTGCTGCTCTCACAGACAATTTTATCCTGAACCCTTAATATCTATTGCCTTCTTGTCCAATTTAAACACCGACCAAATTTTACACAAGGACTTTTTTTTTTTATAAGAATGTGAATTCATTTTCTTTTAGTCACTGGTGGTAAATTGATAACATAGGGGAAAAAACAAACAAAAAGTAGCTGAAAGGTAGCTGGATATACATTGTATACAGATAGAAATGTTTACAGAAATCGTCCGGATAAACATCATAGATAGATGTAGCTGGGGATCACCTGTCAGAAATAAAATGATGGGAGTGATCTATTCCCTTATTTCTATATAAAAAATATATTGCATAAAACAGTGATCCCCAACCAGTAGTGATGAGCGAATCTGTTCTGTTTCAATTCGCCGTAAAATTCGCGAAACGGCAAGAAAATTTGCGAAAAGTTGAAAAATTTGCGAAACACATTTGTCCCACGCGTCTATTTTTTTGTCGTGACCGCGCCCAATTTTGGCGCAAGTGCGGCTTTTTTTACGCGACCGTGCCTCTTTTCGCAGTAACCGTGCCGATTTTCATGTGCCAATTTTCACGGAAGTTTTGCGAAACAATTCGCCAATGGCAAAATGCGGAAATCCATGCCTGCCAAAAAAAATTTGCTCATTACTATTAACCAGTGGCTCAGGGGCAACATGTTGCTCCCCAACCCCTTGGATGTTGCTCTCAGTGCCCCCAAACCAGGGAGTTATTTTTGAATTCCTGACTTGGGGGCAAGTTTTGGTTGAATAAAAACAAGATTTCCTACCAAATAAAGCCTCCTGTAAGCTGATAGTGTGCATAGAGGCTGCCTAATAGCCAATCACAGCCCTTATTTGGCACCTCCATGAACTTTTATGGTGCTTGTGTTGCTCCCCAATAGTGATGAGTGAATTTTTTCACCAGGCATGGATTTGCAGCGGATTGTTTTACAAAACTTTTGCTGAAAAATTGGGCGCAGTCATATCAAAATGGGCGTGGGAGACCAAAAAAAAGACGTGGGCAACAAAAAAACCATGCAAATGTCACGTGACAAATGCGTTTTGTTGATTTTTCAACGAATTTCCTTGTTATTTCGCAAATTTTATGGCGAAACAGGACAGATTCACTCCTCACTACTCCCCAACTCTTTTTACATTTGACTGTGGCTCATGAGTAAGACAGGTTGGGGACCCCTGCCATAAAACAACTCATATGTAAAACACTGATTTATCTTAATAATCCTTTTTCATATAAATATACTTGTCTAGTTGTTTGTGCCAATGGATAGTTCTAAATAGAATCCTGATAACTGAAATACTAATGACCACCCCCTTTGATCATACAATTCATGGTGCACACAAACAAGCCAAGGCACACATACATGCTAGGCCCCATCAGCCAATTAATGGGCAGAATTCTGCCTTTTACTCCCACACTACTTCCTGTTACAGTTAGAGCTGCATTACTTCCTGTCAGCTGATCTCTGAGGGAGCACACAGCCCATCACTAAATGGCGGCTCAAGGAAAAGGGCAATATTTACTGATATATATATTCCAGGCAAGATTCTTTAAGAGGCCACTTAATATGATATAAACAATCTGTTGGTTAAGTATTCATTGTAGATATCATATTGCATTCTAGGGTAACTGCATTCTAACTGATCTGGTTAAACATTTTTCTGTGAAGACAATGTAAATAATATGTACAGACTTGCGCAGCCCTAAATGTACCCAAATCCATTGTAAGGGATTCGACCGAATACCGAACCAAATCTCATCTGAAAGGTCTGAAAGGTTTGCCCGCCGTTTACGAGCGCTCAATACGAAAAAGTCACGACAATATACGAGCAAATCGTAACGGCTACGAAAAAGTCGCGACAATTCGCGTAAGTCTTAACGGCTACGAAAAAGTTGCGACAATTTACGAAAAAGTCATGACGGCGACGAAATAAATCGCAAAAAATACGAAAAAGTCGCAAAATGTTTGTTTCCAATATGAATTTTTCCCATTTGGATCCGTGGATTAGTAAATCAGCCCCATACCATATTTTGAATATATTTTTATACAGTTCTTATTTCTGAATAAAACAAATACTATTTTATCCCATTAATTGCATTTGCCATCTTGTAGCTCTCAAGGAATACATGTAAAAGCCCAAAATCAGAATATCACCACTTCTTCTATTTACAAAATCATTAGCACATGGTTTCCCTTGGCTTTGATGGCAGAAAAAGTGTAACCAATGAAGAAGTATATTCGAAAAAGGAATCCTGGGTCATTTTAATTGACGTACATTATATTTTCTCTGAAAATATGCTGAAAATTCTGCGGGAAGTATGCCAGGTCCGAGCTAGAAAGTCTGTTATTATGATTAAAATTGCTCACCGGGTTCTCATGATGCCATGGCATTTAAATAGATCATTATCACTTCTTTTTCCATTAAAAATAAATAGGTGATATATATATATATATATAGTGTTTTGGACCACCATGTGAACTGTGTGATGTCAAATGAAGTTTTCATCATATGTCTATTGATTTTTCAATATTTTTTTCATAATTTCAATACACAGGTTTCTTCCCTGTGCCCCGATTTCCTTTCACTTTTTAAATATTCTTAAATTAAAATCTGATGTGATCATTTTGGCTCTCCTTCTCCAAGCTTCCAATGTGGGGCATGCGTGGCGTCTTACCCCCATATGTAATAAAAGGCACTAAGTTTGCCCAGGAGCAGTAACCTATAGCAACCAATAAGATTTTTGCCTTTAAAGGACAATGAAAGGTTAATATAAATTAAAAGTAAGTCTAAAGGCATTCTTTATAAGTACTTACTGCATATCTAAATGCCCAGATCCCTGCTTGCTTCTCTGAGATATGGTGCTGGCAGCCTACAGCAGTGTGAAGCCTACAGTGACATCACTGAAATCTCTCTCCCCTTCCTGTAGGTGCCAGCGGCAGCCTTCCTATTCTCTGAGCATGTGTGTAACTTGATCCTGTCTCCTGTTCTGAGCTACACATGCCCACCAGCCAATCAGAAGCGGATCTGGCAGAGGGGAGGGGGGGGGAGGGAATGAAAGACATGTGCAGTATGAAGCAAGGAGGGAAAGGAAGGGAGAATACCTTTTTAGAGATGGCTGCCTGTTTTGAAATTGTGAAGTAAGTGTGACTGAGTAAATATTTGATTAGGTGAGCCAAAAGTGTGGAGTTTTTACTAAACAATAGGAGGACTATTGGGCAGTATGCTTTTTAAATTTTGACTTGCATTCTCCTTTAAACAGGTGACCAGTAAATTCTACTGGCTGATTGGTTGCTATGGGTTACTGCTCCTGGGCAAACTCAGTGCTGTTTATTACATAACCCCCATAGAGCTCAAGATACTTTATAAACACGCACAACCTGCATACAATTCATGCTGGAATAAATAAAGTAATACCTAAGGAATTGAGTAGATCAATTATGGAAGTACATGTTTTATATGTTCCTCTGTTTCTGCTCAAGTGAAGCCTACAGACCCTTCCACAATAGACGTGGGTCCTTGTTTATCAGAAGCTCTTACTGAGCTCAGATGTCTAATTCTCACAGTTTTGTACCAGTTCTGAATTGCATTAAAGTAGGTGCTACTAGGGCTTTCAGTTCCATGCTTATGGATATTTGCCTGTTGCCTTTATTTGTCAGTTCAAGTCCCTTTTCCTTGTCAAATTTGTTTTAGTTTCTGTTGCTGTCCTGTTTCATTTCTTACCAGTTGTTCCTGTGTTTTGCCCCAGCCTTGCTCTCTGCTTGTGTTAAAGCTCTTAAACTTGGTGCCTCTGTCCTTCTCTTCCCCTGATCTGTACTTTGTATCTGTGTCAGTAGTTTTCCCCGTCTCTGTTTTGTCTCTGTATTATTCACCCTGACTCTTTGATTTGACTTAATTGAAGCTGACCTTAAGCTTACTCCTGCACTAGCTGACTTCTAGCTTGTATCTGAGCTCACTAGTCCTCCCATGGAATCTATCTTCTTTTGATGCTTATCTAGATGTAGATACTCAAAACTGTGTACTGGTTATGCTTTGAATTTCCATCAATGTTTACTGCATATGTTTTCCTGTCCCTCTCTATGTTACATCAGGATTTTGCAGTCCACCCTGCTGCTTTAAATCTGGTCTAAAATAGCACAAAGACAGGTAAAGGTCCCTGCCCATGTACACATGTCAGCCATAAGAGTGAAATAACCCAGAGATAAAATATAAAGCAACAACACATCACTTTTATATCTTAAGGGTTTTATCCCGATAGGAAATTTTCATAGCAAAGTAATATGAATACATTTAAATCAAGCGTAAGACTTGAGCAAAGTAGATTGTAAGCTCTTAGATTGTAAGCTCTATGGGGCAGGGATCTCCTTCCTACTGTGTCTCATACCACATGGCACTTACTCCCTGTGTATTTATACTTATTTATTGTATTTATTATAACACTTGTCCTCCCTGTGTGTAATTTTGTATTTTGTAAGATTGTACAGTGCTGCGTACCCTTGTGGATCTTTATAAATAAAGTTATACATACATACATACAGTGGACTATTGACTATTGAGATTTAACCATAAATGTCCCCTAATTGCCTCCAGAGAAGACAACTACCTTAGTGGTTAGACTAAGGGGCACATTTACTAATCCACGAAGTCCGAAAAGCGTCCAAATGTGTTTTTTTCATAATGATAGGTATTTTGCGACTTTTTCGAGCACTCAATACGAAAGTCGCGACAATTCGCGAAAGTCGTACTGGCTATGAAAAAGTTGCGACAATTCACGAAATTTGTAATGGCAATGAAAAAGTTGCGACAATTCACGAAATTTGTAATGGCAATGAAAAAGTTGCGACAATTCACGAAAGTCGTAACGGCTACGAAAAAGTCGCAAAAAAACGAAAAAGTCGCAAAAAATGTTTGTTTTCCAATCCAAATTTTTCCCATTCGGATTCGTGGATTAGTAAATCAGCCCCTAAATTTGGTGACTTAGGGGCAGATTTATCAAACTTTGAGTTTAGAGCTTAATACATAAAAACTCATCCATGTTCTGTGCCTTCCTATGGGATTTTTGGAAACATATTTATCAAGTGGTGAGTTCTAACTTTCAGCCATTGGTAAATACGCTTCTAAAAATCATTAATAGAATGTAGAATTAATAGAATGTAGGTGAATTACTATGTATCAAGCTCTAAACTCCCATTTTGATAAATCTGCCCCTTAATAAATGAAACAATCTCTGGAACATGTATTCCCTTTTCATCCAATGAGTAGCAAACGTACATAGAGGGGTTCTCAAAAAACATGATTAAAAAAGGACCAAAGGACTTGAAAAAAAAAAGAATTGTTACTCAAGTATTGCCACTAATAAAATTATTATTAAATAATAATAATTTGAAAATAATTCCATTCTTACTTTTTTTTAATAGAGAACCAAGAGTGAAATCACCAGAGGTTTGATCACTACATATACATAGGGGGTTATAAGACATTATCGTTCTACCACTATTAAGGGGGGCAGGATAGTATAAGGTGTTTTCAGCTGCGTGAACCACTTACCATCTAATCTGAGTTGGGGGGTCATGGTGACATATATAGCCTGTATGTAAACATCTAGGTTCCCTGTAGGTGCTTTAATAGTATGAGATATTAATTGAGCTTGTACAATAGGAAATGTGACCACAAGTAAGAAAGATATTTTAGGGGAATGTATGAATTTTATAAAATCTTAAACACTGGAATATTTTTTTCTATCCAAAAAATGATAGGGAATTACTGTTGTAAGTAATCAAAGGCATGCTTTTGTCACCTCTTATATATCAATATAAATTTTTCTCCTTGTAAGTCTTTTAATTTAGATGTCTATGCAAGGGTAATTTGTCTTTATCCAAACTTGAGGCATAAAATGAAAAATAAGAAGTCAATATTCGGAACACATTCTCGAAACACATTTGTCACACGATTATTTTGTCGCCCCTGTCTATTTTGTCGATAGGCGTCTTTTTTTTCTCTTGCCCGTGCCCACATTTGACGCATGGCAAAGTTTTTTGCCGCCCAACGAATTTTTACGAGGCGCATTTTCACCAAAGTTTCGCAAAACAATTCTCTAATGGTGAAATGCGGAAATTTGCTGCGAATCCATGCCTGGCAAAAAAAAACATACTTCGGCTTTCAGTTCAGATTATATTGGGGAGCACCTTACGCATGTAGGGAGGAAAATAGCAGAGGGTCATTATCATATGCCAACCAGGGAAGCCAAATATTGTCATATAGTTCCATATTGTTCTGCAGCATGTAGGCCAGTTTCTCATTGGTTGCTATACTAATTATTTTTGCCTTCAACATTCTTCTGTGTAGTTGGTGTAGTCCAGGGGTCCCCAACCTTTCTTACTCATGAGCCACAGTCAAATGTAAAAAGACTTGGAGAGCAACACAAGCATCATAAAAGTTCATGGAGGAGCCAAATAAGGGCTGTGATTGGCTATTAGGGGCCTCTATGCACACTATCAGCTTACAGGGGGCTTTATTTGGTAGGAAATCTTGTTTTTATTCAACCAAAACTTGCCCCCAAGTCAGGAATTCAAAAATAACTCCCTGGTTTGGGGGCACTGAGAGCAACATCCAAGGGGTTGGGGAGCAACATGTTGCCCCCGAGCCACTGGTTGGGGATCTCTGGTGTAGTCTATACAGATATCTCGCTTGGAAACTATAGTTTAATGTCATACAGCGCTCTTCCATATAAAAATAGTTTTCAATGGGGGAGTTGGATCTTTTAAATTCAGGAGGGTATTCAGTAGGGTCAGTAATACAATATACTACCTGTCTGAGAACTGCATTCTATTAAAAAATAATGATGTCATAGGTAGATGTCCTTGAGCGGAGGGCAATAAAAATCCCTAGAAGGACCACATCCAGCCTTGACAGCCCGGTTTTAAATTACAAATCCTTATAAACCTCTGATTGCTTTAATTGCTGGGAAGAAACGAACTTTATGCTGAATTGTGTGAGCGTTTGCTATTGCGATGGCGGTGGCCTGTTCAACCAACAGCGAGCAGGTAAATATAAAATAGATGGGTTGATGAAATAAACAGATATTTGCTTTCTTTCTATTATGACACAAAACACAATCCCTAATAAATGTCCATGTTAAAAACACCACTTTCTCACACTTTCAAAAAAAAACCCAGCAGTAAAAAAAAAATAAGATTTTATGAAATAGAACCTCTTTGGCTTTTTTCCCCTCTAATTTGGTATATCGCTGTGTTTGTCTTGGCAGTTTTGTATGTGTGGGAAAGTGTAAAATTTAAGTGATTGGGAAATCGAAATAGCTCTAAAAAAACCTCAGCAGGGTTATGGAAAGGGCGAGTATTTTCATTTCACACATTTGCTTCATTTTTTTTGGGGGGGGGGGAGAGGGGGCATGGGATTAAAGGGAAATTGGAAATATAAAAAAACACAAGCTGGCGTGAAAAGGAATATTTAACAAAATTCACAATTGTACAGGTATAGGACCCATTATCCAGAATGCTCGGAACCAAAGGTATTCCGGATAAGGGGTCTTTCCGTAATTTGGATCTCCATCCCTTAAGTCTACTAAAAAATCAATAAAACATGAATTAAACCCAATAAGATTGTTTTGCATCCAATAAGGATTAATTATATCTTAGTTGGGATCAAGTACAGGTACTGTTTTATTATTACAGAGAAAAGGGAATCATTTAACCATGAAATAAACCCAATAGGGCTGTTCTGCCCCAATAAGGGGTAATTATATCTTAGTTGGGATCAAGTACAGGTACTGTTTTATTATTACAGAGAAAAGGGAATCATTTAACCATGAAATAAACCCAATAGGGCTGTTCTGCCCCAATAAGGGGTAATTATATCTTAGTTGGGATCAAGTACAGGTACTGTTTTATTATTACAGAGAAAAGGGAATCATTTAACCATGAAATAAACCCAATAGGGCTGTTCTGCCCCAATAAGGGGTAATTATATCTTAGTTGGGATCAAGTACAGGTACTGTTTTATTATTACAGAGAAAAGGGAATCATTTAACCATGAAATAAACCCAATAGGGCTGTTCTGCCCCCAATAAGGGGTAATTATATCTTAGTTGGGATCAAGTGCAGGTACTGTTTTATTATTACAGAGAAAAGGGAATCATTTAACCATTAAATAAACCCAATAGGGCTGTTCTGCCCCAATAAGGGGTAATTATATCTTAGTTGGGATCAAGTACAAGTACTGTTTTATTATTACAGAGAAAAGGGAATAATTTAACCATTAAATAAACCCAATAGGGCTGTTCTGCCCCAATAAGGGGTAATTATATCTTAGTTGGGATCAAGTACAGGTACTGTTTTATTATTACAGAGAAAAGGGAATAATTTAACCATTAAATAAACCCAATAGGGCTGTTCTGCCCCAATAAGGGGTAATTATATCTTAGTTGGGATCAAGTACAGGTACTGTTTTATTATTACAGAGAAAAGGGAATAATTTAACCATTAAATAAACCCAATAGGATTGTTCTGCCCCCAATAAGGGGTAATTATATCTTAGTTGGGATCAAGTACAGGTACTGTTTTATTATTACAGAGAAAAGGGAATAATTTAACCATTAAATAAACCCAATAGGGCTGTTCTGCCCCAATAAGGGGTAATTATATCTTAGTTGGGATCAAGTACAGGTACTGTTTTATTATTACAGAGAAAAGGGAATCATTTAACCATTAAATAAACCCAATAGGACTTTTCTGCCCCCAATAAGGGGTAATTATATCTTAGTTGGGATCAAGTACAGGTACTGTTTTATTATTACAGAGAAAAGGGAATCATTTAACCATTAAATAAACCCAATAGGGCTGTTCTGCCCCCAATAAGGGGTAATTATATCTTAGTTGGGATCAAGTACAGGTACTGTTTTATTATTACAGAGAAAAGGGAATCATTTAACCATTAAATAAACCCAATAGGGCTGTTCTGCCCCCAATAAGGGGTAATTATATCTTAGTTGGGATCAGGTACAAGGTACTGTTTTATTATTACAGAGAAAAAAGAAATCAGTTCTGAATTATTTGCTTATAATGGAGTATATGGGAGACGGGCTTTCCGTAATTCAGAACTTTCTGGATAATGGGTTTCCAGATAAGGGATCCCATACCTGTATATGTAAAAAGATGAAGATCTTCATGAAACCAGAAAACTCAAAACTGCATGCAATCTTACTTAGAGAAGTGTCCTTGCTGCAAAGGGACTTCCTGTTCCTGTCTTCTGCTTATTAAAGACAGACAACAAAAGGAAATTGATTTCACACAATCAAAATAAAATATGCATTCTTCCATTTATCGCCTAATTTAGAGTTGGGCCACAATTTGCATTAAGAATAGTTTTGCCCCATCTCAAAATAAATCTGGGATACTTGATCCTTCCCTGTAGGATTCTGGGTTATTCTGCAAGAAGGAAAGCCTCTTGTTCTTTAGGAAGCAGGGGAGGTAGGAATGAATACATCTTGTGATTGGCCCTGTTCTACATAACAATGGGCTCTATACGCGGGATTCCCTGAACACAAATAAAAAGCCCCACAGCAATATTTTTGCTAATTATATGTAATTTATTCATCTTATTGTCTGTGCTGCCTGTTTGTCAGTCTAGCCACCTGTATATCTGTCCATATGCAGTGCTCGAATCAGCAAATATTCTGAAATGTAATTCCTATCCAATTTAAACTGTACAAATTGGATCAGTTCTGCAAATGGGATATTATGCACCACAATCAATGCAGACCAGGCCATACAGTGCAAATGATTATATTAAACACATCAACATGTTCTCTTTAACTTTTATAGGCAGTCTTGACACCAAACCCCACCCCTAAAGCAACACAAAAATACCTTATACTGTATATTTAGGCTGCCCCACATCATGAATAAGCTGTAAAATATTTTATCTTATTGATAGTGCAAAGCCAAATGAGCTTAGTAATGTCTCAAGTATAATATGATGCACTGAACTCTTATGAACCCCTTATAGTTCCATAACCTGCAGAGTAGAACCCATCCTACAGTCTTGTGCCTGGAGAAAAGTTTTCATCCTAGAGGTGTGTAGAGAACCAAAAATTACATTAGAATCCTGTTTAAAAACACCCCCACAAAATATTGAGTTTTAAAGTGGCAGCTACTGGTACAGGTATAGGATCCATTATCTGCAAACTCATTATTCAGAAAGTTCCAAATTATGGGAAGGCCATCTCCCATAGACTCCATTATAAGCAAATAAATCTAATTATTTTTTAAAATGATTTCCCTTTTCTCTATAATAATAAAACAGAACCAAGTATCGGACCACTTATCCAGAAACCCATTATCCAGAAAGTTCCAAATTACAGAAAGGACATCTCCCATAGACTCCATTTTAATCGAATAATTCACATTTTTAGAAATTTCCTTTTTCTCTGTAATAATAAAACAGTTCCTGTACTTGATCCCAACTAAGATATAATTACCCCTTATTGGGGCAGAACAGCCCTATTGGGTTTATTTAATGGTTAAATGATTCCCTTTTCTCTGTAATAATAAAACAGTACCTGTACTTGATCCCAACTAAGATATAATTACCCCTTATTGGGGCAGAACAGCCCTATTGGGTTTATTTAATGGTTAAATGATTCCCTTTTCTCTGTAATAATAAAACAGTACCTGTACTTGATCCCAACTAAGATATTATTACCCCTTATTGGAGCTAAAACAATCCTATTGGGTTTAATTACTGTTAAAATAATTTTTTTAGCAAACTTCATGTAGGAGATCCGAATTACGGTAAGACACCTTATGCGGAAAACCCCAGGTCGCGAGCATTCTGGATAATGGGTACCATACCTGTACTTGATCCCAACTAAGATATAATTAATCTTTATTGGATGCAAAACAGACCTATTGGGTTAAAATTCTTTTTTAGTAGACTTAAATTACAGATAGAACCCTTATCCAGAAAAGGCAATGTTTTGAGGATTCTGGCTAACAGGCCCCATACCTGTACTTCTGTGCCAGGGCAGTATATTCTATGCTCTGGTCTAGGAAAGGCATTTATATATATACAGGTATGGGACCTGTTATCCAGAATGCTCGGGAACTGGGGTTTTCCGGACAAAGGATCTTTCCGTAATTTGGATCTCCATAACTTAAGTCTGCTAAAAATCATTTAAATATTGAAAAAACCCAATAGGCTTATTTTGCCTCCAATATGGTTTATTTATATCTTAGTTGGGATCAAGTACAGATACTGTTTTATTATTACAGAGAAAAGGGAATCATTTAACCATTAAATAAACCCAATAGGGCTGTTCTGCCCCAATAAGGGGTAATTATATCTTAGTTGGGATCAAGTACAGGTACTGTTTTATTATTACAGAGAAAAGGGAATCATTTAACCATTAAATAAACCCAATAGGGCTGTTCTGCCCCCAATAAGGGGTAATTATATCTTAGTTGGGATCAAGTACAGGTACTGTTTTATTATTACAGAGAAAAGGGAATCATTTAACCATGAAATAAACCCAATAGGGCTGTTCTGCCCCCAATAAGGGGTAATTATATCTTAGTTGGGATCAAGTACAGGTACTGTTTTATTATTACAGAGAAAAGGGAATCATTTAACCATTAAATAAACCCAATAGGGCTGTTCTGCCCCCAATAAGGGGTAATTATATCTTAGTTGGGATCAAGTACAGGTACTGTTTTATTATTACAGAGAAAAGGGAATCATTTAACCATGAAATAAACCCAATAGGGCTGTTCTGCCCCCAATAAGGGGTAATTATATCTTAGTTGGGATCAAGTACAGGTACTGTTTTATTATTACAGAGAAAAGGGAATCATTTAACCATGAAATAAACCCAATAGGGCTGTTCTGCCCCCAATAAGGGGTAATTATATCTTAGTTGGGATCAAGTACAGGTACTGCTTTATTATTACAGAGAAAAAGAAAATCATTTTTAAAAATTAGAATTATTTGCTTATAATGGAGTCTATGGGAGATGGCCTTTCCGTAAATCAGAACTTTCTCAATAACGGGTTTCCGGATAAGGGATCCCATACCCGTATATAAATATTTTCCCACAGCACTTTCTATAGGATATAAGCAAACATGTTGGTGTGTATTTCCGGGGCTGATTTCTGATCACACCCCCATTGCTGATATCTATAATTGATAAAGTTACTCTGTTAATTAGAATTCATTCTTAGATGAACGAATCTGTAAGGAAAGAGGAAAAAGAACAATGGCTTCCAATACAGTATCTGCATGTAACACTTCTATGGAAGCAAATCCCTGCAATGTACCCCCTTCCCCATTCAATCATTCTTGTCTGCATTTAATGCATAAAGAAGTCATAATAAGAGTTTAGTGTGCCTTTAAAATGTATCTTACTTCCCAATTCTACTCTGTTCACATAAAAGGCTGTTTTTAGTTACTGGCATGAATGTCCTGCTGGTTATAGCTGTATTTGTTAGGCAGTGGTTTCCTTTTCATGAGCAGATAGTGCAGTGTCAACAAAAAATGCTACAGTGACATTTTCCTCTCTCTCTCAATTACATGGAGGCTTTTCACTGCCAGTGTAAAATACATATTGTGCCTCGGCAAGATTCATTGTACTGAGGTCAGCTGGAACTTATTGTCCCTGCTGCTTTGGAACAAGACAAAACTGACATCTGTAAGATTTGCTGTTAAATAATACAAAGCAGGGCTTGTATGGAGTAATACAAAGTAATAAAGAAGAAAGGAAAATGCTATATTAGTGTTCCTGTAGAAACTGCTGTACACGGGATAATACAGGTTCTACAACATAGGTTGCACTTTCCAGCTGCACCTCTTTTATAAACCAATTTTTCAAGAAGCTTAAAGATCTTTCAAGTCGGAATAAGCATGGATCCAGACTTCTGCCAATGCCATGCTTTTGTCTCCGGCTCTATCTGAAATATAAAAGCCTTCTACTTTTCCATTAATGACCAAACCGTGATAATCGTTTAAAAAAAAAAACAGAAATAATGATTATGAAATGCGCTTTCACACCAGCCGAGCAATATCATGTTTGAAATGAAACCCAGAAATAAATCAAATTACTAAAAGAAAGCCTTATTGTGTCCTTTAATTTTCTATCATTAAACGTGGCAATCTGTAATAAAGAAGGAGCCGTAATTGGGATATATGGGGAACGGCTAGCTCGCTTCTCTAATAAAATGTGTTACACGCATCTGCTCACAGTCCGGACTTGACACACACAAGTGAATCAAATTATAAAGGAAAAAAAAAAAAGGCTTTGTGTTCCTAAATCATCGACCTAGGGGAGACGCCTGGATGAAGATCTACTCTCTTCTGAAGTTAAGGGAAAGGAAAGGGTTAGCCGGATATATATTTATATTATTACAAATCATTTGTGCTGTTATGTGGTTCTCTGCCTAAAAAATGTTTTAACTCCCTGTAGTCTCCAAAAAACATAAAACAGATTCTGCGCTGAGCTCTGGAAAGCTGTGCATAAATCCATCTATTGCTAGCTGGGAACCCGAAGAGCTTGGTTTGATGCCAATCTCATCTCCCTATGCCCCAGGTACCAAATGACACTGGAAACTCTTTTTGGCAGAGATTTATGTAGGATCATTTATCATGGAAAAGGCAGCAACCCAGCCAGTAACTGTACCTTTTATGTTACATTTTGCTGCATCCGGCCCAGGTTAATTTTTTTTTTTCTTATATAAATCCATATATAACTTAGTCTTCACACCTCAACATTCATCATATCAGCTATTTCGGTTCAGCAAAAAATATTTATTTTGGCATTCCTGAGACACTGATTTATAACTCTAATTGTATCCTTGTTGTTTAAGTTGAACAGCACTCCTTATACTAAATAACAGCGGACAATAATCATCGGCCTTATCGACAATACTTATGCCTTTGAGGGTTAACGGAAGTAAATTTATTGCTCTGAATGGCAAAATGGCGGCAGGAGATTGCAATTATGACCTACAAATTAACTTGATATTTGAAATACAAAGGGAAAAAAAAATCCTATCGTTTCTTGGGAATAGAAGTATTTCTATTGAGATGTCAGGTGTAATTTTGCATTATTATATTCTTAGTTTTCTCACCATTTCTGGATCTTGTTAAGGTCATTGTATGCAAAATGTATAAACAATATAACTATGCACAAGTTTAGGTGAAAAAAACTGTTTCAAATCCATGTACAATGTCTTCTATAAAGCTTTTTCTGAAGGCAATTAAAAACAAATAAAACAATGTGAAAGCCTGACTATGTCAATATAATAATTATAATTAAAAGGGCATATACAATAGTGTTACAGTGTTTCCCAATAACTTCTCTTACAAATGTAGCACGGTCTGGGATAGCCTGAGATATACCTTTCGAATAACCCTTGCTATGAGATATAGCTATCTGGTATATCCTAAAATATGTCTTTTGAATAACCCTTGCTATAAGATATACCTATCTGGGATAGCCTGAGGTACACCTTTATAATAACACTTGCTATAAGATATACCTATCTGGGATAGCCTGAGATACACCTTTATAATAACCCTTGCTATAAGATATACCTATCTGGGATAGCCTGAGATACACCTTTATAATAACACTTGCTATAAGATATACCTATCTGGGATAGCCTGAGATACACCTTTATAATAACCCTTGCTATAAGATATACCTATCTGGGATAGCCTGAGATACACCTTTATAATAACCCTTGCTATAAGATATACCTATCTGGGATAGCCTGAGATACACCTTTATAATAACCCTTGCTATAAGATATACCTATCTGGGATAGCCTGAGATACACCTTTATAATAACCCTTGCTATAAGATATACCTACCTGGGATAGCCTGAGATACACCTTTATAATAACCCTTGCTATAAGATATACCTATCTGGGATAGCCTGAGATACACCTTTATAATAACCATTGCTATAGCATAAACATATTTAGGATAGCCTAAGATACCACTTTTTAATATCCTTTGCTATAAGGGCAATGACAAGGGAGATTTGTTACCATTTTATAAAATGTTATTTACTTGTGGTGATTCCAATGTTAGCGAAGGGCGAGGCATTTTCGGGGAGACAGGCGACAAATTTCCCTGTGTCTTTGCCCTAAGAGAAACTTGGTTACATCTGTACAGTGTTTCCATTTTCTTTGGCTGTGGTGCAAAATATGTGATGGATTTGAGTACTGGGGGCAAATACAAAAACTGTAATGTTGCAAAATCTACTGAAAAATAATGCAAATAAAGTCAAAATTAGTCACAAATCAGACAAGAAAGGGTTATGGTTTACTTGAGATGCTGAGATTCATTTTTTACAAATGGTAGAAGTGCTGAGGTACAGGTATGGGATCAATTATCCGGAAACCCGTTATTCAGAAAGTTCCGAATTACGGAAAGCCTGTCTCCCATAGACTCAATGATAAGCAAATAATTCTAATTTTTAAAAATGATTTCCTTTTTCTCTGTAATAATAAAACAGTATCTTGTACTTGATCCCATTTAAGATATAATTACCCCTTATTGGGGGTAGAACAGCCCTATTGGGTTTATTTAAGGGTTAAATGATTCCCTTTTCTCTGTAATAATAAAACAGTACCTGTACTTGATCCCAACTAAGATATAATTACCCCTTATTGGGGCAGAACAGCCCTATTGGGTTTATTTAATGGTTAAATGATTCCCTTTTCTCTGTAATAATAAAACAGTACCTGTACTTGATCCCAACTAAGATATAATTACCCCTTATTGGGGGCAGAACAGTCCTATTGGGTTTATTTCATGGTTAAATGATTCCCTTTTCTCTGTAATAATAAAACAGTACCTGTACTTGATCCCAACTAAGATATAATTACCCCTTATTGGGGGCAGAACAGCCCTATTGGGTTTATTTCATGGTTAAATGATTCCCTTTTCTCTGTTATAATAAAACAGTACCTGTACTTGATCCCAACTAAGATATAATTACCCCTTATTGGGGCAGAACAGCCCTATTGGGTTTATTTCATGGTTAAATGATTCCCTTTTCTCTGTAATAATAAAACAGTACCTGTACTTGATCCCAACTAAGATATAATTACCCCTTATTGGGGGCAGAACAGCCCTATTGGGTTTATTTCATGGTTAAATGATTCCCTTTTCTCTGTTATAATAAAACAGTACCTGTACTTGATCCCAACTAAGATATAATTACCCCTTATTGGGGGCAGAACAGCCCTATTGGGTTTATTTAATGGTTAAATGATTCCCTTTTCTCTGTAATAATAAAACAGTACCTGTACTTGATCCCAACTAAGATATAATTACCCCTTATTGGGGGCAGAACAGCCCTATTGGGTTTATTTCATGGTTAAATGATTTTATAGTAGACTTAAGGTATGGAGATCCTAATTAGTAAAGACCCTTATCTGGAAAACCCCAGGTTCCAAACATTCTGGATAACAGGTCCCATAAGTGTATATATATTAGACACTTTATTGATCCTGATGCAGCAGTAGCAATGTATATGTATATGTTCCTTTTTCACAATTTTTTTTATATGAAAAAACCCAGGTAGATGAACCCAGCAGCATGACCTTATGTAAAACACAGGCAATTTACAATTAATTTCAAAATAAGCAAACAAGTCTTATTAGCAAGATTCCATTTATCGACTTAACAAATAATCGTGCACTTTAATTTCCCCATTCTCTACGTCTGAAGGCCCGGGCTGAGCGTAATATCAAACGAATATCAGCATGTGAATCCAATTTGAAATGAAAAGTAATGTCTGAATAATAGAACAACATTCTCATTTCCTAATACTCTGTTTTTTACTACTTTGCATTCAACTGTGAAAAGTCTTTTAAAACTCTGAACAGCAGTAAAACTTGAATGAATTTTTGACCCATTATTGCATAGCGGGTGCGCTTTCCAAGTTCCATACACTGCCAAGTTCTCCCCACCTAATATTTCCACTTTAATTGTGCCACTTGAGAAATTTACGTGCCTCAAAATATGGCATGAATCTTACGCTTATTGCAGTATCATTAGCAGCAACATTTAAGCAACATCTGTGTGCTATAGAACTAATTGAACTAGCAGAAGTGGCAGCTGTAAATCCACAGGAAGATGGCAGTTTTCACCCAGCACTGCTGAGTTAGCTAGTAACTGTCAGCCTGTTCCTGCAATCTGCTCTCAAGTACTATGGTGCAGGCACACAATGTCCAAAAAAATACAGCAAGTAGGCTAATGATCCTATTAACCACTTTGCTGCACCAATTTGGCTGTTTTTCCCGATTCCTTGTTGAATTTCATTATATAATTCTCCACTTCAGCTTAAGGTCCAAAAATAGCCATGTCTCAACTTAAACTCCTTACCTGACCGGTGTAAAACTTGTTTGTCTGAACGAACTCAGCATTGATTTTTGTTTTTTTCTTATTTAATATATTTTCCAATCGTTCCCGCTAAAAAAATTATCGCACATGGCAAGGTGGAAAAACAACTTTCGAGCTGACAGTAACGTTTGTATCTGAAGAAATGACATTTTATTGCTTGAGACATCGCGATGTAATAATCAATAGGAGAGAATAAAATGTTTTGTCTGTTTGGGTAACAGCTATAGACTTCACATCTCGACAATAAATCTTTGTTTGCTGAGCTAAACATGGAGCGAAATGTTCGATAATGAACTCAAATGAAAATATTTTAATAGCCGGGATGTATTAGCCATCGGTCATGCTCGGAAAAGGACCCGATTAGCATTACTATGGATGGAAAACATGTTTTTGATTGAATTTTTTAATACATTCATATCCGTAGCATTGCTTACAGGGCTGGTACGTTTGTTTATAATAATACGCGTGCTTGTCGCACTCTTCATTCGTTTTGTATCTGATGTGTTCGGCGGAACTAGAGGGTGTCTAATGACTGTTTTAGGGATTCCTGAGAAATCATGTTTTTAACACCACTGAGTCGCTTGCTGTAAAAGCAGTTGTTGGATGCACTTGTTCTCTCCCAATTGCTTGGCCCTTAGACAATTATGTAACTGGTATCTTTAGATGCACTCAAGTGTGCTGAAAATACACAAAAGAAGACCTTTTTCAATGTATGATGACTGGTGTGTTTGCCAACAACCCAACTTCATTAGAAATTTGGCACGTCCACTTGACTACCATGTGACACACCGTTAACTGTGGATATTTGCAGTCTTAATGTACAAGTACTTAGGGACTGAACTGATAAGGGAAAACTGCTCCAAATGTGCTGAGCTACACGCCTTCGGTAACAAAGAAACTCGCAGGATTGAAAATCAATAGTCATGTGACAGTTTAAAGGTTAAGGGTCCGCTGAATTAACTCCCCCGTCCGAGTATACTTTGCCGACAATGTTTTTTTACTGATCTAACACGCCGTGGGTGCATTACATTTGTTAATCAGCGTTCGTTAGCAGTTAACGAAAATAGAAGGGAACTCTAAAAAGTAGTGAGATTTGGGGTTTGCGAGGCTTTTAAAACATACTTTTTAAATTTCATTGGTCATTCTGGTTATTGTAAAGGAACCACTTTCTAAACAAGTTGCTGAAAAACTTGGCCTTTATTTCGATAGCAACATATTCCTCATTGCTCTACAGAGGTTATACATTGTTTTTGCCCCAGTTGAGCTTAGACTCTTCCAACCATATTCACTAGGGTCAGTTTAAACAGGAGCCAGTTAACGTGTCTATATTTTTTGGGGTGGCAGTAAGGAAACACATGCAAGTGTATGAATAACCTACAAATTCATTGCAGGTTATGCCATGGCTGGAAGGGAACCTAGGACCTCAGCACAGCAAGGCAGCAGGCCTAATCACAAAAGCACTGTGTTGCCCATGTATAGGTATCATCATCATTTCATACCAGGCACTCTTTCTCTCTATTTGGCATCTGAAAACTCAACATTTATGCTCCTGCTGGGGATTCGTCATCAAGATCTTCCAGATCCTACTTTCATTTTTCCTCACCTGTCGCCCATAACTAAGGGGTTCTCTTTTCTGTCTCATCACTTAAGACTTTTATATAAGTCAGTCGATGGGGAAATTCATGTCTTTTCTGTTATTTGAAGATCAGGGTTGAGATGCCCAAACCAAGATAAATTTCCAGTCTAAAGGATAAAATATTTTTCAGATATTTTATAGAATTATTCACCATCATGTAGGAGAAGAACCACATGACTTTTCTTGTAAAGGGCTTCAATTTCTTTTACACCATTGCCTACATTCCAGGAACCAAGACCAGTCAATGTGAGTCATGAACTGAATGAGTCACCTGAACATATTGACTGGGAATCAATTCAGAAAATGCTTTTGAGGCCATAACCAGTATCCTACTATAACTTCAATTGTAATGTACCATTTCCATTGCTGTTACTTAGGTGGGTTTGGTTCACAAAACACATAAAACAATATGAAACAGCAAATAAAGAAAGGAACTAAAGATGAAGACACATGATTGAAGGGATTACTGAGCACACAGATGGATAGACAAATTGTACAAAAACCAATATTCAGAGTATAGGCTAATTAATCTGCAAGGATTATTATAGATTATTATTACAGGGTTGTGGCCACTGCAGTTTCTAGTCAGTTGATGACATGTCCTGAAGGCAGTCACCACCCAGCAAGAACGTCAGTCAATAATTCAGCTTGAAGACATGAAGATCGACCAGAAAGTTCCACTAATCAAGAAGGTTTTTTCTTTTTGGGTGACCCTCCTTATGATGCACATAGATATAATTCCCTTGCCAACAGAATGCACAATGCAGTTGACAACAAATGTATATCTTTTCAAAAGAACCAAAATAAAAACTGCCTTTTTTATTATTATTATAATAACAATAATAATAAACTAAAAAATAAATAATTTAGTCACTTTGAGTGGGAAAAAAATGAATGATCCAAGGAGACCAACTTGCAATCGCTAGCAAACAAGTCAATGGTTTCCATTAACGCAACACAGAGAGGTGTCATAAGGGCGTCTCCATGTAAAACCCCGGACATGCCAAATTGTAATGCACATTGTCGAGAAGTCAGTGCCACACCGACAGGCATTCAAACTGTGAACATCATATTCTACAGAGTAATAAATTCCCATGAAATATGTTAAAACTATAGAGTGGTTGCACTAAAGCAGAAGATCTTTTTTTCACAGGGTCCAATGGCCTGAATTTCTTAAATAAATGATGCACATTACAAAATGGTCAGAGAAAATAAAATACCACACCCGGTGCAATAGAGTTTTTTTTTTTTAAAACTGAAATGAAAACACCATCTAGAAGACACAAATATCTATTATTAGATGTTAATAAAGACATACTCTGGTTTTGCTGGTTCTACCTATTTATATTTGCACTGTTATAATCATAATTACTGTGGCTAATGCAGTATGGTACTGTTATTGGGAGCCACACAACTGCAACTGGTAACAAGCACTAAGGCTTTACACTTCATGTTCACTCATTGTGGTCCCATCTGAAAACAGTTTAGAATCATTTGTTGGAAACTTTAATTTTAATTTTGACACCAGCACTTTTCCAGGGGAAAGTGGCAAAGGGAGAACTGTTGTGGTCAAAACACCCTTTCTCGCCTATTAATTCTAATGTAATGCTTTGCCAGTGGCAGTTGCTGGCTCTGTGTTTGCTTAAGGAAGCCATCATTGTTCCTGAGCACACTGCCCTAAAACTCTAAAGATAGGAGGGCTCCATTGTAACCTGTAACTGATGGTTGGGTAGGGGGCAGGAAAGGAATTGCCTATGTGCCTCCCCTTAGTGCCTCATGAGTACAGTGCTGCCAGGGCTGCATTCATGGGGCAAATACGGGTTTCCAAATAGGGATGTAGCGAACCTCAAAAAAAAAAAAAAGCGCGAATATTCGCGAACTTTGCGTACCCCATAGACTTCAATGGGAAGGTGAACTTTAAAACCTAGAAAAGCCATTGCTGGCCAGAAAACTGATTTTAAAGTTGTTTAAAGGGTGCCACGACCTGGACAGTGACATGCAGGAGGGGGATCAAGGGCAAAAATTTATCTGAAAAATACTTTGTTGACACAGCGTTGCGTAAAACCGCAAAGGCAGCTGGCAGACCCAGCCAAAATACGCGGCGTTTTTTGCTATTTCGCACTATTAGCACCATGGAAACGGGATTTGCTTACACCAGTACTAGGCTGAAAAACGGCATGTGTGGCTTGTGCGGCGTTTTTAGGCCGAGAAAAAACGCAGAGAAAAAACGCAGCAAAAAAAAACCGCAGCGAACCCAAATAGCGAACATACGCGAAAAGTTTGCGAACTTCCGAACTTGCGAACACCCGATGTTCGCGCGAATTAGTTCGCCGGCGAACAGTTTGCTACATCTCTATTTCCAAACTCTGTTTTAGAGCACAAAGACCTTCCGTACTATGTTCAGAATAGGGCACAAAGTGCAAAAAAAATGGCAGATTGTACAGGTATGGGATCCCTTATCCGGGAACCCATTATCCAGAAAGCTCACGGAAAGCCCGTCTCCCATAGACTCCATTTTAATCAAATAATAAAGAATTTTAAAACTGATTTCCTTTTTTTCTGTAATAATAAAACAGTACCTGTAATTGATCCCATCTAAGATATAAATAATCCTTATTGGATGCAAAACAATCCTATTGGGTTTAATTAATGTTTTATTGATTTTTTTAGTAGACTTGAGGTATGGAGATCCAAATTACAGAAAGACCCCTTATCCGGAATACCCTTGGTCCCAAGCATTCTGGATAATGGGTCCTATACCAGTATCCATTTTTTTGCACATTGTACCCAGCTCAGCATGTGGGAAATTACCCCTAGGTCGTTGTAGACAGACAAGATACAAAATAAGAGCAAACATGACTGAAATACTTTAAACCAGGGCTGCCCAAATGGAGGCTCACTGGCTGGATGTGGTCCTCCAAATGTTTTTTATGATCTCTTTGGATGACATTGTGTTTTTATTATAATCTAGCCCCCTAAATATGTTGTGTTGTGCATAACTGGCTCACTATATGGACAAAGTTGGTCACAAATGCCTTAAATAATGCTTTAACAACCACATTCCATAACTTTGTTGATCACTTGAGCAGTTGACCTGATCTTCTGGTGCAACCAATAAAAGGAACCCCAGATAGCTGTGCACCCCATTGCATTTCAGTTCCGGGAAGTATTCTGGTAGCAGTTGCACATATATTGCTTGTTAGAAAGTGATTAAAAATCCCACTACATTATTAAGTAACAATAATCTACACAATACTATTTAAGTCTATGCTACTGATAGAGAATATCACTCCAAAAAAGTAGAAGAAATGGATGACATTTTCCCTTTAAACACAGATCTCCTAATTGCAGCTCCAGTTCGGGCGAAGCTCTCGTTGGTATATTAGCTACAAAGCTATTTCTACTTGTCAAATAAAACTGAAGGATTTTTACAATAAGATGAGATAATATGATATATAATTTTTATTCACTTAGTGACATTTCGCTAACTTATAGATGGGATTTTTATTGTTGTCGAAATTATTTCTACTGATTTCATCTCCATCACAGACGGCACATTTAATGCTACGGTGTCAGCAGCCAATAGATTTCTTCGTATTGACCACTGACATACGGAGGCTACGGTGACGGCGAGATATTACTACACAACCGATCTTATTTTTTTTTCTCGTTACAGCTTTTTTTTTTTTTTTTTTCGACCAGCCAAGTTTACAGTAACTACCCGAGGATGCAATTTATCATTGCGAAGCCCCGTGTTAATTATATGGTGAATATTGTAGAAATAAATTGAGTTGATTTTCCAGAAGAAAGGTATATAAATAAAGCATTTAAGAACTAATTAATCACCAAGCCACTTAAGGGAGACAGCCCGGCGCACACTTTATATAAGCTCTCTGTGATATGTAAAATAAATATTTATTGGTCGGAGCAGAAGGAAGGTGAGGAGGGCTACGCAGCCATCACTTAAAATTAGTTCATTTAGACTCCTAATAGGAGAAATGACTACACTTTCCCTTTAGTTTTAGAAGGGTTATGAATAGTCAGGAAGCATGCATTAAGCAGGGTCACAATATTTGTTGGATTTGTGTATTTTTGTAGTGTAATTAATGTATAAGTAAATGCCTCAGGCAGCAGGGAGGCGCCACATGTTGAATAGAGAAAAGTGTTACAATAATACACAACTGTAGGCACCCCATGATGTACTGTAACATAGAGGCAGCCCACTTACAAACACAACCAATCAGGGATTAGCTTTGTTCAGCCAACTGCAGGAAGGATGATGCAGGCACAAATGTGATTGGTTATTGCTCTAACACAAAACTGACCATTGTTAAAGGGGACCTGTCACCCACACATAAAAAGTTGTATAATAAAAGTATAATAAGTATAATAAACCCAAATTCATTTTTTAATTAAATCATCTATACCTAGAAATGTATTTAAAAATCTGAGCTGTCAATCATATATTGCCTGCCCCTATATATATTTGACAGCTCAGATTTTTAATAACAATTACTTTAACTTTCCATTCCGCACTTCCTATACATCACCTAGATGGCAAATGCATAAGATTTTGGGGGGATACAAAGCTTTGCCTTAATAACAGTGCACACAAAATGGCGCCGGCCTGCTGGCTGTGACTACTAATTCAGTTCAACTGAAGAAGCTGCTCGGATGAGTAGTGAAACGTCTTCAATGATTACCTAACAAGTCCAGTTGCTTTAGATTTATACTAAATACACCATGACCTGGATGAATGAAAATCTTCATAGACATGACTTAACATTGTTTAACCATAGTTCCAAGGTTATGAAGGCCAGCAAATAAACGTTCATCCCTAACTGACCTTCAAGTTGGCCTTCAGGAATATTTTCCCAAATTTTACCTGGTCTTCAGACTGCACTTATCCATCAACTGCTTTGGGCCCCCAAAATATAAATTGTCACCACACAAGAGCTGATTTTCTGCATGTTAGACAGTAGTGCATGATATTATGGGAGAAGCATAGACTCAGCAGTTAAGTCGTTAGACTCTAATCCAAAGAAACTTGGGCCCTGTTTATAGAAATGCTTCCTGTGTTAGATTCTTGTGACCTTAGGAAAGTCACTAAAACTGAATGCCTTAGGCAACAAACCCAGTTTGTTCCTGAATAATCCCTATTTGACCGGAACAATAGGCAAAAAGTAATGTATTATTATTAACATGTGTACTTTGTTTTTAAATAATAAGGAGGGTCTGCAGGAGGGGAAAGACCTTTGGCAATGCAGGAAGCCTGGGGCTCCATCTGGTTGGGAAAACCTCATAAATATCTAAAAATTGTGAATTTGTAAATCTGGGGTGGCACAATCCTGTTAAAACTGACCCTAAAGGTCCCCATACACAGGCCGATTCTAGCTGCCGTTATCGGTCCCTTAGACTGATTCGGCAGCTTATCAGCCCCTGTATGGGCACTACCGATGGACCTGCCCGACCGATATCTGGCCTGAAATCGGCCAGATCTCGATCAGGCAGGTTAAAAAAATCTAGTCAGATCGGGGACCGCATTGGCTCGTTGATGTGGTCCCTGGACCAACTTTGCCTATACCCGTCATTGTAATTCGATCGTTTGGCCCCAGGGCCACCCGTAGGTGGGGAATATCGGGAGAAGATCCGCTCACTTGGGCACCTTTATGTGCTTGTGTGTAAAGTATAGAATTTCAATTGTGTAGGCATCCATGTCAGTGATGGGCAATATTTAGAATGTGCTGCAGAATATGATGCCAATTTGGCCAGGGGCACTGCTACCCTGAGGCAAGGTGAGACATTTTTTAAATCAGAATTTCAGATTTTCTATTTCAGAGAACACAAGCAATGCTCACCCCCACAATGATGCAAGGGGGTCGGGGGTCAATAGGGGGGACACTGCAGGGCAGCCAGGGACCCAGGAATGCCCCTGAATTTATCAATAAAGGATAATAATGCTTCAATCTACATTTATCCACACCAAGGGTTCCTGCCCTACCCTAGTGGTGCATGTGTAATAAGAGGGCGGAGAAATGGATGACATCAGCCACACCATGAACACAGTGACCACTCATGATTGGTGGGGGTGAGAAACAGCAAAATGGGGGACCAAATGAACTGCTATTTTATGAACCAGTTCCTCCTTCCTGAAAAAGAAACAAACAAGTCCTTTCACTGCTTATCCAAATGCAGACCATAACAGAAAAAAACACCGTTATTTTTTAAAAAGGGGCTCTGTTGTTGAAAATATCAATCAGCAGCTTCAATAAAAAAAAAAGAATGAAAAGAGGGAAAAAAAAAACTAAAAAAAACAGCATAGGCGTCATTTTATTTGCAAATACTTCCATTCAGTCATTATTTTGGTGTGACTTTCAATATCCCAGCTGCACACAGAGCTCTGGTTACACCCATGCACCTTGGAATATTTTGGATATTGCAAAGGGTTGTAACGCATAACCCATAAAAGTTATTTTGCTAGTTCAGTTGTTAAAAATATATGTACTCTAGTAAAAACTGTAAAGCGACTTCACCAGGCTCCAACTTTAATATAGATCTTAAAATATTGTTTTGCTTCTGTTTATTTCTGACATTTTTCTCTCCATTTGCAACTGGCTTGGTGGGGCCCACTCTGCCTTATTGTGTTAACCCATGAAACATAAACATAAAACTAGAGGGGCAATAAGATGGGTTTTAAAGTTTGTTCCAGGTCTAGTAGCCCATAGCAACTAATTAGCAGAAATACTGTTTGCCTGTTTGACAGCAGACATCCGATTGTGCAAACTTAGCAATTTTATTACATTACCCCATATGTGGTCTACAAAGAAAGTGACAATTGCTTCAACCATTTATTAAAACGGACATATACCTTTACCTCAAGCTCTCCAAAGTAGGCCCCAAGCCCCAAGCTTAATTACAGAAGCAAGAGATCTTCAGCAGCAATCTTCCCTTCTATCTCTATGGCAGCCATCTCTCTGGGATTACTGTGTAAATGTTGCTTACTAAGGTAAAACTTCAGAAGGTTGGACATAGTACTGTTAAGGTGTTTTGAGAAAATGTTTTCCTTCCTTTTCCTAGCAATGATCATATGAATGATCATTTGAATGATCCCAACTCTGGTCATGCCCATTTCCACACCTTGTGTCTCAACCCTTTCTCCTTGTAGATTGTAAGCTCTTTTGGGCAGGGCTCTCTTCACCTCTTGTATTGGTTACTGATTGCTTTATATGTTACTCTGTATGTCCAATGTATGTAACCCACATATTGTACAGCGCTGCGGGATATGTTGGCGCTTTATAAATAAATGTTAATAATAATAATAATAATAATATGAAACCAGCAATAGAGATCCAAGTGTTAACAAAGCAGGAAGAATTCTGAGCACATTTTTATTCTGAGCTTTATATACTGTACATCTATGGCCTGGTGCATATGTGGCACTTTGAGAAGGTTTCCAACAATGAATGTACTGAAGGTTCTTATAAAGTCTTGTTTAGGTTCATGCCTTCCTTAGAGATCCAACAACTGGTTGAGGCTCCTCATAGATTAATACATTCATTCCTTTGTTCCTCAAGAAAAGATTTTACCTCTTGGATAGTGAGCGAAATGGCGAAAAATTTGCAAAATGCATTTGTTGTGTGATATTTTTTTTGTCACCTGCGTCTTTTTTTGGTAGCCTGCGCTTTTTTTTTTTATGCCCACCTTTCTTTTTTGACGCAGCCATGCCCAATTTGACGCACAACTAATTTTCTTTAACGTGCTGCAAATTTTTCTGCGGCGCATTTTCACGGAAGTTTCGTGAAACAATTCACCAATGGCGAACAGCGGAAATTTACTGCAAAACCATGCCTGGCGAAAAAATTCACTCATCGCTGCTCTTGGAGCACTACGACCTTATTTTGTCTAGTCTAGTCTAAAAACTTAAGGGCCAACACCAAAACTTGTGCACTTTAGCCCTCCAATTTGTGCCTGTATGTTATCCACCCACTTAGATTGTAAACTCTACGGGGCAGGGACCTCCTTTCTACTGTGTCTTATACCACATGGCAATTAATCTCTTTGTATTTATACTTATTTATAGTATTTATTATAGTACTTGTCTTCCTTTTGTGTACTTTTGTACATTGTAAGATTGTTCAGTAGTGCATATCCTTGTAGATCTTTATAACTAAAGTTATACATAAATTCATAGATAAGAATACTTAACGAACTTGGTTGAAACAGTAACCCAGCTATATTCTAGTGCAATTCAGCAAATAATCATTCATGGCAAATCTCACTATTAGTGATGGGAGAAATGTTTCGCCAGGCATGGATTCATGGCAAATTTCCGTGTTTCGCCATTGTCGGATTGTTTCGCAAAAACGGATGAAAAAATTTGCTGTGCGTCCAAAAATTGACGCAAGAATAGTCGCGGGCGTCAAAAGAATAGTGGCACGTCCAAAATTGTCGCAAGAATAGTCGCGGGCGTCAAAAGAATAGTGGCACGTCCAAAATTGTCGCAAGAATAGTTGCGCGTCCAAAAATTGTTGCAAGAATAGTCGAGGGCGGCAAAAGAATAGTGGCACGTCCAAAATTGTCGCAAGAATAATTGCGCGTCCAAAAATTGTTGCAAGAATAGTTGAGGGCGGCAAAAGAATAGTGGCATGTCCAAAACTGTCGCAAGAATAGTTGCGCGTCCAAAAATTGTTGCAAGAATAGTTGAGGGCGGCAAAAGAATAGTGGCATGTCCAAAATTGTCGCAAGAATAGTTGCGCGTCCAAAAATTGTTGCAAGAATAGTCGCGGGCGTCAAAAGAATAGTGGCATGTCCAAAATTGTCGCAAGAATAGTTGCGCGTCCAAAAATTGTTGCAAGAATAGTCGAGGGCGGCAAAAGAATAGTCCCATGCCCAAAATTGTCGCAAGAATAGTCGCAGGCGTCAAAAGAATAGTGGCAGGTGACAATTTTTCCACGCGACATTTTCGCTTATCACTACTCACTATAAATGCCCTACACTCTGCCCCCTCCCTATTAAAAGCACCAAACCTCACTACAGGGAGAATGGGTAGCACTTGCCTACAAACACACACTCTCACTAAATCAACACAATCATTATACTTGTTTTCTAATTTTTTTCCCTTTAGCCTTCTTTTCCCGTAATGTTGTATTCTAAGAATATTATTAGAGCTCCCAATATTCTACAAAATACCAACAGGCAGGAAATAGAATCATATCATGCTGACAAAAAGAAAAATTGTATGGGCATAGTGCAGAGAGTCCAAAGAAACAGAATGAAATAAAATCCTTCAAAACAGAGGCATTACAATTCAGTTAAAGGGAGCTGTCTTTGTTAGTTTTAACCTGTCTCTCCCCCTTATAGTGGTTATATAGCAGGCTGCTTTTTGTAGGTTCCATGCATGTGTCTTTGAGATTCCTCTATTCCTCTCTCAGCTAAATAGACTGATAGAAGAGGCTCAAGGGATTTCGAGGCCGGGCTTTCTGAAGTGCCCCATCAGCTTTTAGGAGACATGTCAGTAAAGATCTGGCCCTCACACACTTTGAAATAGTGTGTCAATAAAAGCACTAACTTTCAGTTCAGCTAGCCTCAGGTCTGCTATATTTTATCTGCGAGCGTTGACTGTGTAGCATAACATATGTATTCTAAAGCCAAACATTGCAACAGTTTTAATATTTAAAGCATAGAGATATGAATATTATAGAACAGTCTCCGTCCAGTACGAGGTATGCGGGGGAAAACAGGCCAAGAATGCAATATCCAGTTCACTGGTTCCTATAGAAGGATCCCGTTTCAGTTGGCCTGGTAGTGACATCAGAATAAATCAGAAAGCCTAGATTGCTATGATGTCATGTGTCATAGGCACTCTGGTTCCATGGAGCAGTATGAACAGTTTTGACTACAATAAGATGCCATATAAATGGCAAACACATATGGTTATAGCTCCAAGCTGACCTGGTGAGATTCCACAGTCTATCGATAGCATTTGGAATGACCACCCAAGATGTATTTCCTGGAGTTCTGCTTATGAGCCCTTTTAGGTAATAACTGTTTCTACCAGAGACATTTTTTTCCCACTCGTTTGGCTTCCAGTCAGACCCCCTGTTTCAGCCCCACTGCCATCTGGCCAGTACTACAAGACTGTCAAAGGTGTCAGTTCGAGCCATAATGCAGACACAGACATGGTAAGTATAACTGTTCTTTTCTCATACATACAAGAGAAAATAAACAATGGCTGACTTTACAATGCAGATTTCGTAACCCTTCTCACCACAAAACAATAAGACTACCAAGCCTGAGACGGGACATCTGCCATGTATTTGTTCCTTAATTCCTTCCAGCTACATATTTCCGAAATATTTCTTCATCTTGAATAAACAAGTTTCTTATAGAAATTATAGCTCACAGGCCGAAATACGTGGAATGGCAACGCTGTCCTAAATGGGTAACAATTATAGTTTCTAGAACGCTTTCAATATTTTTCTAATTGGGGATCATTGGTGTCACGTTTCAGCAAACATGGGAGAACGTTTAAAAAATGCTTTTATGGAAAGTATTATTACATTAAATATTTGAAATATATTCTAAAATTATAGCAGAATCTATTTTAAACCTTTTGCTGCCAGATTTCTCAGAATGTAAAACAAAAAGTGCGTATCCTTTGTGTCTCTCTCATATGGAAGAACCTATCTGTTCTCACTGACTGAGCTCCTACTATTGTTGTGTCTAAGCTATACTGAGCATCTCTGGCCATAGCAAAATGTCCCTAGATTTGTGCCCCCTAGAGGGGCCTAAAGCAGTAGGTGGGGAAGCCAAGTCTAAAGAAAAGTTAATGTGAGATCTCATGACCCTTTTGTTGTTGAGAATACTTCTAGAACTGTACTATAGGAACAGATACGCCAGTGTTTTTCCATACCTCTAACCTTGTTAGATAAGGAGGGCTCTAAACAACATGCTGGAATAGAAAGGGACAATTAAGACAAAATAGTCTAAAAAAACAGTGTCCTGGGATGTTCAGTTCTCATACTGTATCCCTCTAGCCTTTTTGAACACAGTTCAACCACAACCCAGCTGCCAGTTAGGAGACAGTTGGGGTAGTAGTCTAAAGGTGGTCACACACGTGGCGATTTGCCACAAAGCGTTCACGGCTGAAATGGCAGATAAGGAGGTAGAAACAATAGGATTTCTACCTCTTTGTGCCGATTCAGTGCTGAAGGCAGATTTTGGTCAGGTGCCTTCTATGGCGCCCGATCAAAATCTCTTAACTGGCCCGATCGGCGAGTCGACTGATATCAGCAGCCTCCTGTGATACCGGCCGACTCGCCGACTTGCCATACACGCACCGAATATCATACGAAACAAGGTTTCGTACGATATTAACGGTGTGTGTATGGCCAGCTTATCATAGCTACTGTGCTAACTGTGACGGGTTTATAATAAACAATGGCGGAATTGATTTTATTTCTTGCTGATGAGATTGGAAATAATAGGCAGAGCCAGCTGGGGCAGATGATCCAGTTACCCTGGCACCTATACATCTCCCCACCCATGCATTATAACAACAGGGACTTGCTGGGAGGCAGGGCTAACAGGGGCATAAAAAGAGCCCCAAAGAGTGCTTGGGAGTCAGTCTTCAGAGAGAGGGAAGAACTGCACATTGGATCTACGACATCATTACCCTTTGGCCATTGTAAAAAAAAATTCCAACCGATGACCCCCTTAACGGTTAGTGTCATGTCAATGATGTAATAGAAGCATGGCAAAACATAGTAGTGAAACCACTTGGCAGTTTATTCTTTTATTTCATAGCAGCCAAAGACAAATCCTTCTCTGGTTAACAAAAAGGCAGTTCTGAAGTCCCACAAAAGGCTATACACAGTCCAAATAAAACTCTAAGGGGCTGATTTACTAAGACACGATTTCGAATCCGAATTGGAAAAATTCCGATTAGAAACGAACATTTTGCGACTTTTTCGTATTTTTTGCGATTTTTTTCGGCGTCTTTACAATTTTTAGTAAAAACGCGAGTTTTTCGTAGCCATTACGAAAGTTGCGCAAAGTCGCGATTTTTTCGTAGCGTTAACACTTGCGGGCAAAGTCGCACCTTTTTCATAGCGTTAAAACTTAAAAGGCGCGACGTTTCGCGCAAGTTTTAACGCTACGAAAAAATCGCGACTTTGCGCAACCTTCGTAATGGCTACGAAAAACTCGCGTTTTTACGCAAAAATCGTAAAGACGCCGAAAAATCGCAAAAAATACGAAAAAAATCGCAAAATTACCGATCATTACGAAAAAAACGCAATCGGACGCATTCGGCCCGTTCGTGGGTTAGTAAATGTGCCCCTAAGTGTAGAAAGTCAATGGCAGATGTACCTTCCCTTCCTGGGCAGATCTTTCCTTGCTTCAAATCTTTAGAGTTTTTTGGATTTTTGTTGCTGGCTTTTGTACAACAATATGATAAAGTCACAGTTTTTATAACTTTTCTGCAACTTTTTCCCACACATGCTTTTTCAGTTAAGATTTTTTGATTAATGTTTGACATTCATGAAAATGAGTTAATTCAAAGTTTAAAAAAAAAATTAGAAAAATTTTAATTTTAGTAAATTTGTCTGTAAGAAGTCCATTTATCAGCATTCAGATGTTTGTGCTTTTTAGATTTTTTGAAACCACGACTACAATCATTTCCAGGAATGTCAGTCATTTACTAAAAGATTCAAATTGAAAAAGCATGAATGCGTATTGTCGCATAAATGCAAGGGTCAAACCCCCCCAAAAACCTCTAAAACCAAGAAGCAAAGAAAGATCTTCCAGTTGTAAAAGGGACATCTGCCATTGACTTCTACATGATCTCAACAGGTTTGAGATGGTGTATTTTTGCTTTGGGATTTGCCGCGATTTTGTTACATTGTGCAAAAAAAATTGCATTTTTACCATGACTCCAACACTCCAAAACTCTACTGCTTTATTTACCAGTAGATCTTTCCAGTGGACACGAGGATACCCATTCAGAAAATTGGTGAAATTCTCTCCCTGGCTCAATTGTACTGGCTGATACATTATATAGCTTCAAGAAGGGGTTGGATGTTTTTTTTTAGCAAATCAGGAAACACAGGGTTATGGGAGATAGTTCATAGTACAAGTTGATCCAGGGACTGATCCGATTGCCATCTTGGAGTCAGAAAGGATATTTTTCCCCCTCTGAGGCAAATTGGAGAAAGTTCAGAAGGTTTTTTTTTGCCTTCCTCTGGATCAGCTAGCAATTAGGATGGACTTGTGTCTAATTTCAACCTAACTGACTATGTTACTGTGTTATGTTACTATATTACTCCTGCCTTCTGCCAATCCCCAGGCTTAACATCACTTTATACATACATGTGCATACCCAGTCAGTGTTTGGTCCACTAAGGAAGCACAGTGTTGGTTAGGAACCTACAATTGTCTCCACGCTCTCCATAATTAAGTTATGGCATGTGGCTAGAGATTGGGGGTACAATTGTCTATAGGAGTAATTATATGGATAAAGCAATACACTTTTTGTGGCATTAGGCCTTACCATGTGTAATGAGGATAAACAACCCATAGTCTTCTAGTTAGACATCACACAGGTCTGGGCCCATGGAGCCATAGTGGGTTGTATAAATCTGATGTAGGTATTGTGATCAATGAAGCTCTTCAGGCAATCTTTAAGCTGCATTGTGGGCTGTAGGTGACTTTGGACTATGACATTTTTATTTGGGGACTACAATATATATAGATGTGTAAAGTTTAGGTGAAATGTGGTATATACAGTAGGTGCAGCGTAAACAACATAAAGCTCATTAAGGAGCAAGGCCAGGTCTGGACTGAGATCCTAAATAGACCCTGAAAAAGGTTCACCTCAGGCCAAATGGTGTCTAATAGCAGCTTCTGGCATTTTCCAGAATCTACAGATTGCCATTGAGATAAATATTGTTATTGGTCATCAAGTCACTCAGCAATGTGTAAACAAAGCCCATAGTTCCTACATATATTTCAGGGTTAATTATGAGAAGGCAATCATTTATTGAACCATAATATATTTTCTTCTCTGTTCCTCTCACAATTGGCAGTTCTAATACACATATAAAAAAGTGACTTTCCTTTTGAATTGTAGATTCAGGTTACATTTCTTGGACACGCTTGCAGTGCTCATGCATTATTATAGAGAAAGATTATCTTAAAACCTCTTCCTAACCTATGCAAACACGCTGCAAGACTATTTGTGCTGTATGGCAGACTCACATAATTCCTTTGCACTGTAAAAAGAAGGCATATTTTCATTAAATATTTATATTGACAAAAAAGAGAGAAAGAAAAAAAAAAAAAGCTTTCAGAATGTAACTACCAGGAAAAACGCATATCCGCAACACTTGGCAAAGTGTGAGTTACTGTAACTATAAGGAAAATAGCTGTCCAATTAATGATTTGGCAAACTGTTATGCAGCTAAGCACTCAAGGTGCTGCTCGTTGTAAATCAATAATCAGTTTTTCTTCCAGCCTTGCTCATTAAAATATTTTAAAGAGAAATTATTACAAAAAAACAATGTCATTTTGAGAGAGTTGACAAAGGAGAAGACCTGTTGATTTGCCCCTGGGTGTCACAAGCAGACGTTGCACATGAATGAGAAAAGTGCTGATAGGCAGCTAATAGACAATCATAGACATTATGGCCTGCCCAACATCTCAATTCAGAACCAAGGTATTTATATGAAACTGGCCTCTATTTGCTTCTTTATCCTCTATTCTTCTTGGAATGCTTTCCACTAGATCAGTGATCCCCAACCAGTGGCTCGTGGGTAACATGTTGCTCGCCAACCCCTTTGATTGCTCCCAGTGGACTTAAAGTAGGTGCCATTTTTACATTTCTGGGTTGGGTACAAGTTTTGGAAGCACAAAGTTTTACTCCTAGCAGAGGCTCCTGCAGGCTAGCAGTAAACAGGGGGCTACCCAATAGCCAATCAAAGTCCTTATTTGGTATTCCCAAAGAATTTTGTGCTTGTGTGGCTCACCTACACTTTATACATCTGTGTGTGGCTCACAAGTAAAAAGTGGATCCCTGCACCAAATACTGGAACATTGTTGGTGGGTTTTCCTTCCATTCATATATACAGTACAATAAGAGGTTGGGCTCTGCCCTAAATCACGGTCAGTGTTCTAGTTCATTCAAAAGGGGTTGGACTGGTTCTGGTTCTGTGCAGGCTGGCCAAGTTCTTTCACTCCCATCTTAGCAAACCATCTCTGTCTGGACCTCACTTATACATAAGGGGCATTACAGTGCTGAAAAAGGTAACATTCTCTGTCACAAAGTAGGGAGCACACAATTACCAAGAATGTCATTGTATGACGTACTTGTATGATGGCACCTGTTTCGGCAATGATAAATGGGGCTTAAATAGGCAGTTCCAATTAGTGATGAGTGCCTCTATCCCGGTTCTGCTTCGCAAAAAAATTTGACAGCAACTTTTTTGTTGTGAATTTTTGTGTCCATTTTGCTGAAAAATCCGCCAATGGCTAAATTAAGAATTTTGAAGGGGTGTCTACATATTTTTTTCTATATATTAGTTATATTTAACATCTTTATTGCACTGTGCTAACCTAATAATGGAGTCACATGACTTTCAGTCATTTTAGTTTGCTGTTAAGTTTTGAGTACAAGTATAGGATCCATTATCCGGAAACCTGTTATTCAGAAAGTCCTGAATTATGGAAAGGCCACCTCCCATAGACTCCATTATAAGCAAATAATTCTAATTTTTAAAAATGATTCCCTTTTTCTCTGTAATAATAAAACAGTACATGTACTTGATCCCAACTAAGATATAATTACCCCTTATTGGGGCAGAACAGCCCTATTGGGTTTATTTAATGGTTAAATGATTCCCTTTTCTCTGTAATAATAAAACAGTACCTGTACTTGATCCCAACTAAGATATAATTACCCCTTATTGGGGGCAGAACAGCCCTATTGGGTTTATTTAATGGTTAATGATTCCCTTTTCTCTGTAATAATAAAACAGTACCTGTACTTGATCCCAACTAAGATATAATTACCCCTTATTGGGGCAGAACAGCCCTATTGGGTTTATTTAATGGTTAAATGATTCCCTTTTCTCTGTAATAATAAAACAGTACCTGTACTTGATCCCAACTAAGATATAATTACCCCTTATTGGGGGCAGAACAGCCCTATTGGGTTTATTTCATGGTTAAATGATTCCCTTTTCTCTGTAATAATAAAACAGTACCTTGTACTTGATCCCAACTAAGATATAATTAATCCTTATTGGAGTCAATTTTTAGTAGACTTAAGATATGGAGATCCAAACTATAAAAATACCCCTTATCCGGAAAACCCCAGGTCCCAAGCATTCTGGATAACAGGTCCCATACTGTATATGTAACCTGAGAATGTGATCCCAAGTCTGTTTTGGGTTTACTTGTATATACCCTGCTATACTAACAAACATAGAAATCAGTTTCTATTACTACACATCAGCCACGACCAAGCATACCCATATGGAACTTAAAATGACTCCAGGGCTGATTTATGAACCCAGCCAATGAGGTCTTTACTTTTATTTTTTAATTTGCAATAGGCTGTTCAAAACAGATATCTAATTGGTTGCTATTTTCAACTTTTGCAACTTATCACCTACATTCAACCTCTTTCAATTTCCTTTGACTTCAACAAAAATGTTCCTTAGGGTACATTACAATGAGTGCTTGAGGGAAAAAAACAGGCCGGGCTTTTGCAGAGTTTAGAAAGATGTTGGCAAGCTTCTGGTCTTTTTCAGCTGTAACAGGCAAGGGAAATTCTGTATTTCTAGAGGGAACCCTACTGTCCGAGCTTGTACAGAAGCAGGAAACCAGGGCTGATACGGTATGCCGTAAGCAGAGCTGCCTTATATCAACTGACTTTTTAATTCGCTTATTTGATTTATTGTGAGTAATTAAAAATAATATTAAAACATTATGTTTTTTTTTCAAGATTAAAGTATACTTATAATGAGTTATGTAGCATTCAAACCCAATGGATTCATTCCAATAATAAATATTTGTGTGTATTCGTAATGTAACTGCCGGGTTATGCAAGGTGGGAACTGAACAACCGGGGCAGCTTTTTTTTTACAAAGGAGTCAGGGACTAGGGATGTAGCGAACCTCAAAAAAAAAAGGTTGCGAACCCGTTCGCGAACTTACGCCAAAAAGTGCGAATATTCGCGAACTTTGCGAGCCCCATAGACTTCAATGGGAAGGCGAACTTTAAAACCTAGAAAAGCCATTTCTGGCCAGAAAACTAATTTTAAAGTTGTTTAAAGGGTGCCACGACCTGGACAGTGGCATGCAGGAGGGGGATCAAGGGCAAAAATTTCTCTGAAAAATACTTTGTTGACACAGCGTTGCATAAAACCGCAAAGGCAGCTGGCAGACCTAGCGGAAATACGCGGCGTCTTTTACTATTTCGCACTATTAGCACCATGGAAACGGGATTTGCTGAAAAAAGCCATGTGTGGCTTGTGCGGCGTTTTTAGGCCGAGAAAAAACGCAGCGGAAAAACGCCACGCGAACCCAAATTGCGAACATACGCGAAAAGTTCGCGAACTTGCGAACACCCGATGCTCGCGCGAATTAGTTCACCGGCGAACAGTTCGCTACATCTCTATCAGTGACACCTATGGAGGGCACTTAAGATTACCTTGTCAGGGAAAGTATGGTCTGTCTCAGGCATAAATATACATACGGAGATAAATTAACCTTTGAAGTACATTTTTCCCATTAAAGGAAAACTATAGCTCCCAACAATGTAGGTCTCTAGAAAAATATATTGCATAAACAAACTCATATGTAAAACCCTGCTTGGTATAAATAAACCATTTTCATATAAATATACTTTTTTAGTAGTATGTGCTATTGGGTAATCCTAAATAGAAAACTGCCATTTTAAGAATTAAGAGCCGCCCCCTGGGATCATAGGATTCACAGTGCACACAAACAAGCCAAGGCACACATACATGCTAGGCCCCATCAGCCAATTAATGGGCAGAGTTCTGCCTTTTGCTTTCAAACTACTTCCTGTTACAGTTAGAGCTGCATTACTTCCTGTCAGCTGATCTCTGAGGGAGCACACAGCCCATCACTAAATGGCGGCTCAAGGGAAAGGATGTAAAAGGGCAATATTTACTGATATATATATTCCTGTTTGGTGAGATTCTTTAATAGATCACTTAACATAATATAAACTATCTATTGGTCAAGTATTCATTCTGGGGGTATAGTTTTCCTTTAACTTGTCACAACCTACTGCTATGTCATAGAGAGCAGAGGGTAAGATTTATGAAGCTTTACCAGCCCAGGTTTGGGCAAACAATTGCAGAAACTTGAACTCCCTTGTGTTTTCTGCAATTGATTGCTTTGACTTCAAAAAGTGTTTGAGTGTTTTCTCTTTTCCACAGGAGGGTAATATAAAAGTAATATAAACCTTGCCAGGTTTTAATTTGTGATGAGCTTATCCTTTAGTCAAGTCACAGTTCATTACCCAAACTTGTGAAAGTGTCTGTGCATAAATCGTGAATGGGGCACCTGTAGGCAGATTTCCATCCCCATTCCATTCACAACTAGCAAATTAGTGATGCTATTTACACCGCTCCTTCCTGGTCATGCCACAGTGGTTCTCCATTGCATTCCAACACAAGTATCTCCCATATATATGGTGGGCTTCTTCTGGGTTACCCAAAATCCAATGCGTAGAACTTTATACTACACTGCCATGCTTCTCTATGGCCAAATGCATGTTTTAGGCACATCTAGGGGCTGATTTACTAACCCACGAATCCGACCCGAATTGGAAAAGTTCCGACTTGAAAACGAACATTTTGCGACTTTTTCGTATGTTTTGCGATTTTTTCGGCGTCTTTACGAATTTTTCGTTACCAATACGATTTTTGCGTAAAAACGCGAGTTTTTCGTAGCCATTACGAAAGTTGCGTAAAATCTTGCGATTTTTCGTAGCGTTAAAACTTGCGCAAAAAGTTGCGCTTTTTTCGTAGCGTTAAAACTTACGCGAAACTTCGCACCTTTTAAGTTTTAATGCTACGAAAAAGGCGCAACTTTTCGCGTAAGTTTTAACGCTACGAAAAATCGCAAGATTTTACGCAACTTTCGTAAAGGCTACGAAAAACTCGCGTTTTTACGCAAAAATCGTATTGGTAACGAAAAATTCGTAAAGACGCCGAAAAAATCGCAAAACATACGAAAAAATCGCAAAATACCGATCTTTACGAAAAAAACGCAATCGGACTTATTTCGACCCGTTCGTGGGTTAGTAAATCAGCCCCTTAGTTTTGTATTGTACCATTAGTGCACTTGGTTGCAGTCTATATTCCCATTTGTTAATTATATGGACAAAATATGTTGACATCTGCCAATCCATATCTCGTTCCAAAACCAGGGATGTTAATATGTCATTGGTCTCTTTTATTGCTCCTCTACTCTTTCCACTAGATGTGGAACATTGTTGGATTGGATTTGCTTCCATTCATACTTAGGAGGTAGGCACTGATGTTGGGAGATCCCACCTGGATCACAGTCATTGCTTCATCCAGGGCCAGAACTAGGGGTAGGCAGAAGAGGCAGCTGCCTCGGGTGCAACGATTGGGGGGCGTGAGGCAGGAGCCTCTCCTGCCTACCCCTAGTCCTCTTCCTCTGTCATTGCCCACGCCGGTAGAGGCAATGACCATTTGGATCGCACCCCTCCCCTCGCTTGTGCTTTGGCGCGCATGCTCCGTTCCGGGAAGGGGGAATGGCTGACCAGGTTGCCTAGGGTGCCCGATCAGCTTGGCCCACCCCTGGCTTCGTCAACCTTTGGGTGTTCAGCTGCATTAAGGTCAGGGCTCTTTGGCAGTCCAGTCAACTAAACCAATTCTGTATGGACCTCATTTTGTACATAGGGGCATTATGGCTAGTGACGAGCGAATCTGTCCCATTTTGCTTCGTCAAAAATTTTGGGAAACGGCAGAAAATTTAGCGAAATGGCAAAAAAATTGTGAAACGCGTTTGTCGCGCAACTTTTTTTGTTGCAACTGGGCCCATTTCGACTTGACTGTGCCCATTTTGCCACAACCACATCCATTTTTACGCGCCTGCGACTTTTTTTGACAAGCAACAAATTTTTTTGTGGCTAATTATCTCAGAAGTTTCACTTAACATTTCCCTAATGGGGAATGCGGAAATTGGCTATGTATTGTTGGGCCTCACTAATGTTTAATCACAGGCTGATTATCCCAGAAGAAAAAGATAAGAAGAAGTCTAGGAAGCATTTAACAGGGGGGAATTCAACTCCTTTCCATAAAGTGGGCACTGAAAGAAAAGGGGGTAAATTACAATCAATTTAGTTGTGGGGGGGTTAAGTGTACCAAGGCTTAAATATACAGTCATTTATTTTATTGGGGGGGATTTGTTTACATGAACCTATGGCATGACTCTAAATGATCCCAATAAATGTAGCTAGAAGTACTTGCACAGAGGAATATAGAAGCAAGTACAAAGCAAGTAAACAGCAAATTATTTCTTTGCCTAAACGAGTAAGCCGAACAGAAACAACTTAGCAGTAATGTTCAACAGCAGCTAATACCTTTTACCCCAGAGAGCAGGAATTAGAGTCTTATTAGGAAGTGACCTTTTAGACAGGTGGAAACACTAATTCAATCCATTAGCCCCAGGAACACAATATGTCTTGTTAACCCCCCCAAAAAGGTAATTTGCTTGATTACTGGAATATGCGAGTACAGTAAATTCACCCCTCTCTTGTTTTCTTGTCTCACTCTTGTCTCTGGACACTTCCAAGTTGAAGTGTGTATGGTTTAATGAGGACAGGAATGATTGAAAAAGGGGAATACGCTATTGTTTCACCCTAATAAGTACCAATTTGAAGGAGTTGTTCACCTTCACAACACTTATCACTTTCAAATAGTAACTGTATTCAGTTGCTTTCTCTTTTTTATTTTGTATTATTGTTCTAGAATCTTCTAATGCAGGGATCCAGGGTCAGAAAGGGTCAGACCCAACCCTTGCCGGTGCTCTCCCTGTCCAACCGCTCCTCCCCTCAAGCGTTAAATGTACGTGCTCGGGGGAGGACGTTGGGTGGGGGGCTCTGCGAGGGGGCCTCTGCCGGGGGAGGGGTTAGGGGACGCTGCTGTTGGGGGCACCTGCAGGGCCGCCCCCTTCACCCCCCAGTCCAACCCTGCAGGGATCCCCAACTTTTCTTACTCATGAGCCTCAGTTCAATGTAAAAAGACTTGGGGAGCAACACAAGCACCATAAAAGTTCATGGAGGAGCCAAAAAAGGGCTAAGATTGGCTATTAGGCAGCCTCTATGCACCCTATCAGCTTACAGGGGGCTTTATTTGGGAGTAAATCTTGTTTTTATTCAATCAAAACTTGCCCCGAAGTCCAGAATTTAAAAATAACTCCCTGGTTTGAAGCCACCGGGAGCAACATCCAAGGGGTTGGTGTCAACATGTTGCCCCCGAGCCACTGCTTGGGGATCACTGCTCTAATGCATCAGATTGTTACCATCTTGACAGTCAGTGATCTAGCTGGGAAACATGGAGAGGGAGTAAAGATATATGTTCTTACAATTTATATATAGCAATGTGGTTAGGAAAGCAAACTAACCTTGTCATTCATTTATAGAACTACACTTTCACTGATACTAAGTGGAATCTGCAGTCCTGTTCAAAATCTACAGGGGAATACTGTATATGAGCCAACAATGGCCTGCACTGATAATCCATAGAATATATCTTGGAGTCGGAGAAATCAAAATGGTGATGTTTTTGGAGATATCACCCCAGCAAAGGACAAATATGGTGCAAAACAGTTATAAAGTAGGTGCTATACAGTACACAGTTACCCTCACTGTAGTATATCGTGCTGGCTGTATTATTGCAGCTGGCAGCCCCTGGAATAACAACATAATTAGTTATATGGCATGATGATATCTTATTATATCAGCCCTGACTGTAACAGGTATATAGGTAATAGGTAAGCCTACCTTCATTTTTCAAGTTAGTCACAGTATTGCTTATATAAACTCCTGCTCTGGGTATTGCATGGCAGTGCCATATGGGCATAACTTGCTGCATTAACTCCATTCTGCTGCCTCTTTGGTACTTGCATCTGCCATACAAAGACACAATCCTTGCTCAGCAGTGCATTAAGAAATAAAGCAGCCTTCCATGTGTGCAATCCCATATGCACAGTCCCTGGGGCACAGCTGACCCCAAGGGACCAACAGGGGATAAGGAACATAGGTGGTTACAGGGGGAGCAATTAAGAAACTGGTGGCTGTCAGGGACACAGGTGTTTGGGGTCCAGAAAGAGGGAGCCTTATAGATAGAGGCTTATTTATTACAATTTTTGGGATAAGTTGCCTTAAGAAAACGCCTATTGACTTCAATGCATTTCCTGAATTTCCACTGTTTTGCCCATCACTAACTGTGGGGAAAACATGATGATTGAGTTAAAAATTGCATTTTGCTTAGTGATGAGCGAATATTTTCGCCAGGTATGGATTTGCAGCGAATTTCCGCATTTCACCATTTGGAAATTGTTTTGCGAAACTTCCGTGAAAATCCGTGCAGAAAAATGCATTGCGCGGAATGTTTTTTTGTCGTGCATCAAATTGGGCGCTTGCGTCAAAAAAGGGTGCAGTTGCGTCAAATTGGGCGCGGTCGCATAAAAAAAGGTGCGGTTGCATAAAAACTGCAGGCGTCAAAAAATAGACGCGGGCGACAAAAAAAATCACGTGACAAATGCGTTTTGCAAATTTTTCGCCGTTTTGCAAATTTTCTCGTGAACCAAAATGGGACAGATTCGCTCAGCGCTAATTTTGCTCACTGCAGATGTAAATGAGCCCTAATGTACTGCATCAAAAAGTCTGGATATAAACTAGTACAGGTATCGGACCCCTTATCCGGAAAGCCGTTATCCAGAAAGCTCTGAATTATGCCCGTATTAGAGCCCGTCTCTAATAGACTCCATTTTAATCAAATAATTCAGAAATTTAAAACTGATTTCCTTTTTCTCTGTAATAATAAAACAGTACCTTGTAATTGATCCCAACTAAGATATAATTACCCCTTATTGGGGCAGAACAGCCCTATTGGGTTTATTTCATGGTTAAATGATTCCCTTTTCTCTGTAATAATAAAACAGTACCTGTACTTGATCCCAACTAAGATATAATTACCCCTTATTGGGGGCAGAACAGCCCTATTGGGTTTATTTAATGGTTAAATGATTCCCTTTTTTCTGTAATAATAAAACAGTACCTGTACTTGATCCCAACTAATATATAATTAATCCTTATTGGATGCAAAACAATACTGTTGGGTTTAATTAATGTTTTATTGATTTTTTAATAGACTTAAGGTATGGGGATCCAAATTACGGAAAGACCCCTTATCTGGAATACCCTTGGTCCCGATCATTCTGGATAACAGGTCCTATACCTGTACATATTTGCTGCGTAATACATATGTATTTGTAATGAAATGATAGCACTGAGCAGCCAGGTTCAGATCAAATAACAGTACACAAAATTCTAGATTCTAGAACTTCTTCCCTCTACAGAGGAGGAAATGAACGTATTTATCACTCTGATACACAGCGGCCATCTCAAATTGTGTGAGACGCGCAGTTATTGTCACTTGACAGATGATTGTAGCATCACTTGTGACTCTGTAAAATAATCCGCCGCTGAGAATGATTGTATATTGTCTTTAGTTTCTCTAAGAGAAGGATTGCATGACTCTGCCCGGGGCACCAAGGAACACAGAAGCCTGTCCAAATCTTAGCAGACCCTCTGAACCAAACCACTGAAATCATTGTTTATTCATCTAAAGACTCTTTATCATCGTTGCCTATTTCTTGTCCCCTTCAGCTTGACATAACAACCTGGAGGTTTATCTTAAGATATTACATTTTTTTTTCTCTTCTGGTTCTACTGGTTGGCGTGATACCATTTGTCTTTGATTATTATCTTTATGACAAGAGAGCGTTTGAATGAGATGAAGTTTTTCTATGTGTCCTGTTTAAAAGAACTATATAAGGACACGGCTTTGTGTCTAAATCTTGCACAATGGGCATGAATTCATATTTTCTTTTCTTCTGGAAAAATGTAGCTGACACTCGAAAAGTGATGTCACCTATAATCAACTTGCGTCCAGTTTCTGATGAAAGTCACTCCCTTGTAATCTGAGTTTGCTCAGTATATTTCCAATTGAAATACGACTTGAACACTAAGCTTAATACTTATATAAGTAGCCACTGGAGGATTGGCTGAACATTTACCAACTGGCTCAGGCAATACGTTTATATAGAGTTACATTAATTACAGTTTTTGTTACCCCACCCATTTCTTGTCCTTTGTGTGGATATCGTGAACTGAGCTGCATTGTTTTACGATAACGACAGCGTCTTGGGAAATTCTTCGTTTTTTTTCTTACTCAGAACATGATGGTTAATGGTGGAAACAACTCGGTAGAACATTATGTTTAAATGAATACATTTATTTTAATAAAGTCTAGAATATGACATGTGAGCTAGTATTAATCATCAAATATTTAGAATAAGAGCGAGTAGTTAGGGATGAAATACAAAATTGTAATGAACAAGAAGAGTTGAGACATCAAACAGTAAAGTATGAGAATTTTGTACCTATTGATACACTCGTCATTCACAGATGGAGCTAAATACATATCCCTGGTTATCCAAAACCTTTAAGAAGGCAAAACACAAGTGTGTATAGGGCCCTCCAACTGGTCTACCTGACCAATATTTGGCCAAAAATCGCCCAGATATCGATTAGGCAGGTATAAAATTTCTTTTGGAAAGAGGACCAAATCTGCTTGTTGATGAAGTCCTTGCACTGATCCCTGTATCCCCCCTGTAATGATCCAACTGTTTGGACCTAGAGAGACGGGATGGGTAAGATGGCAAGATGCGTATATTGGTGAAAGATCAGTTTAAGGATGACATTTAGTGATGAGCAAATTTTTTTCGCCAGGCATAGATTCGCAGTGAATTTCCACATTTCGCAATTGGCGAAATGTTTCGCGAAACTTTCATTTCCCAATTCCATTTCCACCAAAATTTGGTGCCAAAAAATTTGGCGCACGTCAAAAAGGTAATCGTTGTGTCAAAATAGGTGCGTTTAAGTCATGGTCGCCCCAAAAATTGGTGTGGTCACGTCAAAAAAGGGCACGGTTGAGTCAAAATGGGCGTGGGAGACAAAAAAAGATGCAGCGGCAAACACGTTTTCGTGGATTTTTCACCGTTTTGTGAATTTTGCTGACGCAAATTTTCTGGCGAAGCAAGACGGGACAGATTCACTCATCACTAATCTCATTTATCAGAGTTGTGAAAAAGATTGTGCATTATCTCCAATAAGACTTTTCCTGCAATGATTTTGAGCATATTTATTAAAATTACAAAGATATTACCTTAAGATGAAGTCATGGAAAAAAAATCACAAGTCATAATTCATAGCTTTCTATGCATTTCTAAGATATTTGACTAATCAAGATTGTGATTTTGTCTCTGGCCAGAAAATGTCCCATTGACTTCTATGGCACTTAGCATGTTTAAACTGCTGTGCTTGAGCAATATTACAGAATTGCAATTGCAATTTGAACATTTGAGCAATCTTCGCAATATTTTTAATAAATCCAGGCCCTAACTGTGAGATTAAGTTCAGATAATTTCAGATTAAACCAGACAGACTAGTTATGTGCAGGTTAACCTGAAACCCATGGTACCCATGGGTTGGGTGTGTTCGGGTTAATACCTGAGTGACTATTGCGGGCTTGGGCTAGGTGTCAGACAGGGGGAAGCACTACTCTTCTCTGCTCATGAAAATATCTTGTCTTGGAACCAGAGGCATGCACAGAAATACTGTATGGCAGGGTTGGACTGGGCCACCGGGACACCGGGAAAAATCTCGGTGGGCCCCGGCGGCCCTGACCCGACCTTTGCGGCGCTCTCCCTGCCCGAACGCTCCTGCCCCGACGCGTTATATTTACGCACTTGGGGAAGGTCATCGGGTGGGGGGCCCTGCGAGGGGGGTTAGGGGGGGCCCTGCGAGGGTGGTTGGGGGGGGCCCTCGGGGGGAGTACGCTATGGGCGCGCGTCCCGGTGGGCCCTCCACACCCCAGTCCAACCATGCTGTATGGAGCTGGAAGATGTGGATACAGGTCTTACAATTGGAACTTTGTGTAGGTTAAGGTTGGGTACAGGTTAAAGTTATAGGTTAGGGTCAAGTGCAGACTGAGTTTTTTCTGACCTTGACATCAATAAGATAAATATACTCTATTAAGTATAGCAAAGACATTCCAATCAATGGGGAGAATGGGGAACAAGCACTGTTTCTACACTATGCTGATGGAATTAACACCTGTAATGGCGGTTATGTGTGGTCCTTTAGAAGGAATCACTTTTGGGCCAACTCCACATTTTTGCATTTCCCCCTTAGTTTCATGCTAAAGGAATATAAGGGGAACTTGACACACACAATTAATGGAAATAGTCTTTTTTATGGGCCGTTATGTTGCAGTGAATGAACGCAAACCACATTCCAACTTTTTTTTTCGGGCTTTAGCCTACTGAGACCAGTACTTATCATCTGAACATTATTATAAACATACTCAGAGTCATAATCAAACAATTATATGTGTGTATTTAAGTTAAAGCCCTGCCAGTAACCTTTATACCATTTCTCCCTTTAAAAATATGAAGTGTTTGTTTTCTCAAACACATGTAGGGAAGCGTGCTCATAGAAACAATATATCGGAGTCAGTTAAAGCCTGTATTTATTATAGGGCAAAAATGACTACATTGCTACTTATCTCTAACCTTTGCTATCACCACTTGCTGAGTCTACTAATGGAACACAGCTGTTTTGGTCTTTACATAACTGTTATAGTTTTATGATTTTCCATCATCTTGTATGTAAAACAAAAAATAGAAATCAATTAATAAAAAAGTAATGTATATTTTTGCAGCATATATATATATATATATATATATATATATATATATATATATATTATAATCTGGTGCCTAAAGAAAGTTCTACCTGGTCTGTTGCATGCAGTTGTACTTTAGGCACTATATATCTATGACATGGGGAAGAACAATATTAGCAGGTAAAATAGGACAGAAAGGACATTTGCTCTAGACTTCAGGCATCACAGGGCTTGTTGGATGGAGAAACCACCCTTGTGTGGTTATAGTAACCAAAAACTCAACTTTGAGGGCTCATACTTTGCCATAGACCAGGTATCCCCAACCTTTCTTAGCCATGAGCCACAGTCAAATGTAAAAAGACTTGGGGAGCAACACAAGCACCATAAAAGTTCATGGAGGTGCCAAATAAGGGCTGTGATTGGCTATTAGGGGCCTCTATGCACCCTATCAGCTTACAGGGGCTTTATTTGGTAGGAAATCTTGTTTTTATTCAACCAAAACTTGCCCCCAAGTCAGGAATTCAAAAATAACTCCCTGGTTTGGGGGCACTGAGAGCAACATCCAAGGGATTGGGGAGCAACATGTTACCCCCAAGCCATTGGTTGGGGATCACTGCCATAGACAATATAGAGAATTGCCTCTGCTAAAACACACATAGAGACAATTATCAGTGAATTATAGAATTATAGTAGCCCCGACAAGTAGCTGCTACTAGTACCTCTGTGTGTCTTCACCCTAAGATCCCAGCAGCAACTGACCAAAGAGCACAACAAAAATGCAGTCTCCTATGAAAGTACAAGAGGGTTATAGCTGTCTTTGATAGTCATCGTCTGATGGTAGATATTCTATATAATATAGTGATGAGCGAAACGGTGAAAAATCCGCAAAATGCATTTGTCGCCCTTATTTTTTTTGTTGCCCGCGTCTTTTTTGTCCTGGACGCCCGTAACTTTTTTTGAGAATTTTTCTGCAACAAATTTTCACAGAAGTTTTGCGAAACAAATGGCGAAATGCAGAAAATTGCTGCGAATCTATGCCTGCCAAAAAAATTCGCTCTTGACTACATATAAACATTCAGTAACTATACAGTAGCTTCTTGTTTGATTGAAGAGCAAGGAATGATAACATCTTCAGATGCTATTGGACTACAATTCCCAGCAATCCCTGACATCCAACAGCTGTCAAACGGCACCGGGATTTGTTATTCGGCCACCCCTGGAACGCTACATTCTTCATATCCGAGTTACGTTTTAGAAAAATCCCTTTGAAAGCGTGCCTATAAAGGCCTCCACTTCATCTCTTGACACTTGGGATGTATCGGCTCTAAACAGCACGTGCCTGTGTGTCAGTGACACCGAACTTGAGAGACACCTGCGATTGAGTGACAGACATGTTCAGGTAGAACGACGGCAGGCTGCTAAGTTATTTTATAAACACTTGTCATTTGGAATGACGGGCGGATTACTAGTCATATATAAATAAAAGCTGTCACGCCACGCCTGTATGTCATGCTTCATGGGTACGTGTTGCTTTACTTTTATCCTTGCCCCTGATCCTTGCCTCGGTACAAGACAGGCAGATATCTGCTATGACGGGTCATGGAGGAGCAGAAAAGAAGCTGGGAAGTACAGGTGTATCGCAGATGATAGGAAGGAAGTCTATATTTTATGAATGTGCCTAAATAACTCGATGAAATGACTTGTATAAATACATCCATCCTTTTGGCCTTGGCAGTGTCAAGGCAAGCAGTCTTACTTGCAGTACCTGAACCTCGTATGTACATGATAATTGTATAATAAAGACACCAAGAGACCAGGATGGAATTTAAAGGCCACAGTATTTGTTAACATTATCAGACATAGCTGTAAATGACAGTTTAATCACAAACATTATTTAGGCAAATGCTTGCATATATAACTCTACTGAGCGAACAGGCCACCGCCATGCCAGTCATCCAGAAGCTGCTGCACAAGGAGAAGTGAACATAGTCTCACGCACACCTTCCCGGGACACTTACCCTTTGCTACTGTCTCAACTGTTTAACCCTTTCCTCCCTCTAGCCTGCCTAGACCTGGTTAAATCTTTTCTCCCTCTACTGCACTCATCTGGGAAGCCCTATTATTTGTTTTAGTTAAACATAATAGGGGTCATTTATGGCCTCTGGGGCAATTGTAATTATACAAAGTCAGTTAAAAGTATTTGTTCTTTAAAGGTACTTACATTAAAGGGAGCTTTTTGCACTTCCATATATCTGTACCACATAGTACTTTCTGCCTCCTGTATGGTGCAGTTGCACCTATTGACACAGGGGTACCCAGGAGCTACTGCCTCCTCTGAATTGTGGGTTCTCATAGCAGCCTGTGTCAATTGGAAATTGCCTGTGTGAATTCATGTTAACCATGTCAGGCAGCACCAGGCCCAGCCGACCAGGCACCCTAGGCAACACACACTTTGACTGGGGGTCTACTGATGAGTGGAAGGTAGGGTTGCCATCCTGCCAGTATTTGACAGACCCAGACAGTAAATCACCAGCTAGGGCAATTAATTATTTGCTGGTAAATTTGTAATACCCTATAAATCCCTCCCTTTCTTGACACTCTCTGCTTCCAGATTCCCCCATGTCAGGATTGTCCCACCTATGCCCTGCCCATTTCCCCACCCCCGTGTGAAGACTTCATCTTCATTTCCCCAACCAGAAGCCCTGGTACTTAATTACAAAAAAGGTGGCAACCCTTTTTGGAGGTGGGGGTATAAGCACCCAGACTAGGGGTAGGTGATAGAAGAGGTACATGCCCAGTGCCCCTACACCATCATACCTTAGGCACATGCCTCTTCTGCCTACCTTTAGTTTCGGCACTGGTGCAACTTTCCCTGGTAACTGCAATGACACTGGAGTTGGGGGGAACACAGTGATTTTGCTCAAAATTGCACTTTGCACAATGCACTTGCAGTCGTAAATGGCCACCAACCTATTTTGCCTTATCAGTGGTTAGTGATTTCACTTCACTATTCTCCTTGTAGATTGTAAGCTCTTTTGGGCAGGGCTCTCTTCACCTCTTGTATCGGTTACTGATTGCTTTATATGTTACTCTGTATGTCCAATGTATGAAACCCACTTATTGTACAGCGCTGTGGGATATGTTGGCGCTTTATAAATAAATGTTAATAATAATAATAATATTGATTTTACTCGTGATTTGGTAATATCAATATACAAAGAAGTATCAATGCAGGGGGGCAAATCCATTTCACACATATAATAGTGCAATGCTGTAAGCGGACCACTATCGGAAAGCAAAGTTACATACGTTTGCTTGTTATTGCTAAGCCTGTGCTTATTTATTTTTATTTAAAAAAAAATGCAAAGATATCATTTGACACTCATTTTACAATCCTGCTCTTTTACATCATGCATGGGAAAACAAATTTCCTGGCTTGCCTTAACAATTGGAAAGGAGCAGATCCGTAGAAATTGACATTAAGCTTAACAATCAGCTATAGAGCTAAACAGATTTATGCCCAAAATAAAATAAATAGTAAACCTTCCCATGTATACATAACGTGGATTCAAGTTTTATGACACATAGTTAACTCTTTCTCTGTTTCCATGATGAAAAAAATAATAAACAAGACTTGAAACTATATTCTTGGTTTCCAAATTAAAATTATACAGTTTCTCAGAACTGACTGGCGTCTAGCAATAAACTTCATGTGACCTTCATGCCATTAAATTCTTAATAAATATGGAAGACACAAAAAATGTCCTTTAGAACCAATGTTCCCTCTAATTCCTTCTCAGCTATGGGCACAAAAAAATTCTTTTGTGCAGACATTTTAAAGTTGTGTGTGCATTTTTAAAAATGGTGTGCTCAGCTCAGAATAGGTACACAATTATTTGTTTTCAAACAAAATTCTTTGTGTGCAACACAATATGTTGTGTTCACTGACCTCAAAATTAGTGGGAGAGCGCACAAACGCACAACTTAGAGCAGGGGTCCCCAACCTTTCTTACTCGTGAGCCACAGTCAAATGTAAAAAGACTTGGAGAGCAACACAAGCACCATAAAAGTTCATGGAGGAGCCAAATAAGGGCTAAGATTGGCTATTAGGCAGCCTCTATGCACCCTATCAGCTTACAGGGGCTTTATTTGGTAGGAAATCGTATTTTTATTCAACCAAAACTTGCCCCCAAGTCAGGAATTCAAAAATAACTACCTGGTTTGGGGGCACTGAGAGCAGCATCCAAGGGGTTGGGGAGCAACATGTTGCCCCCGAGCCACTGGTTGGGGATCACTGGCTTAGAGGGAACATTGCTTAGAACGCATTGTTGTTTGCACCAAACCAGACTTTGGTAACGGCAGAAGAAGACTGGAAATGTCCAGCAAAGAGTGCTACAAACATATGATATCATTGCTTTGTCATCCATTTAGTTTTAGTCCTAAGCATATCTAGGACTTCAAGTGAGTGTTCAACTGCAATCTCACATTAATTGACCTTCCATGGGTATCTAGGGCAAAAATGTAATTTCTAAAACAAAAAATATGTCCTTAACTGGCCTTCAGGCTGGGCCCCCAAACCCCCCCTAGGGAGGTTTGAAAACAGCCAGATGTCCATCAGGCAGATTTAAGTATCTCATCAGGACAAGGATTGCACTGGCTCATTGATGCAATCCTTGGCTTAAGGGCCTGCTTGTACTGTACTGTGATCCAATCATTTCGCCCCTTGGACCTTAGGACCACCCTAATATTACCTACCTTAAGGTAAAAGATCCACTCATTTGGTGATCTCACAAGCCATAGCCTGTTTAATAAATACCACTGGGAAATGTTGAGGGTTGAACCTGGTAACAACATGCAATGGAGATCTAGAAGTGATCAGACCCAATCAATACTTAGACAAAACATAATGATATTGAACACAGTTCTGATGACTGCTGTAAATAAGCCATATTTTACCATACTAAGGTGAGAGTAGGTTAAAAGTTTTTGAATTAAATAAAATGCTGGTATTGTCCCATAGGCTTTTGTCTTCTATTTGCCAACACATTTCCTGAGGCCTCCTGGTACTATTAATAGACAGGTTTTCATTCTGTTTATATGTCCCTACCACATTTGCTGGGCAATAGGCTTCTACTTCCTTTTGTCAGATATTTAAACCTAAAACTAAGAGAATGCCCCTACCTATATGTATTTGGGGACACCCAGAAATGGCTGTAATGTTGGGGAGCATTTCCAAGGGACTAATCCCAGATCAGAATAAATGTATATACAATGTGGTAAATGAGCCCTTCTCTGTGCATTCTTTAATATTTCTGTTATTGCATGTTGACAAATGTTCAACGATTTCTTATGAATATATATATATATATAGTAGCTAACAGATATTCAGTAGCTGCCCAGAATACCACTTGAAATGGGAGCTGCCACATTAAAATAGTTTTAGTTCTGCTCAGACAGTTCTGCAATGATTTATGACATATAAAATGGTGACCAAGTTAAATCTTTATTCGTCGCCTAAAGCTACATTAGTCCATATTCCACTCCGTTTTCAACATTTTTCAACAGAAAAGGTTTGAAATACAAAGATTCCTTGACGTCTAGATCTTAAGAAAGTGTAACAAAGCTCAATTATAGCAGACCTTTCTGATTCTGATTCCGCGAGGAGACCTTTCAAAGCAAGTTCCACCAGTCCTGGAAGCACATATCTTCGTAGCGTCACTGGCAATAAAATAAAGTCACTAATGTTAGCCAAAACTATGAATGTAAGTGGAAAGGCAGATGGAAAAAAAATGTAAAAAAAAAAAGGCGTTTCATGGCCTAGTTATGAAGACAGCTCCCATCTGAACTATTATGTTGAAATGCTTTGCAGATCGGAAACGTTAGGAATAAGATAACATGTACATTGGCATATCGCAGAGTTACAGTTACATGTGAACAACCCAGCAGTTCATTGGCTCTAGTAGTACTGAAAGCAGCCGGACGCGGTTATACAATCTGCGAGCCATTAGAATCTAGTTATACCATATTTCTAGGCAGATGGTACCAGAATGTGATCCAAATTATCAGTATTGTAGCTGCTAAAAGTCAATTAAAGCCCTAGCAAAAATATAGTCTAATAGGCCTGTTGTACCATTTCCTAGTCACAGCCACTCTGCGCTTACTGTGCCCATTGGTCTTCCCTGGACATATCTTTTGCATTTATCTCTTGGGCACGTACCCTTCCCTTGAGTCTCAGTCTTACCAGCTGGCCAATAGGTCCCAGTGCAAAGTGTCAGCACAGCAATGTAATACCACAAGGAAATGTATCCAGGGTATCTAGAGGGTTTGTTTCAGCTGTAGGGAAAGTACACTGTAAGATCCAGTGGGGCAGGGAACAACGTAGTGCAATTCTTTATTTTTTCTTTCTCAGGTATTATCCATTTATTGGTTACATTTGTAAATTGCCCAAGGTTCTGATAGGCTTAGCTGGCAAAGCAAAATCATTCTATGGCCTCTTCAAGATTTCTCAAGACTTATCAAGAACTCTCAAGTGAAAGATTCCATTGAAGCTCCATTCCATTGATGATTTTTGCAGAAAAAAACACAGATGAAAAAAATTAAAAAATATATATCATCCGCGGGCAAAAGGCATTTTTCAAGATCTAAATAGATCTTATCAGCGTCACCACTGAAAAATCAGTCCCTCGTTGTGATTTGCTTGTTCTTATTTGTTTCACAATTAATAAAGTTTCATAATTGCAGAATTTAAAAAAAAAAAAAATTATGAATTTTAACCTTGTTTTGAAGCATAAATCATTGCCACTGTCCCACCAACCCAGTCCAACCCTGGGTGTCTTTTATTGATGGATTTGGCTGATAAATCTGTGATCACACAAACGTTGTTATGGCGGTACATGCCTCAATGTTATACAGCTGCATGGGAAGCCAACTAATGGCCACTGCAAAACCACAGGGTTTATTACTTACCAAGGTAATAGAAAGTGAAGCCTACGAGGCTATGGCACAAGTGATTTTCAGGTGTTTGCCTAAATTGGTGTCAAAATGCATCAATAATGGGTAAGGTTGCCAACTTTCCTGCATGGAAACTCTGGACAGGGAGGAGGGGCGTGACGTCACTGGTTGGATAGTGATGTCATGGGTACAATGGGGTGGACTGCTGACATCACGGGATGGGGCTATGACTCAGCAATTGGCCAATCACTGCATCAATCTTGGAGAATCCTGCCCCGTTTTCCAAATTGGGAAAGCTGAGCAAGCCATTTTGACCTAGACAGCCCTAACAACAAACGAACTGTCTGGGTCAAAAGCAGACAGGTGGCAACCCTACCCATTGGGTCGCAACCCCGTTGGGCCTCGCACATACCAGTCCAAGCCTGAAGGGGTAACACAGATATACAGTCAGACCAAAAAAAATCTGTAGGTGTGGCCAGTATTACAGTAGCCACCAAACCATGTATCATACCAAGAATTTTGGCAGGCAGACTTTGTACACTATATTCTCTAAAGATTTCACCCTGCTTTTAGAGTTCCCTTTGCTGAGCAAACATGAAATGAACATAAAAATCCAGTCACAACTATCAGGCCCCTTCAGCCAAACTGCAAATAAAATAACAAGGGTTTGGGAACCTCTGCTTGAATGGAAGCAGCTTTAATTTAATTTTAAAATTGCAGTCATTCATTTAAAAGTCTTTCTTGGGGGTAAAAAAAAGGTGCTGACTCTACAGCAACCCACGTGGGTTACCCATTGACCCAAATGGACGGCCGCCAGGGACACAGACCCTTCTGACAATAAAAAGGGTTAACGGTTATTGATTCTGTCTGCTTTTGCCTGGTGCAATACGGCATGACGCATTTATTTAATATATTGTAAAATGTGAACCCAGACATACTGGTATATCTCTCAATAAAACACACTTACATAGATCTATATAACAAGGTATTCTTTTCTTGCTGTATTGCACATTAGTGTCTTCAATGCCAAAGGGTCCCTTAACGTCTTCTAGAGCAAAAACAGCAGGAATCCATTTTATGTGCTCTTTGTCTTACAAGATCCGTAAGCAAGTGCCAGCTTAAATATGCTATACTTATTTAAACACACAGAGGGAGATCGGTGATTGAAGGAGCACACACACACACACACAAAAACCTCTAATGAAATAAACGGTTCTATCCATGCTTCATAAGAACATGCTCATTGATACGAGCGAGATTGATTTTCTCTGCCCACAAATCTGGTGCAATAAAACAACACTATCCACAAACACAGAATGGAGACCCCCCTTCTGATTTTTAAAGGGGACCCAAAATATTAGAGAAGATACTATCTCAACCACTTACTTGTTGTAAGTAAAATAGAAATGGTTGTGCTTGTGGATCCATTGTAGATGATTGCTCTTCTAGGAACACAAAGCAGCTGAGTTATTTATATTGTATATATCTAATGTGTAAAGGGTAACCATACATTCTAATGTGTATAGTACAAGGCTGTGCTGGGATAGACTTATAGTATCTCCAGGCTATGGGAAAACCCAGGGAATTCTCCATACAATAAGTGCCATTACATCTACGTTTACTAGGCCATGGCCCATATTATGGAACAGCTTGGCCTGTGGTGCTCAGCCAACTCCTGCCTTGACTTCTTCTAATAGGATTATAAACCCAACAATAGCTCTGAGGCAGGTGACAAGATCCTTGTGGCCAATGAGCAGTGAGAATCTGGCTGCTTATCCAGGACTGCAGGGTGAAGCAAATGGAAAATAACAATATAATGGATACTGATGATGTAATATTTCCATTAGCCAGATCCATAGGGAAAATAAAGACTTAAGCCAAGAAATGTATACCACTATGTAAATACACTTAGGGCCCGATTCACTAAAGTCCGAAATAAGGAGTGATATTTATAGCATGCATTAAAAATCTTATCACTTCTTATTTTTTGCGAGTTACCGCTCGATTCACTAAAAGGACACTTGTCATAATTAAGAAGCGATGTTGTTGGCGTTGTTTATCTCATGATGACCGATTTCAAGCGTTATTTTTCCGCCGTGTGCGTTATTTCCCGCCACGCGCAATATAGTTTGCCGTGTGCGATAGTAGCGCACGCTATTACGCACGTAGCAGTTACTTTCTGAAAATGCCCATTTCCCTGCAAACTGGCGGCTGCATCACTTTGGGGCCAACACAGACTTGAATAAATCCCACTGCAACGTCCATATTGTGTTGCCAAAAGCTCACAAACCGCAATTTTTTTTAAGTACCGCCTGCCCCAAGTAGGTGTTAATATTCGCACAGATTAAATCGATATTTTGCGTGTTTAACGCTTCATATGTGTTTGTGAATCATGGGTTAGTACTATTTCTATTTGCTAATTAACGCAATGCGATAGAAATAACCTGCGTTTTTTGCGCATGCGATATGCGTCTTAACGCATGTGAAATGACTTGATGAATAGGTACTTAATTATCGCGCACTTTTTCACGCAAAAAAGTAGGCGATAAGCGTTATTGACCTTTAGTGAATCAGCCCCATAGAATGAACATATATATGTATGTGTGTTTGTGTACTGGCTTAATGTTTTGCAGTGCCAACATTTTTATGGACAATGGGGTACATAGCACATGTAACCCCAGGAGTCTACAAACATTTGCCAAGGAAAGTCTCCCATAGGGCTCAATGGCACTCTGCAGCTCCAACCCGGCCCAAGGAAAGTCTCCCATAGGGCTCAATGGCACTCTGCAGCTCCAACCTGGCCCAAGGAAAGTCTCCCATAGGGCTCAATGGCACTCTGCAGCTCCAACCTGGCCCAAGGAAAGTCTCCCATAGGGCTCAATGGCACTCTGCAGCTCCAACCCGGCCCAAGGAAAGTCTCCCATAGGGCTCAATGGCACTCTGCAGCTCCAACCTGGCCCAAGGAAAGTCTCCCATAGGACTCAATGGCACTCTGCAGCTCCAACCCGGCCCAAGGAAAGCCTCCCATAGGGCTCAATGGCACTCTGCAGCTCCAACCCGGCCCAAGGAAAGTCTCCCATAGGGCTCAATGGCACTCTGCAGCTCCAACCTGGCCCAAGGAAAGTCTCCTATAGGACTCAATGGCACTCTGCAGCTCCAACCCGGCCCAAGGAAAGTCTCCCATAGGGCTCAATGGCACTCTGCAGCTCCAACCCGGCCCAAGGAAAGTCTCCCATAGGGCTCAATGGCACTCTGCAGCTCCAACCCGGCCCAAGGAAAGTCTCCCATAGGGCTCAATGGCACTCTGCAGCTCCAACCCGGCCCAAGGAAAGTCTCCCATAGGGCTCAATGGCACTCTGCAGCTCCAACCTGGCCCAAGGAAAGTCTCCCATAGGGCTCAATGGCACTCTGCAGCTCCAACCCGGCCCAAGGAAAGTCTCCCATAGGGCTCAATGGCACTCTGCAGCCCCAACCTGGCCCAAGGAAAGTCTCCCATAGGGCTCAATGGCACTCTGCAGCTTCAACCTGGCCCAAGGAAAGTCTCCCATAGGGCTCAATGGCACTCTGCAGCTCCAACCCGGCCCAAAGAAAGTCTCCCATAGGACTCAATGGCACTCTGCAGCCCCAACCTGGCCCAAGGAAAGTCTCCCATAGGGCTCAATGGCACTCTGCAGCTCCAACCTGGCCCAAGGAAAGTCTCCCATAGGGCTCAATGGCACTCTGCAGCTCCAACCCGGCCCAAGGAAAGTCTCCCATAGGGCTCAATGGCACTCTGCAGCTCCAACCCGGCCCAAGGAAAGTCTCCCATAGGACTCAATGGCACTCTGCAGCTCCAACCCGGCCCAAGGAAAGTCTCCCATAGGACTCAATGGCACTCTGCAGCTCCAACCCGGCCCAAGGAAAGCCTCCCATAGGGCTCAATGGCACCCTGCAGCTCCAACCCGGCCCAAGGAAAGCCTCCCATAGGGCTCAATGGCACCCTGCAGCTCCAACCTGGCCCAAGGAAAGTCTCCCATAGGGCTCAATGGCACTCTGCAGCTCCAACCCGGCCCAAGGAAAGTCTCCCATAGGGCTCAATGGCACTCTGCAACTCCAACCTGGCCCAAGGAAAGTCACGATACTGACGCTTGAATGAATCCGAAACTTTCGTACTCAGCGCGAAAGTACGAATATTTCGCGACAATTCGCGAAAAAGTCGTGACGGCGATGAAAAAGTCGCGACAATTCGCAAAATACCGATCATAACGAAAAAAACGCATTCGGACGCTTTTCGGACGTTCGTGGATTAGTAAATGTCCCCCTAAATATAGTTCCAAAGTACCACAAGGAAAGCCCAATAGCATTTTGGCTATGTACTCAGAAGGGGCTCAGTAAATAAACATGCAAAAGCCCACTCATTTATACGCTTGAGCAATACTCTTACTCTTCTAAACCATAAGTCATTATCATGTCTTCTTTTTAAGTCAAAGCTTGTTGGCTTGTTTTCTTTATCACAGCTCCCTACTTGTACAGGGTTATAAATTAAATATAATGAGAATAATTAATATTCTACCTAATTATGCCAGACAGTTAATGTCTAAACAGCAATATCTACTGTAGGAAAAAAAAAAAATCCATCCATTGACCGCACAATTGTGTGGATCAAAGTGGCATTAATATAAATCAGCACGTACAAATCCATGAGCCGGGTGGTGGAAATACAGATTTTTTGGCCTTCCCCTCAAATTTAGTCCGATGGGACCAATTTGTACATGTGTTCTCCTCATAAAGGTCTTTTAAATCTATATTTTGGAGACTCTGCAAGAGGGGGACCCTAAGAAGCAATATAAAGGTTCGAAAAGCTAATGGTTCTCTAATAAAGGATTTTAGCTTTTTTTTTTTCCCTAAAGCAGGAAAGATGTCTCCTCCATAGACGGCCCCGGCACTCTCCGTTTTAAAGTCAAAATAATGACGGATTGTTGTTGGATTTCGGCTTTTGCAACGCAGCCGAGCATCTCGCCATTCTTTCAATGTGTTGCATTTCCTACAAGCACCTTGGGGGTTAATGTACTTGCAGTATATTAGCACAATCACTTTTTGACCACACTGGGAAGCCTTCCCAAGGCAGCTGAACTTTAATCGAGTGAAATTCTGTGAAAGAACATATTACTAGTACCAGATGTATTTTATAAAACCCCACTTTTTTTCTTTTTTCTAATAAACCCTTTAAAGATGCAAACTTTGTTTAGGAACCCAGCTCTGGCCGAGACGATTATGGGGGTTTATTCCCCCCCCCCTTCTTATCACCGAGAGATGTTTATTCACATATGGCGGATGAAATAAAATAAAGAAACATAAAAGGTTAACAAAGGGGGCTGATAACTAAAATATGTACTGTATCTGATCGATCTTAATTACCGTTCATAAAGATTTTTTTGGGGGGGTTGTTTTTTAGCCAATGTTAGGAAAGCACACATACACACAAAAAACATTAATGAGAAACTTAAAAGGCTCGTTAACGATATCCTTTCATCAATCAAAACTACTGTCAGGGCACAGCGCTCATGTCAATTTTCACCTTCCTACAAAGCTACCATTCCTTGCTTTCCTTGCACTCTTACCTAATATATAGACCCTTGTCTGCGGAAAGACTTGAGGGTGATGGAACCCAGACGTTCTCCATCTGTCTACAGCTGGTGCCATTTGGTCCAAGAGCACTTTGGGCTGGTGGCCTGAGACACTTAAAAACATATCAGTACCTGCACATTTTCCAAGGTCTGGTCTCGGCTTTTAACTGCCACCTAACACATTACTTCACACAGCTCGGAGGCTGTTCCGGATCAGCACTCTGCGCAGAGTTCACTTTTTAAACCCAGTTGTCTTAAAGAAGTGATAAGAAAATAAATAGACATGAAATATGGCTTCCTAGACACTAAAAACAAATGCCGAGGGAAGCACAAGAGCCTGTGCAGAGGTTGGAATGGTTCTATTTAACCCTATGTCACCCTACATGCTACCAATATTAAATGGGTTTAGCGTGGCTTTGCAGTTACTACATCTCATTATCTGTGGCTATAGCTATACAGACAGGCCTGAGTATATTGTATAATGCATTCATCATCATTTTGGGTTTATAGAATTTTGTAGGGGATAAGCCCATTGCAAAATAAAAGCAAAAGACAAAGGAGTATGAGAACCAAATATATATATATCTAAACATAACTACAAACACATATATCTATATATATACAGTATATATATATATATACATACACAAAAAAGAAGGGATCCGCACACTCAGGACTTATGAAGAAGAAACAGTGTTTATTGTGAGGAGACTATATACAGTACAGGTATAGGATCCATTATCCAGAAAGCTCCGAATTATGGAAAGCCTGTCTGCCATAGACTTAATTTTAATCAAATAATTAAGATTTCTTTTTTCTCTGTAAAAATAAAAATAAAACAGTACCTTGTATTTGATCCCAACTAAGATATAATTACCCCTTATTGGGGGCAGAACAGTCTTATTGGGTTTATTTCATGGTTAAATGATTCCCTTTTCTCTGTAATAATAAAACAGTACCTGTACTTGATCCCAACTAAGATATAATTACCCCTTATTGGGGCAGAACAGCCCTATTGGGTTTATTTAATGGTTAAATGATTCCCTTTTCTCTGTAATAATAAAACAGTACATGTACTTGATCCCAACTAAGATATAATTACCCCTTATTGGGGGCAGAACAGCCCTATTGGGTTTATTTAATGGTTAAATGATTCCCTTTTCTCTGTAATAATAAAACAGTACCTGTACTTGATCCCAACTAAGATATAATTACCCCTTATTGGGGGCAGAACAGCCCTATTGGGTTTATTTAATGGTTAAATGATTCCCTTTTCTCTGTAATAATAAAACAGTACCTGTACTTGATCCCAACTAAGATATAATTACCCCTTATTGGGGGCAGAACAGCCCTATTGGGTTTATTTAATGGTTAAATGATTCCCTTTTCTCTGTAATAATAAAACAGTACCTGTACTTGATCCCAACTAAGATATAATTACCCCTTATTGGGGGCAGAACAGCCCTATTGGGTTTATTTAATGGTTAAATGATTCCCTTTTCTCTGTAATAATAAAACAGTACCTGTACTTGATCCCAACTAAGATATAATTCATCCTTATTGGATGCAAAACAATCCTATTGGGTTTGATTAATGATCTACTTATTAGTAGACTTAAGGTGTAAAGATCTAAATTACGGAAAGACCCCTTATCTGGAAAACCCTTGGTTCCGAGCATATTGGATAATGGGTCCCATACTTGTATATATAGATATAGGTATGGGACCTGTTATGCAGAATGCTCTGGACCTGAGGTTTTTCAGATAAGGGATCTTTCCATGATTTGGATCTCAATACCTAAATCTACTAGAAAATCAACACACACACACAATTAAACGGCTTAATTGCATCAGATACAGCTTCTCCACATGGCAACAATTACTATAAATTGTAAGAAAGTTGCTTTGCACTCTGTACACTGTATATACTGTGTTTGTAAATGAGCCCTATAGTCTGTATTACACAAAAACCATGAATACCATGTTAAATATGATGTCAGAAAGAGCATAAACTGACATTGTGAGTTATATAGGGATTATGTGACCCAGTTATTTGTTTAGGACTTTGTAAAAAAAATCAGTTCAATAATCCAATTGGACATTAACAGTAATGATCCAGGATTCAAAGATGTCCGTAGCAGCTTCTCATCTTGTTAGGAAATCCTATAAGTGTCATTGGCACTGCACATGCTCAGTGTGCTCTGGGCTGCTCTTGAGATGCTAACTAAGCTTAGAGGTTGCGGGGTATGATCAAAACACTAGCATAAATTGAGGTCTGTCATAGAAGCTGATGATACAGGACTAGTGTTGCCACCCTGCCGGTATTTGACTGGCCCAACTGGAAGAATCACCAGCTTGGGCCGGAATTACACATTTACTGGCAATGTAATTTCCCTGCCCACTCTGCTGCTTTCTGTGCCCCGTCTGACATCATCTCCTATTCCCCCACCCTTGGGCCGGTATTTAATTACAGAAAACATGGCAAACCTATACAGGACTGATTATTAACCTATCATGATGCAGTAATTCTTAATCATCCTTATATCATGCCTTTTATATTGTATATATACTGTTGGTGCCTAAGTTCAGGTAACTGGGAACAGCCCAAGCAGGGAATCAGCAGAAAAGAAGATGGAGGGCTACTGGGGCACCTTCAGAGACACAGATATTCACTGCTAGAGGGCTATTCTGAACTTGGGTACAGAAACTCAGAATATAGCAATTCTTTATTGAGCTTTAGTCCTATGGCATCCAACATAGATGATTCAGGCCACCATGTTGGATTTTCATGACTGCTTTTCAAAGGGAATTTCATCATTACTGCTCGTAATCAATGATGCCACCTTTGTCCTATGGGATGGAAACTTGCACTATCCTGAAGCTGGGGAGACCCAAGCATTTTCCATGCCCAAGTTGTGGCTAGAGGGTGACTACGCCTATTGGGTAGTGATGAGCGATTCTGTCCCATTTTAATTCACTATAAAAATTGGGCGTAAAATTAGCGAAATTTTTTTGTCGCCCTGGTCTTTTTTGTCACCCGTGTCTTTATTTGGTCGCACACGTCTTTTTTTTTCACCTGCGTTTTTTTGACACGATAGTGCCCTTTTTTGATGCAACCCAATTTTGACGCGACCAATCTGACGCGCAGTTTTTTTGACATTTGACAAATTTAACCGTGGTGAATTTTCACGGAAGTTTCACAAAACAATTCGCCAATGGCGAAATGCGGAAATTCGCTGCAGATCCATGCCTGGCACAAAAATTCACTACTAGTATCACTACTACTGGGCCCTATTTCAGCCCCTGCAGGAAAATGGAATCAGTTTCATCAAGTTGTGGTGCAGAACAGTGGGCAGAAATAGTGAAATGGGACAGTGAAAGTCTATTCACATAAAATAGGTTTATTATTTGAAAGGCTTGACCTTTAACAAAGTCAAAAAAATAACACAAACCTCTGCCAATCTAAAAAGCCTGTGTGCCCCGTTTGTACATCGGTGCCGCTGAAATATCCATTTCATCCAGTCTAGTTTAATGGTGCCAGTGTGTGCGCTGTCAGTAATATTTTCCACTGTTTGTAATGCCCCCGTCATTAAGCAGTAAATAGGAAAGAAGTATGCGGAGTGCCTGCCGGAGAATACAATAGCCGAGATGAGAAGCATTTCCAATGCAAGTGGATTTTATGTGGGGATCGTGCAGGAATTACAGCTAAATCCATCCGTGTAATTCGTAGAGGATTTTAATATTCCTGTATGATTCTAACAGAGCAATTACTTTGGGATATAAATCTTAGTGCGCACCTCTGTGCTTTTAGTTATAAATGTTCCCTTTACGCGGATTGCCTTTGCTGTCACTGTGTAGCTAATCAGACTCAGAGCTTCTAGAACTTTCCCTCATTCGTTCTCATTGTCGAGCAGAGAGAATTACAGTGTTTGACTTATATTAGAATTGAGAAAATAGACTGCAAAGTACAGTTAAATGACACCGTAACACCCCCGTGCATATATATGTGGATGATTATCTCCTTAATATGCTGCAGTACAGAAATAAAGTCCTGGGTAGTGATGAGCGAATCTGTTCCATTTTGCTTCGCAGAAAAATTCGCTAATCTTTCAAAAGATCCGCGAAACGGCGTAAATGTGGCAAAAAAAATTGTCGCCCGCGACTATTCTTTTGTCGCCTGCGGCTATTATTTTGTCGCCCGCGGCTATTATTTTGTTGCACGGCTATTCTTTTGTCGCCCGCGGCTATTATTTCGTCGCGCGACTATTCTTTTGATGCCCGCGACTATTCTTTTTTGACGCTGGCGACGTGCAGCGAATTTTTCAGCGGCAAATTTTTTCATCGTTTTCACAAAACAATCCGCCAATGGCGAAACGCGGAAATTCACCGCGAATCCATGCCTGGCGAAACATTTCGCCCATCCCTAGTCCTGGGGTTACTAACCAGATAAACCTGACGAATGGGTCCAACCCCCCCATATCATTGTATTATGACTAGTGATTAGTGATGGGCGAAATGTTTCGCCAGGCATGGATTTGCGGCGAATTAACGCGTTTCATCATTGGTGGATTGTTTCACAAAACGGATGAAGAAAATTTGCCGCAGAAAATCTCGGCGCACGTCCAAAAATTCGTAAAAATAGTCGCGTGTCCAAAATTTGTCGCAAGAATAATCGTGGGTGTCAAAAGAATAGTCGCACGTCAAAAGAATAGTCGCGTGCAACATTTTCGCCATTTCGCTAATCTTTTGAAAGATTTGCTAATTTTTCGTTGAAGCGAAATGGGACAGATTCACTCATCACTACTAGTGACTACTAGTGATGAGCGAATCTATCCCGTTTTATTTGGCTGAAAAACTCACAAAATGAACTGCAAAATTGTCGCAAAAACAATTTTTGATGCAGCAAATTTTTGCAGCAAAAAGATGTTCCTCTTATTGAATTGCCCTGGTGTGACAATTTTATGCTTTGTGAGTATTTGTAGAGGAGGCAAATCTCCCAGCTGAGAATCGGCCTACACAGGGTCGGACTGGGCCGTCGGGACACCGGGAAAATAGTGGGCCCCAGCAGCCCAGACCCGACCCTATTGCTGCTTCCTCTGGCCACCAATGTCCTCCCCTGATGTGTCTCACATACGCATTCAGGGGACGACGTCGGACAGGGGCCCCTGGGGGGGGGTTTGGGGGTGCATGGTGGGGGACCCTGCGGGGGACGTGGCCAGAGGAGGCACCTTGAGGGGTGCGGGGCCCGGTCAACCCTGCACCCCCTAGTTCGACCCTGGGCCTACACTTGAAGGAGATCAGGATGTGCCTTAATGAATAACACCTTGGGTTAATATGGGTCGACTATACCAGGGCAATGTATCCATCTTGGGCAAAGGGCACTAATGTCTCTATAGTAGAGCTTGGATTAATGATCTACTTAAGAGTCTGTTAACAGTGGTTATTTAGGGAGATAAATGATGAAGATAGAGGTAATCCGTACCTCTTAGCCATTGGTCGTACGGTATGGGACTCAAACAAGAGCCCCTAATACATACAGTGGAGTAGGGGCCTAAACTTACAAAAAATGTTGCTCCATTCCTAGAGTACCTACCCATATGTGCCATTGGGGTGAAGGTTGGTGTGATGACCAGGTACACAGGTGTAGCAGAACTAGAAAAACCCACATGGAGATCTTAGATAGCAGGGTAGAACTCCGCTTTATTCATGGCTGCTCTCTCCACACAGTGTGTCCCTCCCCTTCACTTCCACTTCCTGTATCATCACTAGTGATGAGCGAAATGTTTCGCCAGGCATGGATTTGCGGTGAATTTCCTCGTTTTGCCATTGGCGGATTGTTTTTGCGAAACGGATGAAAAAATTTGGCGCGGAAAAATTCGCCGCGCGTCCAAAAATTGACGCCGGCATCAAAAAAGAATAGTCGCTGCGAGCCGAAATAATAGGCGTGGGTGACAAAATAATAGCCGCGGGCGACAAAATAATAGCCGCAGGCGACAATTTTTTTGGCCGCACTGCATTTTCACCGTTTCGCAAATTTTGCACCGTTTCGCAGATCTTTTGAAAGATTCGTGAATTTTTCGGCGAAGCAAAACGGAACAGATTCGCTCATCACTAATCACCACCTTTCTCATTACTCCACCCAGTGCTTAGCTGCTAATGCTTATTAAAATAAACAGTTAATATTCATGCAGGGATGGATGGAACAACATTACATCTGGAACCCTGGAGAAGGAGGTAGCTCCAAGGTTTGGCTGCGTCAATGGCTGCACTACACTCAATTAGTGAGAGAGCAACTGCACTTGTGGATGTAAAGAACCCATATTGTTGCTTTTCATCTGTTACAAACTCAGTCTGGGTGTGGGCAGTGCCCAAGTTGGTGTGTTTCCTTCATGTATAACTGGGCCTACTTGGGCATCATGGCTGAAAACAATATACAGGGGTGTATTCTATGAATGTACGTAGCTATGGCTAAAAAACAAGTCACCAGTCACTGCTGGTTGCCCCAGACTGCTGACTTAAACCCTGCCTATACGGTTACACAGTGAAGGCAACATAAAGTTCTTTATTTTTTCCAAATGACCCATTCATAATTTCACTTTCTTTATGGTCAAGGGCATCTATTTCATTGCAAATCTTGTGCCGCCAAAACAAATATTATTTTTTGAATCTTTCATTATCTGACTCTCTGGAAATGGGCTAAAACAGCATGTGTTGGTATTAGATGCTGCGGAGCCAGCTGTCGTGCCTGGCTGCACAGTGTCTCAGTGTCAGCAGTTCAAAGAAGTGCAAGACTGAATGGGGAGGTAACTTGATAGGTCAGTGGAACCCAATTCCAAGTTAGAGGAACACGGCTCTCATGTGTATTTCTTCCAACTCTGGGCATATTTAGATGTTTTATTGTGCCATTATTTTTTGACTGACTTTGTCATAAATATGCAGCCACCAATCGCCGGGCGCAAGAAGCAGGGAATTTATCTGAAAACTGGAGGAAAATAAAAATTAAGAGAAAAACAGCTGCGTGAAATAATTCTGGGCTGTGTGTCAACAAGTCTCTGAAGCCCTGGGCAGCGCCGATGGCTTTGTCTCTAACAAAGGGTTAAGTTACCCGAGATTTTCTCAAGCTCTTCAAGGAAGTCTAAAGAGCTGTTTCCGTTTTGGGCTTAAAGTGGCAGTGTCATTAAAAAAAAGGTATTTTGTGTAAAAAGAAAAGCAAAAATACAGTTTTATATGGAGCAGTGTAGATGCCCATTGCATACCCCCATAATCATATATTGGGTACAATATTGGTATGTATGGAATCGCCTTCCTATTGAGATCCACAGGGTGGAGTGAGTAGGTTCCAGTGATAATAGGAACAAAAGATTGGTCCAAAATGTAAGTCAGAAACTCCCCACAGTACAGAAGAAACCCATGGGCACTACCCTGAGCATTCAGCTAGGGGAGCAGAACCAATTGCATGAGTAGGGAGTAGGCACTCAATGGGCAGTCTATGGCTAAGTGTTTTGATAACACAAAACGTGTACAGCTCCATCTATTTATACATAAATAAATTCTACTTTTACATGCCTGTTGGGAAGACAGCTCATTGAGTGCCTGTTCCTGATCCATGCACTGGGTTCCAATGATATTGGATAGCTTGCCCCAGGCCACTCATTCACTAAAGCCCTGGAATCAACTAGTGGTCGCATGAAAGATCATTCCCACCCTCCACTGACATTCAGGGCTGAATTGACAGATATGGAGGTAGAAACAATAGAAATTCTACTTCCACCTGCCGATTCAGCCCTGAATGTAGATTTTGCTTGGGCGTCTTCAATGGCACCCAATCAAAACCTTTTACCCTGGGCAATCGTCGAGACGACCGATATCCGCAGCCTTTGTAACATCTGTCACCTCTTCGAGTCGAGCAGCCATACACGCACTGAATATCGTTTGAAACGAGGTTTTGTATGATAATATCGGTGTGTGTATGGCCAACTTTAGAGAAGAAGGGCTTCAGTCATCACTTCACCTGCACTACAGCACCCAGAATCCCTTGCCAACTTTTAGATTGAATATGAGAGTTGTAGTTGGAGAACTAGAGTGACACCAATTTGACAATCTTGATGTAACTACCAAAAATATATATGACAAGTATTTCCCAGTGTGATAATATGTTATTTGTAAGCTTGGAATTTGTGTAACATCAGATGAAAGCCAATAAGTAGAATTTTTGGAAGGAGAACAACACCACCTCAATGCACATAACTGGGGTGAGGTGGTGTCGTTCTCCTTCCAAAAATTCTACTTATTGGCCTCAAACCTCCCTTATATCTGATGCTTCACAAGCACCCCAGCTTAGTTACCCTTTAACCCCAGGATTTACTGCTGAATCTCAGCAGGAAGGAACCCTTAAAAACACAACGGTGGCGCTCCTGCGCACAAATAAATGTGCCAAACACACAAAGCTTTGGCCTTAATGTAGTTGCGAGTGACATTAATAAATGACTCCCGTCGCCTTCTCCTTTTGGATTTTGCGAGGAAAAAAGTTGATTCAGCGCGCAGGTATGGAATGTGAATAATGTCCACTTTGCATTTCCTGCATGGCTGCCATGTCAGAAGACAACCCTTGGCACTTCTCTCTGTAGTGCAGAGTAGTCTATCATCTCGCTATCACCTTGCCAAGTCCAATACATCTGAGAATGAAGATATCATATAGGAAAATCAGCATTATTAGTAGTGCAGAGAAGAATGCTAACATTGCACTTACCAAGCAGCGTGCTTTCCCCCCCTCTCTCTTTTAAATAGACCCTCTTGAGGTTCCCGTGTCCTAGCACCCTTCATTAGTGGTTCCACCAGCCCACACTTTGGGCATCATTATCCGTCTCTACAATAACTGGCAGAGAAAGGCCATTCTTCATCTCACTATCTGACTATAGCACCTTTCAAAATATGTATGTGAGCTGCAGGAGGCACTTGTGTAATAGCAGCAGACAGCTCGCTCCTCAGGCAGCCTGTCTGAAGTGGTGCAAATAATGCCGACATTGACAGTGCGGCTCATTGTGAAATTCATTCTTAAAACAGTAAAAAAAAAAAAAAAAGAAAAAATGTGGTGAATGAGGATTTTCTAAACATGCTGTAAAACCTGCTCTTAATTCTTCTAATCTAGGGTGCCCTCTATTGAAAAGAGAAGGTCTGAGCAGCTCCCGCACTCTTTAGGCAGTCTCTGTTGTTCAACACACAGGTTAACCCTTTGATGTCCCAGAGGTCAGAGCAAGTATGGAATCTATTATCCAGACACCCCCTCATCCAAAATGCTCAGGGTGTTATGAGAAATAGCATTCGCCTAAAGCAGGCAATTCTTTAGCATCAATCCAAAGTCATGCCAGAAGAAATGCATTGCTTCAAAAGTAATATATTTGTTTTGTAGCCTACTTTAACCATAGATAGATAGATAGATAGATAGATAGATAGATAGATAGATAGATAGATAGATAGATAGACATTAAATATTTTTTTTTTCCAAAAAGTGTCATTAAGACCTTAGGAACTCAAGGAGAAACCGAAATATCAAATTTTTGAATAATGTGGTGGAAGTCATATATATATATATCTATATATATAGATCTATATCGATATCTATCTATCTATATATCTATATACTGTATACCCAAAAGCACCCGTGTCTTACCTTCTAAGTGGAGTGGACTAAGTATATATAAATATATTTATATATATATAGTGCAGCTGGAGTCATTCTGCACTTGGAAAAGGAATATACATTCCCTTTATACAGGTATATATGTGATATATGTGATCTGTTATCTGGAAACCTGGTACAGATATAAGACCCGTTATCCAGAATGCTCGGGACCAAGGGTATTCCGGATAAGGGATCTTTCCGTAATTTGTATACCTTAAGTCTACTAAAGAATCAATAAAACAGTAATTAAACCCAATAGGATTGTTTTGCATCCAATAAGGATTAATGATATCATAGTTGGGATCAATTACAGGTACTGTTTTATTATTACAGAGAAAAGGGAATCACTTTTAAAATTCTGACTTATTTGATTAAAATGGAGTCTATGGGAGATGGGCTTTCTGTAATTCGGAGCTTTCTGGATAATGGGTTTCCGGATAAGGGATCCTATACCTGTATTCAGAAAACTCCAAATTATTGAAAGGCCATAGTCCCCATTTTAATCAAATAATTTACAATTTTAAAACTGACTTCCTTTTCTCTGTAATAATAAAACAGTACCTGTACTTGATCCCAACTAAGATATAATTACCCCTTATTGGGGCAGAACAGCCCTATTGGGTTTATTTAATGGTTAAATGATTCCCTTTTCTCTGTAATAATAAAACAGTACCTGTACTTGATCCCAACTAAGATATAATTACCCCTTATTGGGGGCAGAACAGCCCTATTGGGTTTATTTAATGGTTAAATGATTCCCTTTTCTCTGTAATAATAAAACAGTACCTGTACTTGATCCCAACTAAGATATAATTACCCCTTATTGGGGCAGAACAGCCCTATTGGGTTTATTTAATGGTTAAATGATTTCCTTTTTCTCTGTAATAATAAAACAGTACCTGTACTTGATCCCAACTAAGATATAATTACCCCTTATTGGGGGCAGAACAGCCCTATTGGGTTTATTTTATGGTTAAATGATTCCCTTTTCTCTGCAATAATAAAACAGTACCTGTACTTGATCCCAACTAAGATATAAATAAGCCTTATTGATAATGAAACACTCCTATAGGGTTTATATAATGTTTAAATGTTTTTTTTAGTAGACCTAAGGTAATTGCAGAAAGACCCTTTATCCGAAAAACCCAAATTCCCCAGTATTCTGGATAACTGGTCCCATACCTGTACTGAACTGTATTGTTCTAAATGTATGTCTAAATGGTTAAGGTTGTTTGTAAGGGTTTTTACAGATAGCTATAGTGTAGGTATGGGATCTATTATCTGGAAACCCATTATCCACAAAGCTCCATGTTATGGCAATGTCATTTCCTATAGAAAAAATTCCTCATTTGTAACTGATTTACTTCTTCTCTGCAATAACAAATCAGGATCTTGTTCTTGATTTGAATGTTTTTAGTAGCTTTGAGACACGGTGCTCCAAATTACAGAAAAACCCAGGTCCCAAGCATTCCGGATTATAGATCCCATACCTGTCTAGCAAAAGCTGAGTGTATATTGCAATGACATGGTAATAAAACACAAACGCTTTCAAACAACACATTAATAACGGTAATTATTACGTATCACATCTATGAAAACCAAGATTTGGGCAAGGGAACTGGTTTATTTTCTTGCCCGCGATTCACAAGCCGACTCTTTGAAAAGCAATGATATTTTTATTGGCAGCCAAACAAAACAAAATATGAAAGGAGCAGAAACAAGAAACCGTTAGCAGTATCTTTTCAACATCTCTGAAGATCTGAGATGTGGAAAAAAAAAAAAAATAGAAATATCCGAACAAACAATACAATAGTGATTTCCTCCAAAATGATTCTTTTTTTTTTGTTTTTGTTTTTAAACAGTTGTGACTTTTACGCCAAACATTTTTTTTTCTTTCCTAGCACTGTAACATCAAAGAGTAGGAGGGGAAGGTTGGGCACCGCAACTGGCACAGAGACAGAGGCTTAATTTGGACAAATACAAAGCTGGGCAGGAATAGGGAGGTGTGTGCTACACGTTATTGTGCTCCCAGTGACACGCAATGTTATCCAGTACCGGCTCTAGCCCAGATGCTTCCTTACAGGGGCAGTTGAACCCGGCGTTTGCCACGCCCCTCCCCTCTCTTTCTCTGTCTCTCTGCTTTTCCTTGCTTTAATGGGCATTAAAAATAGAACAAAACAGGACTGGAGATGGGAACAAAATACAACAGGCACAGGCTGCTGTAGTCATTCTGCTGTAAAATGTAAAAACAAGAAAGGGCACACAAGCTGAGTCCCTCAGGACATATCCGGCTTTTTTAATATAGTAGTGCCAAACACATTTCACTTCGGATGTTGTATTATATTTATATGTCACTCAAATATTTACCATTTTCCTGAATTCTACTGCGTAATTTGAAAGCTTAAAGCATAGTGTGTTGGTTTATAGGCTTTGGCTGCGGTACAGCTCTAGGTGAGCTGCTCGAGGAAAAAAAAAAAAAAAGGAAAAAAAAAAACACGTTCACATTTCTTTCAGAAGCTTCTCGTGTGCCAAAAGCCACGGTTTCAGCTGATTTCCTTTGCCGCCAATGTAGTTGCCAACGCTTCCATTGCTGCAAATCACCCTGTGGCAAGGTATCAGAATCGGAACCTGTAAATAAAGAAGCAAAGTCATACGTAAGAGCAAATAGGCAAAAAACGACAGAAGAAATAAATACATATAGACCAAAAAGTACTAAAGCAACGGGAAAAATCCAATACAAAAATGATATATTTTATTTTTTCATATCACAAGATTTTTATTTTTATTCACAGCTTCATTTCTAATGCTTGTTTTTATTGGTAGCACAGTAAGACTAGGAGGAGATAATATTATTAAAAAATAAACAAATAAGTCAGTTTTATTCAATTTTTTTTACTTGCAGTAGTCAAGTCAAAAGAATCATGGGAAAAGGCATGGGCAGCTTTAGGGTGACCCTTGAGGTGGATTTTTTTTCTTGCCAAAGTGAAAATTAAATATTTAGTATTTACATCAGGGACTGTCGATTCCCAGGACTACTGCTGTCCCCTTGATTTTGGTGGTGGAAGCGTTACAGGTAGAAAGAAATTCCTGATTTGGTGTTTTTCCCTTCACTGGTTGAAGCTTCTCTTCTTTAAAATGGGCTCCAAAAAAAGCCACGCCAATGCATGCCTTTTATAGGGTTTAGCAAAGTAAAGAAACCCTAGAGAAAAGTAGAGCCTGTTGAACTCCTGGCCAATGGGCACTTTTAAGTTTCAGGTTGGGTGAGGGACAGACTGGGCAAGTACACTCCTCCTCTGCTCTTAAAGATTCCTTCGATGTTGAGTCATCGCCTGTGAGTCCTACCCAAAGGTAGGGGCTCTGATGCTCATGTATCCAAGGCTTTCGCCAATGAACAGCATGTGCGGGCAGATCCACCTTCGCCAAAGCTAGGGAGAAAACCACCAAGTCTTGGCCTAGGGTCAAGCCCAGAGGACTATGACACCTATCCAGGGTGCATAAATCAAACAAAAAAAGGGTGCAAAAGTGTACGGGTGCAATGCCATTAATCGCCTTGGTAAAGCTCCAGCTGGCAGCTGGAAGGAATAAAAGAAAAATACCTCCCACCCGCCTAATGGCTGTGGCAAGGAAGTGAAGCACACTTAGGCATAATGAGCATGTGCGAAGCCCCGACAAAAAATAAGTCAGCAGCTCTTCCCTAATGGGAACACAGCCCCTCCACTTTCATCAAGCTTCAGCTTCATCACAATTAGCAATAATCACGCCTCGGTTTGACCTCATTGGCTATGATACTGCCACTGCGCAATCGAACCAAAGGCGCATGTAGATATAGTGCACAGTTTGAGAAGACACCGGTACGGTTTGGATGTGGGTCATACAGTGGCAACATTTTGTGGGTAAGGGTGGGGTATGGAATAAGGGTTTACGGGTTAGAGTCAAGCATAGGGTTGAGTTTTTCTTGACCCAATCATACTAGACAGTGTGCGATGGCGCTCCAAGGAGCGCTATCATTTTAATATCAAGGTTAACCTGTATGATGACTTTCCTGATCACTGCTTTCCCTTGACCTCTAGCTGCCAGTTGGAATGCTTCCTGATGTGACCTATCATTGGCATTTGCTTGGATTTTGCCTGGATTCCTTCTAATCCACTGGAGCAAGGCAGTTATGATAGTTTGTCACGCCCATGAATTAAGAAGTGCCAATTCTCAAGGGCTCAACCCAAAGTTAGACATTATAGAGGAAGGAAGCCGAACCAAAAAGCATTCTGCCGCAGAGGCCCCCGACCGAGATCTGCATAACCGAACGGTTTCTAGGCATCGCATGATGAAAATTAGAAGTGCTGCTTTCGCTTGTCTTACATTTCTTTTGAATTTACATTTGCACGTCCCTATTTTTCATTCCAGATGTCATCACTTTCTGGAGATCTGATAAACATCTTTTTGGAATCTGCGGTTACTTAAACAGAAGCTCAGATATGACTACAGACAAGTTTTACTCTTGCCCACATATTGTATTCATTTTGCAACTCAGCAAAAACAGGAATTGTACTTTCCCCTAGAAAAGAAAAATGCCTGTCTGTTGCAATGTTCATAACTTCGAAATATGTTTGTAGTTATTTGGAAAACTTTCCCTAGTGAGGTTTGGCTCGAGAGATCGAAAAAAAACCCTTAAGAAAAGCCAATGTTTAGGAACAAAAATGAACAGGATTCAATTGAAAGTATCAGTTGTTGTTATAAGTTTTAAGATGTATTTGCAATGTTCCGTCACATTTTGTATTAGGAGCATAAGTTAACCAAAAAGATAAACAACCCACTCCCATTCCCAATACAGGTATAGGACCCGTTATCCAGAATGATCGGGATCAAGGGTATTCCGGATAAGGGGTCTTTCCATAATTTGGATCTCCACACCTTAAGTCTACTAAAAAATCAATTAAACATTAATTAAACTCAATAGGATGGTTTTACATCCAATAAGGGGTAATTATATCTTAGTTGGGATCAAGTACAGGTACTGTTTTATTATTACAGAGAAAAGGGAATCATTTAACCATTAAATAAACCCAATAGGGCTGTTCTGCCCCCAATAAGGGGTAATTATATCTTAGTTGGGATCAAGTACAGGTACTGTTTTATTATTACAGAGAAAAGGGAATCATTTAACCATGAAATAAACCCAATAGGACTGTTCTGCCCCCAATGAGGGATAATTATATCTTAGTTGGGATCAAGTACAGGTACTGTTTTATTATTACAGAGAAAAGGGAATCATTTAACCATGAAATAAACCCAATAGGACTGTTCTGCCCCCAATAAGGGGTAATTATATCTTAGTTGGGATCAAGTACAGGTACTGTTTTATTATTACAGAGAAAAGGGAATCATTTAACCATTAAATAAACCCAATAGGACTGTTCTGCCCCCAATAAGGGGTAATTATATCTTAGTTGGGATCAAGTACAGGTACTGTTTTATTATTACAGAGAAAAGGGAATCATTTAACCATTAAATAAACCCAATAGGCCTGTTCTGCCCCCAATAAGGGGTAATTATATCTTAGTTGGGATCAAGTACGGGTACTGTTTTATTATTACAGAGAAAAGGGAATCATTTAACCATTAAATAAACCCAATAGGGCTGTTCTGCCCCCAATAAGGGGTAATTATATCTTAGTTGGGATCAAGTACAAGGTACTGTTTTATTATTACAATGAAACAGAAAATCAGCTTTAAAATTCTGAATTATTTGATTAAAATAGAGTCTATGGGAGATGGGCTTTCCTTAATTCGGAATAACGGGTTTCTGGATAAGGGATCCCATACCTGTACATACTCAAAACAAAAGGAGAGTGGCCCATTCTTTAGTTCTAGAAGTAGAAAAGGAGACTAGAGAAAACCAAGCTACAGATGGGCTACTGGTACAGGTATAGGACCCGTTATCCGGAAACCCGTTATCCAGAAAGTTCAGAATTACGGGAAGGCCATCTCCCATAGACTCCATTTTAAACAAATTAATCTTATTTTTAGAAACTATTTCCCTTTTCTCTGTAATAATAAAACAGTACCTGTACTTGATCCCAACTAAGATATAATTACCCCTTATTGGGGGCAGAACAGCCCTATTGGGTTTATTTAATGGTTAAATGATTCCCTTTTCTCTGTAATAATAAAACAGTACCTGTACTTGATCCCAACTAAGATATAATTAATCTTTATTGAAGGAAAAACAATCTTATTGGGCGTATTTAATGTTTAAATGATTTTTTAGTAGACTTAAGGCATGGAGATCCAGATTATGGATCCATATTGTATTTGTACATTGGTAAGGAGAAGACTTTGCAACATAAATAAAGAATTTTTCTACCATGACCAGTTATCAAGTCTAGAAGAGAGAACCCTGAAATTACTGCCAGCTTGCAAGTAGCGCTATCTGCATCTTTCAGTTATATTCAAAATAGGTGGCAGAAGGGACACATTGGCAGCCAAGGGAATGTATGGGGTCTCTTTGGACCCAAGTACATTTTTTGCACGACTGCAGAGGTTTTTGCCTCTAAACGAGCCCTAAGATGTTTAACAAAAGAAAAGTGTCCTAGAGGTGTTCAGAATGCAGTTGATAGTTCACTGCAATAACATCAAACTGAAGCAATGCACTTAGCCCTCAGTCTGCGATTTTCACCCCAAAAAGAGCACCAGCAGTCAAACTGCCATCTGTCATACCATGGCATTGTAATCCGTTTTTCAAAAACACAAACAGATTTTTTTATATTTAATTGCGAAATATCACATGGGGCTAGCCATGTTCCTCATTTCCCAGGGTGCCACAGCCATGTGACCTGTGCTCGGATAAACTTCAGTCACACTTTGCTGCTGCGCTGCAAGTTGGAGTGATATCCCCCCCCAGCAGCCGATCAGCAGAACAATGGGAAGGGAGCAAGATAACAGCTCCCAGTAGATATCAGAATAGCACTCAATAGTAAGAAATCCAAGTCCGGCTTGGGACTCCTCCAGTTACATGGGAGTAGGAGAAACAATAAGTTACCTGAAAGCAGCTCTAATGTGTAGCGCTGGCTGAAAGCTCAGACTCAGGCACAATGCACTGAGATGGCGCCTACACACCAGTTACAACTAATACATTTGTTGGTTCAAGAATAAAACTTTAAATGGTAGAGTGAATTATTTCCTATGTAATTTAGAAAAAAAAAATACCATAAAAAATATCAAGAAGACACACGGAGCTACTAGTACCAGCTACTTGTCACAGCTACTAATATAGACAGTGCTGATCATTTACTGATAATTGTCTCTATGTGTGTTGTAGCAGAGGCAATTCTCAGCATTGTCCATGGCAGGGAATTTTCTAACGTTTAGTAGCCGTGAAAAAGTAGCTGCTACTAGTAGCTCCGTCTGTCTTCACTCTTAAGCTTCTAAAAGATAGAACCATTACCACAATAAAGGACACCACATTTTTAAATTATGACATTTAAGTCAAAAAAGAGGCAAATAAAAATACTAAGAGATGATCCCTACAGTGATATCCCTGGAAGAATCTTATCCTAGGATCTCAATGCTCTTACAGCTGGATATTGTATTAAAATAACCCAAGTACTAACAGAAAGTCTGAACTCCACATTGATACCACGATTCACACCAGGAACAGGCTTCATAGTCGATGATTTGCACCTAAGTGCTGTATTTTCATAGCGGCCTCCTCTAAATGACACCATCTGGTTCTGGAGACCTCCTATGGAATATAACAAAGAATGCAACGCCGCACCTATGATTTACTTGTAAAACCTGCAAATTATGGCCACCTGTTCATTATTACTACAAAGGTAGGTAAGCCCGAGCAGCACATTTCTTTATAATATGCTCTAAAAGACAGACTTTGGGAGGACAGAGGGCTTTTTTTACAGCAAGCAGTGTGAACAAACTCATTAGTTTATTTCACATCCCAAGAAAGCTGAGGGCTATTAATTTACACATGGATTTAATCTCTTGTAAGCCATCCAAACATGACTCCAAAAAAACACTGCTAATGGCATAGTTCTGGGCTTCTTTTTTTTTTCTTTCTTGAGATGAAAAAAAAAACTGACTTGCTGAGTTTAAAATTATCAAATAGAGTTTATTGTAAAATTAGATGTCAACAAATCTGCTTTGTTTTAAACCATGCAGGGCTTTTTCTACAAACACACCATGAAAGTTATGTACCTCACTGGACATGTTACGGCGAATGCATTCATATAAAACACAGGGCACTGCATTTATTAATTGGGCTAGGTGCAAAATGCTAAAACACAGACACTAACAAGGGGGGGCGGATTTTTAATGAAGGCTTGGAGAGGACACAGGATGGAGATATAATTCATGGCACTTTATTCATCCTGTTACATGCTCTGGGAGGTCAAGTGGGCACTGTATTTATCCTACAATGTGTTCTGGAGTTATTATAGTTGAAACTGGAACTGTATATTTCCTACTGTCTGTTCTGGGGTTTTATAAATAGAACTGGAACTGCATTTATTCAGCTAATTGTTCTGGGATATTATACATTGAATTGGTGCTGCATTTATCCTTCCATGTGTTCTGGGGTATTTTACATGGAATTTGCACTGCATTTATTCTTCCATGTGTTCTGGGGTATTATACATTGATCTGGTGCTGCATTTATGCTTCCATGTGTTCTGGGGTATTATACATGGATCTGGTGCTGCATTTATCCTTCCATGTGTTCTGGGGTATTATACATGGATCTGGTGCTGCATTTATCCTTCCATGTGTTCTGGGGTATTATACATGGATCTGGTGCTGCATTTATCCTTCCATGTGTTCTTGGGTATTTTACATGGATCTGGTGCTGCATTTATCCTTCCATGTGTTCTTGGGTATTTTACATGGATCTGGTGCTGCATTTATCCTTCCATGTGTTCTTGGGTATTTTACATGGATCTGGTTCTGCATTTATCCTTCCATGTGTTCTTGGGTATTATGCATGGATCTGGTTCTGCATTTATCCTTCCATGTGTTCTTGGGTATTATACATGGATCTGGTGCTGCATTTATCCTTCCATGTGTTCTGGGGTATTATACATGGATCTGGTGCTGCATTTATCCTTCCATGTGTTCTGGGGTATTATACATGGATCTGGTGCTGCATTTATCCTTCCATGTGTTCTTGGGTATTTTACATGGATCTGGTGCTGCATTTATCCTTCCATGTGTTCTTGGGTATTTTACATGGATCTGGTTCTGCATTTATCCTTCCATGTGTTCTTGGGTATTATGCATGGATCTGGTGCTGCATTTATCCTTCCATGTATTCTTGGGTATTATACATGGATCTGGTGTTGCATTTATCCTTTCATGTGTTATGGCATATTATACATGGATCTGGTGCTGCATTTATCCTTCCATGTGTTCTTGGGTATTATGCATGGATCTGGTGCTGCATTTATCCTTTCATGTGTTCTTGGGTATTATACATGGATCTGGTGCTGCATTTATCCTTTCATGTGTTCTTGGGTATTATACATGGATCTGGTGCTGCATTTATCCTTCCATGTGTTCTGGGGTATTATTCATGGATCTGGTGCTGCATTTATCCTTCCATGTGTTCTGGGGTATTTTACATGGATCTGGTGGTGCATCTATCCTTCCATGTGTTCTGGGGTATTTTACATGGATCTGGTGGTGCATTTATCCTTCCATGTGTTCTTGGGTATTTTACATGGTTCTGGTGCTGCATTTATCCTTCCATGTGTTATGGGGTATTTTACATGGATCTGGTGCTGCATTTATCCATCCATGTGTTCTTGGGTATTTTACATGGTTCTGGTGCTGCATTTATCCTTCCATGTGTTATGGGGTATTTTACATGGATCTGGTGCTGCAATTATCCTTCTATGTGTTGTTGGATATTTTACATGGATCTGGTGCTGAGTTTATCCTTCCATGTGTTCTTGGGTATTTTACATGGATCTGGTGCTGCATTTATCCTTTCATGTGTTATGGCATATTATACATGGATCTGGTGCTGCATTTATCCTTCCATGTGTTCTTGGGTATTTTATTAAATTGGCACTGCCATATGTTCCGAGCTTTTAAACATGGAATTGGTGCTGCATTTATCCTGCCATGTGTTCCTGCCATGTGTTCTGGGGCACTTTACATGGACTTGAACCTGTATTTATCCCTGTATTCTGGGCTTTTATACATGGTAATAGTACTATATAATCATTACATGTATTCTGGGGTATTTTACATGAAATTGGTGCTATATTTATTTATTATTAATAATAATTATTATTATAATAATTATTATAATTATTTCAGGTGTTCTGTGTATAATACATTGAATTGTCACTACATTTTTTCTTGCTGCATTTGTCCTTCAGTGTGTTGTGGGGTATGGTATAGAATGGAATTGGCACTATATTAATCCTGCTATGTATTCCGGGGGAATTATTCATGGAATTGGTGCTTGAAAACATCTTTAATTTGTCTCCACAAATACAAAAATCACCCTCCACATATAGACGTAAAACTTGTGCTGTTTAGTAAAAGTGGCTTCAGCGGAACTATGCCCAGGCTGTCCTGCTCTTTCTCTGAAAGCCGTCCAGTAATTTGTAAGACTCTATTCATATACCCAAACACGTACACATAAAAATAAATCCATGGTGCTTAATGACTGTGTTGCTTTTGACATATTTTTACATGTGGTAGTAATGACACTTGCTAATAGGTTTGTAGAGGTATGAAATGTAAGATGTAGCTGCTACGCATGCAGGAAAAATAAACAGTGACACTGCTAATCATGTTAAAAATAAATGCTCAGCTTGGATTCCATGGCTAAAGGCAAGGTTATGAGAAATGGTTTAGACACATTCCATGGCTCGGTTTAAAGAATGTAATAACACCTTCTAGTCTTCTTATAAGCTTTTTACTACATGAGCCTCACATCATTTTCCTACAGGAGTAATCGTGGGATATAAAGGATTCCTATCATTATGGCGCAGGGAGCTGTGAACACGAGTAGTTTGGCTCCAAAGAAATATGGAATTCTGTACTTGCTCATGATAAGGAAGCAGCTAGCTGATGTTTGTGATTGATGACCTTGATATGAGTAACGTCCAAAATATGTTATATGATGGGGAGGGGAGAGGTGTGTGCAGCCTGTCTTCGTAGATGAAAAGGATTCAGAGGCAGGGACTGATGTGAATGATGTATAATCTCTCCAATGTGCCTTGGAATATGTTGGCACCATGTAAATAACAGATAATAATCCATAACAATGTCCAGCACTTAAAATAGAAGCGAAACTGCAGTTTGTTCGGTCCAGTGGGATATATAGCACAAGTATGGGACCCGTTATCCAGAATGTTCGGGACCTGGGGTTTTCCAGATAAGGGGTCTTTCCGTAATTCAGATCTCCAACATCGTCTGCTAAAAAAATTATTTAAACGGTAATTAAACCCAATTAGATTGTTTTGGCTCCAATAAGGATTAATTATATCTTAGTTGGGATCAAGTACAGGTACTGTTTTATTATTACAGAGAAAAGGGAATCATTTAACCATGAAATAAACCCAATAGGGCTGTTCTGCCCCCAATAAGGATTAATTATATCTTAGTTGGGATCAAGTACAGGTACTGTTTTATTATTACAGAGAAAAGGGAATCATTTAACCATTAAATAAACCCAATAGGGCTGTTCTGCCCCCAATAAGGGGTAATTATATCTTAGTTGGGATCAAGTACACGTACTGTTTTATTATTACAGAGAAAAGGGAATCATTTAACCATTAAATAAACCCAATAGGGCTGTTCTGCCCCAATAAGGGGTAATTATATCTTAGTTGGGATCAAGTACAGGCACTGTTTTATTATTACAGAGAAAAGGGAATCATTTAACCATTAAATAAACCCAATAGGGCTGTTCTGCCCCAATAAGGGGTAATTATATCTTAGTTGGGATCAAGTACAGGTACTGTTTTATTATTACAGAGAAAAGGGAATCATTTAACCATTAAATAAACCCAATAGGGCTGTTCTGCCCCAATAAGGGGTAATTATATCTTAGTTGGGATCAAGTACAGGTACTGTTTTATTATTACAGAGAAAAGGGAATCATTTAACCATTAAATAAACCCAATAGGGCTGTTCTGCCCCCAATAAGGGGTAATTATATCTTAGTTGGGATCAAGTACACATACTGTTTTATTATTACAGAGAAAAGGGAATCATTTAACCATTAAATAAACCCAATAGGGCTGTTCTGCCCCCAATAAGGGGTAATTATATCTTAGTTGGGATCAAGTACACATACTGTTTTATTGTTACAGGGAAAAAGGAAATCATTTTTAAAAATGTGAATTATTTCATTAAGGACTTTGGAGTCCTTGTAGATAATAAACTTGGCTGTAGCAAGCAATGCCAGGCAGCAGCTGCAAGGGCAAACAAGGTTTTGAGCTGTATTAAAAGGGGTATAGATTCACGGGAGGAGGGGGTTATTCTTCCGCTTTACAGAGCGCTGGTAAGGCCCCATCTAGAATATGCTGTTCAGTTTTGGTCTCCAGTGCTCAAACGGGACATTATTGAATTAGAGAGGGTCCAGAGAAGGGCAACTATCATTATATCCTCTGCAAGGGCTGTTTGTAGATAAATCAGGTATAATTAAGGAATTAGAGAGATAGCAGCACACCCTTTGCCCCACTGCTGTTAATGGTTTCCCACGTGCACCATAGACACCCATAGGTTCTACTCAGTGTAAGTTTTCTGTGTCATGGATGCACTGTGTCTATTTAAAGGGTGCAATGTTGCATGAAGCCCATACAAATTCAGGAAGAACCTACAAACTCAATGCAGACCAGTATGGACCAGTTAATTTCTCACTATGGACCAATCAGCAAAACTGCCAACAAAAAGGTTGGATTGACAGTTGGTTAGCCAAGAGATAGTAAAGGCCCAAAGGGGGGACTAGAAGGACAGAGCAGATGGAGAAAAGAACATTCTGGATTAGGGCTAAGTGGAAGGAGAACAGGACATGCTGGAGCAGGACAGAAGGTGAAGTATAGTATAGTACAGAGCAGGACAGATCAGGCGGAGACTTTAGCTGCAAGGAGCAGATAGAGAACAAGCAGCATGGAGAAGGTGGGGAAATGGAAACACTGGAGCAGGACTGAATGGGTGGAGGAATTGACAAACTAGAACAGGACAGAGAGGTAGAGAACAAACTAGACTAGGTTTTTAAGACAGGCAGAAGTAACCTGAGCTTGGGACAGTCTACAGTAGACTCAACCTCAATGTCCAGGCCAGGATGGGAGGGCAGGAAATATTTTAAATAGTAGGGACTCTGCTGTGATTGGCTGCACCTATGAGGCTGCTGGATTGGACACATCAGAAAAGGTAGATAAGCCCAGATTTACCTCTAAGCTACACAAGCTTACGAACTGCTTCAAATTTGACTCAAATTTGTCTGTTTCCCAATAGATTTTGTGCAATAATTCACATTGCCTTTATATTGTTTCCAGGTGTAAATTGTGAGAGCTCTTATATACAAATCATATTTAAGTTTATATCTTGGTGGTGGAAGACGACCATTTGTGTTCAAATTATTAACTTGGGAAATTGTCTTGTTCAAAGCCCCCGGGGGATAAGTGTTGAGAACAAGTGATCTCATTGTCATGTGACCTTGCCCTGCTAGAGGTCATTACTGAATCCCCGAGAGGCCCGGCGGGATGCGCCTATCAGTTAAACTCATAATATTAAGCCAAAGGACAAGGGAAAATATTTGGATGTAGCAAAGCAAAAAGTCATTGTTATTGGCAGTTTGTGATGAGGACCCCGGTGAGATGTAGAGAACAGGGTTTGACAACATATTTCAGAAATGGTGGTGGATATATGCAACTCATAACCGGCTATAAGGGCTGCTTCACTTGGAGAGTGTACCTTAGTCTATGTTCCTTCTAATATTCTACACATTTTCAGATAAGACTATGAGTAGGCAATGTGGGCCAGAGGCTATTTATCTTTCATCACATTCTACTGAGGTGATTTATGATGTGGCATTATTGCAAAAAGGTAGCAGATGGTCTCCAACTGTGACTGGGAATATTTGTGACTATTTTCCACCTATTAGCAAAGCCTCTTTCAGCAGCTACATGTTTGCGCTTAGTCCCAGTTATTATTAATATTGCACTATAAACAGAGTTGGGCTCAGCAATGAGGGCAACTACACAAATTCACTGCGCTGCTGTGCCCTCTTCATTTCCAGATCTTACTGAATACGGCACCTCATAAGGCACAATGTATTTCATCTTGCTTTTTATTCACTTTTATACACACAACAGTGTGTCTTATACAATATATAAGGTATGTTAAGATACCCAGCTGCATACTTCAACTGACTGCAAATAGTAATGTCTTTAAAGATGGTGGTAGATTAATTGATTAAATTATACATACTGTATATCACACATACAATCCTGCAGTTGTTGTTTAACTACAACTATACACTTTGCTGCTATTCTGCAGCCACAGTCCCTTCCCAGAGGCTATTACCCCCCCACTGCTACTATAGGCACCATCTCTCCCTACTATACCTGCTATCCCACAGCCTCAGTCCCTTCCCAGAAGCTATTATCCCCCCCACTGCTACTATAGGCACCATCTCTCCCTACTATACCTGCTATCCCACAGCCTCAGTCCCTTCCCAGAGGCTATTATCCCCCCACTGCTACTATAGGCACCATCTCTCCCTACTATACCTGCTATCCCACAGCCCCAGTCCCCTCCCAGAGGCTATTATCCCACTGCTACTATAGGCACCATCTCTCCCTACTATACCTGCTATCCCACAGCCCCAGTCCCCTCCCAGAGGCTATTATCCCACTGCTACTATAGGCACCATCTCTCCCTACTATACCTGCTATCCCACAGCCCCAGCCCCTTCCCAGAGGCTATTATCCCACTGCTACTATAGGGACCATCTCTCCCTACTATACCTGCTATCCCACAGCCCCAGCCCCTTCCCAGAGGCTATTATCCCACTGCTACTATAGGCACCATCTCTCCCTACTATACCTGCTATCCCACAGCCCCAGTCCCCTCCCAGAGGCTATTATCCCACTGCTACTATAGGCACCATCTCTCCCTACTATACCTGCTATCCCACAGCCCCAGCCCCTTCCCAGAGGCTATTATCCCACTGCTACTATAGGGACCATCTCTCCCTACTATACCTGCTATCCCACAGCCACAGTCCCTTCCCAGAGGCTATTATCCCACTGCTACTATAGGCACCATCTCTCCCTACTATACCTGCTATCCCACAGCCCCAGTCCCTTCCCAGAGGCTATTATCCCACTGCTACTATAGGCACCATCTCTCCCTACTATACCTGCTATCCCACAGCCCCAGTCCCTTCCCAGAGGCTATTATCCCCCCACTGCTACTATAGGCACCATATCTCCCTACTATACCTGCTATCCCACAGCCCCAGTCCCTTCCCAGAGGCTATTATCCCCCCACTGCTACTATAGGCACCATCTCTCCCTACTATACCCGCTATCCCACAGCCCCAGTCCCTTCCCAGAGGCTATTATCCCCCCACTGCTACTATAGGCACCATCTCTCCCTACTATACCTGCTATCCCACAGCCCCAGTCCCTTCCCAGAGGCTAGTATCCCCCCACTGCTACTATAGTCACCATCTCTCCCTACTATACCTGCTATCCCACAGCCCCAGTCCCTTCCCAGAGGCTATTATCCCCCCACTGCTACTATAGGCACCATCTCTCCCTACTATACCTGCTATCCCACAGCCCCAGTCCCTTCCCAGAGGCTATTATCCCACTGCTACTATAGGCACCATCTCTCCCTACTATACCTGCTATCCCACAGCCCCAGTCCCTTCCCAGAGGCTATTATCCCCCCACTGCTACTATAGGCACCATCTCTCCCTACTATACCTGCTATCCCACAGCCACAGTCCCTTCCCAGAGGCTATTATCCCACTGCTACTATAGGCACCATCTCTCCCTACTATACCCGCTATCCCACAGCCCCAGTCCCTTCCCAGAGGCTATTATCCCCCCACTGCTACTATAGGCACCATCTCTCCCTACTATACCTGCTATCCCACAGCCCCAGTCCCTTCCCAGAGGCTATTATCCCACTGCTACTATAGGCACCATCTCTCCCTACTATACACAGCCACAATCACTTAAAAAAAATACAGGCCCTAGCTCTCACCAAAAGTATATTTTGTCTTTATATATATAATTACCCATTCATTACCAAATTAAGGTAACTGCTCTTAGCAAGAAGTTCAGACATGGAGAAATTCCTGAACTCTTGTATAATGTTCTGCGCTCAAAGGTCATGCAAATCTGTTTTTTACAACATCATTTCCCCCCATAGCCCCCACTTTGCAGCCCGACTCATGTCACATTGGTATATAGCCTTGTGCACTCGTACGCGGCACCATCACAGATAGATCTTGCTCAAACAACTAGATGCTGAGCTGCTTAATAAATCAGCCCATAAATCACATGCAAATAAAAACTACTTCTTATTCTATTGTCTTGCCCTTGTATTAATCGCACATCCCGCTCATTCAAACTTGGCATGGAAAAAAAGATATGTATTTGATTAATGAAATCAAAGTATTTATTTTGACCAAGCTGATATTTACTGCCTTAGGAATCTACGTGGTTACAGTTTCCACTATCAGAGGAACTACTGTGAATTTTTTATTAGCTGTGTTTTTTTTCCCTCAGAACTGGAAATATATAATAACAATGCAGCAAAGTGTAATTTTTTTAGTCACTAGAATAGATGGGCTTATAAATAAGTAATAAGCCGTGAAGCAGGGCAGCGCCAGATTCAGCTCACCAGCACTGCCGCGCAGGTTAGATTTCCCTTTCTGTGCTATTGCTTCTGATATTACGTTCAGTACCATTAGAAACCACATGCAAACACACTACATTGCCCTGACATAGCCAGTATAGCTGCTCGCTGCATGAACTTTAGTACCCAAAATTGCTTTTGCCATGGAACCAGAATTCTTTGAAATGTGGCTATATGCACAGGGTCATTCTGCTGCCCAAGGGGATCAGAGGGGAGTTCTCTAGTACAATGTCCACTTACTGAATGTCATGTCACAAAAGGGGGGATTTTGGCTCTGTTACTACATATCCTGCTGTGTAAGATCATATCTGCAACTGGGGGTTAACTATTCTAGGGTTCCGGGTGCAGGGAATAGAAGGGGGTCGTACTCCCTGCACCAGGAACTCTAGAATAGTTAAGACGTTACATGACTTTGGGGACAATTTATTAAAGGTCGAGATAATAGATTTCTTTGCTCCTGACAAAGCAACATGCTATTCTACTGTTTGATAAAATGATCATTCGTCTTTTTTCCACCAAAAACTTTGGGAGCTCAAACCTGCCGAGATCCTTCCAAACCAAGAGGTGCACATGATCTTTTATTTAAAGTTGAATAGAAATCCCCTTCCTATTACTACTTGCAGGGGCGGGCCAAGCCGACCGAGCGCCCTAGGCAACGCGGTCGGCAACCTGGTCGGGGTAGTGCGACGTGATGGGTCATTAGCGGTGAGGGCAATGACAAAGGAGGAGGACTAGGGGTAGGCAGAGAGGCTCCTGCCTGGTGCCCCCTAATCTTTGCGCCCTAGGCAGCTGCCTCTTCTGCCTACCCCTAGTTCCGGCCCTGACTACTTGAGACTTTTGACTTTCTTTACCTCAAAACTGCCCATACAATCAAAGATCAGCTTGTTTGGTGGATTGTTACCCAGATATTTCCACCTTAAGGTCTGATCTGATTGTTTGGCCCAAGGGATCACATTGATGGGATACAGGGTGTCAGGAAGATGACCACATCAATGAGGCAATGTGCTCTTTATCCTGACAGGGTTTTTAAACCTGCATGATCGACATCTGCCCATTTTTTGGCCAGGTATCGGTCTGGTAGGCCCATCTGAGGGCCCTATACATGGGATAATAAGCCTGAGGCAGGCAATATCAGATTGGTCTGATTGTTTGGCTCTCAGGCCAAACGAAGACATCACAATGACAGGATACTGGTTGTTGGGATGAGGAACACATCCCCAATGCGCTCAGACAGATATTGGCACATCTGAGGGCCCTATACATGGGCAGATAAGCTGCTGACTTGGTGGGGTATTTGCAAGAAGTGCACTGTTTACATACTTATTGCAAAAAGATATCTACCTGTGCCATTTCCTCCTGAGGAACCATAGTGTATCATCCCTGTGGTGCTCTAGTGATCAAATGGCACTGGAAATATTAGTCTAATTCACACTAGAGAAGAAAAGCTTAAAAAAAAAGCTGGTAGCCTAAAGGAAACATCTACTCATGACAATTGGACAGGACGTGAAACAGTGAAAGTGAATAGGGGGCAACTAGGATGCTGAATAAATGCTTAATTAGTAACAAATAACTCAGAGGCCACGACAGCCAGCACTGTAACAAATGTAAATTCTATAACTGGGCACAATAATTGCTTGTAATAGTAGCGCAAATGATGTAAGCTCTCAGCCAAGACTAACAGTAAAGCTTATTTCCATCAAGATTAAATGGCAGTACATTAACAAGAGAAAAAAACATTTAGCAGTCGAGCACGTTTTGTTCAGCTGACTCGAACACAAGGAGATTCACTGGATATGAAACAAGTTGTTTTTTTAATTGACATGTTTTTTTTTCTACAATACAGGTATGGGATCCATTATCTGGAAACCCTTTATCCAGAAAGCACTAAATAACGGGAAGGCCCTTAGACTCAATTTAATGAAATAATTGAAATTTTGAAAAAAATATTTCCCTTTTTCTCTGTGATAATAAAACAGTACTTTGTACTTGATCCCAACTAAGATATAATTACCCCTTATTGGGGGCAGAACAGTCCTATTGGGTTTATTTAATGGTTAAATGATTCCCTTTTCTCTGTAATAATAAAACAGTACCTTGTACTTGATCCCAACTAAGATATAATTACCCCTTATTGGGGGCAGAACAGCCCTATTGGGTTTATTTCATGGTTAAATGATTCCCTTTTCTCTGTAATAATAAAACAGTACCTGTACTTGATCCCAACTAAGATATAATTACCCCTTATTGGGGGCAGAACAGCCCTATTGGGTTTATTTCATGGTTAAATGATTCCCTTTTCTCTGTAATAATAAAACAGTACCTATACTTGATCCCAACTAAGATATAATTACCCCTTATTGGGGGCAGAACAGCCCTATTGGGTTTATTTAATGGTTAAATGATTCCCTTTTCTCTGTAATAATAAAACAGTACCTATACTTGATCCCAACTAAGATATAATTACCCCTTATTGGGGGCAGAACAGCCCTATTGGGTTTATTTCATGGTTAAATGATTCCCCTATCTCTGTAATAAAAAAACAGTACCTGTACTTGATCCCAACTAAGATATAATTACCCCTTATTGGGGCAGAACAGCCCTATTGGGTTTATTTAATGGTTAAATGATTCCCTTTTCTCTGTAATAATAAAACAGTACCTGTACTTGATCCCAACTAAGATATAATTACCCCTTATTGGGGCAGAACAGCCCTATTGGGTTTATTTAATGGTTAAATGATTCCCTTTTCTCTGTAATAATAAAACAGTACATGTACTTGATCCCAACTAAGATATAATTACCCCTTATTGGGGACAGAACAGCCCTATTGGGTTTATTTAATGGTTAAATGATTCCCTTTTCTCTGTAATAATAAAACAGTACCTGTACTAGATCCCAACTAAGATATAATTAATCCTTATTGGATGCAAAACAATCCTATTGGGTTTAATTTATGTTTAAATGAGGCCCCAAGCCCCCTGTACTGTTATTCCAGCATAATTTTGGTCACTGAATCTTGTACCCAGTTCTTCAAAACAAAGGCAATTTAGCATTGAAGTGGGTGAAAGTTACAAATCTGTATAGAAGTGAGGGCACCTACCTTGTGTTCTCTTGGTACCCCTTATGGAGGAGGGTAGCTGGTACCAGAACCCAGGGGTGAAGAAATCCCTAGCAAAGATTGGACCATGGGGAGGAAGATGAGAATAAGGGACCATTTGAATCAGGACAAATAGAAGCACTCCTAGGTTTCTTGCTGGCGACCTAATGCTATGTAAAAACAGCAGAAAATGGCAATTTTTCTCATAATTTACTTGGGGTACCTTTTTGTGCCCTTGATAAAGTGCTGCCTGAGGCAAGGTTCTCACTTTGGCAGTGGCACCCCTGAGGAGTGGTTACACATAGGATTTCACGTGCCTAGCATTATCTAACTGTTGCCCTTATAAACATGGCCCAGGCACAAGGTACATGATGCAGAGGTATGAGGGATCCTCAAAGCACAGGAATCCCTTGATTACTTCACTTACCCAGGGTCGGACTGGTGGGTGCAGGGTCCACCGGGGCTGCCGCCCTGCCGTGTCCCCCGCTGAGCCTCCCTTACCCCCCACTGAGCCTCCCTTCCCCCCCGCATGGGTGCCCCCTGAGCCTCCCTAACCCCCTGCAGGGTCCCACACCGGACATCCTCCCCTGGGCATGCATAAATTTAACGCGGCAGGGGAGGAACAGTCGGCCGGGGGAGCACCAGCAAGGGTCGGGTCTGAGCCCAGTCTGACCCTGCACTTACCTACCTACATTTTTTCTCTGAACAATTCTATTGGGGTCAAATGCACCCATGCCCAGTCTCCATAATGCATTTGGTGGGTGAAATAACATTTGGGGAGTGGGGTGAATGACATTTCACCATGTTGGGCATAAGCTAGCACCCCAGTGGCCCCTGATAGATGTAATCTGTGAATACATGAAGGTTGTTGGGCATTTAGAATTTAGAGCTGGAAGCCAAACAATCTGGTTTAAGCCAATCTCTAATCTGTCAAACAAAAAAAAAATTCCTAAAGATTCCTAGATATGACTAGATATTGATTGACTTTTGCATTTAGCATGGACCGCTCTAAATGTTCATCAACTAATACAATTATTCCGTATAACTGGGTTAGGTTAAAAATCCAATCTTCATATCATTAGTTAGTTCCTGTATAGAATTTGAGCTTTACAAGTCTGCCGGAATACACGGAGGAAATTACAGCAGAAGATTCATCCTTACAATATTGATCTATTTTATAATCTCAAAAACTCTGGGGTGCGCCGCTTCACTGTTCTGTAATCAGATTCAGCAAACTAACACACCATTCAGAGTAAATTGTATGAGTGATTTGTGACCCCAATTATAGAATTTTTTTCCCTCCCTAAAATCAATCAGGTAAAACACAAGGTAATTGTTAAATATAATGTTAAAGATTATTGCAAATAAATAAATAAACAAAATAAATCTTTCTGCCGAAGAATGCAGTTTATATTATACTGACTATGAAGTTACCTTCTAATGCTGCATATCAGTAAGATTTTGAGACTCTGAGATGGAAAATTGTTGCATATGGGGACTCCGAGATGGAATATTGTTGCATATGGAGACTCTGAGATGGAATATTGTTGCATATGGGGACTCCGACATGGAATATTGTTGCATATGGAGACTCTGAGATGGAATATTGTTGCATATGGGGACTCCGAGATGGAATATTGTTGCATATGGAGACTCCGAGATGGAAAATTGTTGCATATGGGGACTCCGAGATGGAATATTGTTGCATATGGAGACTCCGAGATGGAATATTGTTGCATATGGGGACTCCGAGATGGAATATTGTTGCATATGGAGACTCTGAGATGGAATATTGTTGCATATGGGGACTCCGAGATGGAATATTGTTGCATATGGAGACTCTGAGATGGAATATTGTTGCATATGGAGACTCCGAGATGGAATATTGTTGCATATGTGGACTCTGAGATGGAATATTGTTGCTTATGTGGACTCCGAGATGGAATATTGTTGCATATGGAGACTCTGAGATGGAATATTGTTGCATATGGGGACTCCGAGATGGAATATTGTTGCATATGGAGACTCTGAGATGGAATATTGTTGCATATGGGGACTCCGAGATGGAATATTGTTGCATATGGAGACTCTGAGATGGAAAATTGTTGCATATGGGGACTCCGAGATGGAATATTGTTGCATATGGAGACTCTGAGATGGAATATTGTTGCATATGGGGACTCCGAGATGGAATATTGTTGCATATGGAGACTCTGAGATGGAATATTGTTGCATATGGGGACTCCGAGATGGAATATTGTTGCATATGGAGACTCTGAGATGGAATATTGTTGCATATGGAGACTCCGAGATGGAATATTGTTGCATATGTGGACTCTGAGATGGAATATTGTTGCATATGTGGACTCTGAGATGGAATATTGTTGCATATGGAGACTCTGAGATGGAATATTGTTGCATATGTGGACTCTGAGATGGAATATTGTTGCATATGGAGACTCAGAGATGGAATATTGTTGCATATGGAGACTCTGAGATGGAATATTGTTGCATATGTGGACTTTGAGATGGAATAATATTGTTGCATATGGGGATTCTGAGATGGAATATTGTTGCATATCTGGACTCTGAGATTGAATATTGTTGCATATCTGGACTCTGAGATGGAATATTGTTGCATATCTGGACTCTGAGATGGAATATTGTTGCATATGGGGATTCCGAGATGGAATATTGTTGCATATGGGGACTCTAAGATGGAATATTGTTGCATATGGGGACACATAGGGCATATGCATATGGGGAATAATGCTTTATATTTTTGGGCTTGACAATGCAATTCCAATTGGTAACGGGGCCAAAAAAGATGCCAGTGGTAACTATATGCACAGCTACGGCTTAATGCAGGGGTCCCCAACCTTTTTTTTTACCCATAAGCAACATTTAAATGTTGGGGAGCAACACAAGCATGAAACAAATTCCTAGGGGATTACCAATAAGGGCTGTGATTGGTCATTTGATAGCCAATGATGACTGGCAGCCTACAGAAGGCTCTGCTTGACAGTACGCATGGTCTTTATGCCTCCAAATCTTGTCTTCAAGTTAGAAATTCAAAAATAAAAACCTGCTTTGAGGACATTGGGATCAATATCAGAGGGGCTGGTGAGCAACATGTTGCTCACGAGCCATTGGTTGGGGATCACTGGCTTAATCTGTTATTGTTTAGAAATCCCATCACCCTTAGATGACTATTCATTGTTAGTAAAGTTCTCTAGAGCAGTGGCACTAAACAGAAAACCTGTCAACTGTCAACAACTGAGGCTCAATAACAAAGACAGCCACGAGTGACTCAAATGGATGTAAATGTTGCACTTATTGATCTTATTCATTAAATGTGCTTGCTTCCAAACATGCTCCTTGCGCTTCAATATAGTTGTGCCAAGAGTCAATGCACCCATCTAGCCTATTCTGCAAAATTCTGCCCAATTGCCCAGTTGTGCCTATTGAGATTGGAGTCACAGTCACACTGAATGTGGTGGAAATTCCAGAGATCTCATTGCAATAGGCACAAGAGTTATACTAGAACACTAAGGAAAATGCTGTATTGTGGGTAAATATCATGGTGCTTTACACATAAGTAAATGAACCCTTTTGGTTTTGTTACCAACTACAGCAAAGTAGAGTTCTAAACTGGATCAAAATACACAATTAACATGTCGTTTGAGTCATGCAAAATGGTTTGCTACTGGCAACAAAATCCATAATCTGTTAAAAAGGCAAAAATAATTTATTGAGTTCTGAGTATTTAATCTCCAGTACAGTTGTTTTCCTAGGCCTGTTCTTGATAATATTGGGGGTATCACCTGAGTGATCCCATTTCCACCAATCACCACAAGTGCCTTCAGAATAAAATTCCCACAAATGTTTAAACAAATGTAATGACTTCTGCACCAATAAATGTTGATGTTATCATTAAATCTAGTACCCAGGATGCTCGGGACCTGGGGTTTTCCTGTAATTTGCCTCTCCATATTGTAAGTGTACTTAAAAATTATTTAAACATTAAATAAACCCAATAGGACTGTTCTGCCCCCAATAAGGGGTAATTATATCTTAGTTGGGATCAAGTACAGGTACTGTTTTATTATTACAGAGAAAAGGGAATCATTTAACCATTAAATAAACCCAGTAGGGGTGTTCTGTCCCCAATAAGGGGGACTGTTTTATTATTACACTGTTTTATTATTACAGAGAAAAGGGAATCATTTAACCATTAAATAAACCCAATAGGGCTGTTCTGCCCCCAATAAGGGGTAATTATATCTTAGTTGGGATCAAGTACAGGTACTGTTTTATTAATACAGAGAAAAGGGAATAATTTAACCATTAAATAAACCCAATAGGGCTGTTCTGCCCCCAATAAGGGGTAATTATATCTTAGTTGGGATCAAGTACAGGTACTGTTTTATTATTACAGAGAAAAGGAAATCATTTAACCATGAAATAAACCCAATAGGGCTGTTCTGCCCCCAATAAAGGGTAATTATATCTTAGTTGGGATCAAGTACAGGTACTGTTTTATTATTACAGAGAAAAGGGAATCATTTAACCATTAAATAAACCCAATAGGGCTGTTCTGCCCCCAATAAGGGGTAATTATATCTTAGTTGGGATCAAGTACAGGTACTGTTTTATTATTACAGAGAAAAGGGAATCATTTAACCATTAAATAAACCCAATAGGGCTGTTCTGCCCCCAATAAGGGGTAATTATATCTTAGTTGGGATCAAGTACAGGTACTGTTTTATTGTTATATATAAAGAGGAAATCATTTTTAAAAAGTAGAATTATTTGATAAAGATGGAGTATATGGGAGATGGCCATACTGTAATTAGGAGCTTTCTGAATAATGGGTTTCCGGATAATGAATTCCATCCCTGTATTTATATTTGCAATCTTTTGTTTCCAAAATTTGCAATGCTGTTGACTGTAGATTGAATGGGAGACAATATTTAATGAATAGATCTTTTCCCTCCCTCTAATAAACCAATATATATGCTAAATCAATTGGAAATAAATAAGATTTTGTATTTTAAATACCCTTCAATTCCATTTCATGTTCCATATTGAAGCCCCACACACCACTATAATCACGCTTAGCAATGCCGACGTGAACATAAGAGGGGGAAAATACGAACTAATCAGAAACCACGGGGAAGTTATTAAATGAGGTATGATGAAGGATAAAAGATTTGTAATTTTCAAATATTAAAGTCAGTTTAGTTGGGTCAATGTCTGGTGCAAATAGGCAGTCTGCTAAAACAATTAAACTTCCGAAAATTTATTAGCGCCCCAAGGCCGTTTTAGGAGAATATTACCCTACTTCTCTATTTGAAAGCCTTTACCACATAAAATGTAATTTTTATCAATATCCTAAGAGCTGCAATATTAAAGCAGCAGTGAAACCTTCACGCTGTGAAATCTAATTCAGCCTATACGCCGACCCATCAATTACACAAGCCTCTTTTTTCAAATACTATAAAACTTCCAAACCCATAGATTTGTCTCTTACAAAAATAACATCAAGGAGTCTCTCAATCAATAGCGGAATCCTTCTGATTCTAATGCCGGCTGCTGATTTCTGTCTTTCTTTTTTTTTTTTTTTCAACTTTGCATTTTGTTCTATTGGGCAGAATCCCCACAAGAGACCAAGCTTGTTTTCACTTGCAACCTCATCAATACCTAAATCCTGGTGAACAAGTGACACGGAGAAGCTGTAATCAATAGCTGCACGCTTCTTTTCTTTTTTTTTTCCCTTCTCTTTTTGGTTTTATGGTTCAGCATTACTGACAGGCCTGACACTTAGAACATGATGCTAAATCTTTATCAACAGGCTTCTAGGTGAGCAGCAGAACAAAAGTAGGGTAGTCATTAAGTCTTGTGGCAATCTGAGAATAGGCAAACTTCTCAATATCGCTCTTGTTTATGGGAAGGGTGGTCAAAAAAAAAAAGGTACGCTAGGAACTATTCACACAGCGTATTGATTGCATTTGAACTGCATTTAGCAAATTCTAATGATGGAACACAATGGCATTCAGCTCTTGAGTGGAGCTTGTTAGGGGTTTGCAGTCTGATGTGGCTGAAGATGGAACCAGCCTGTTAACAACTGTTACTGGAGTTCATGGACTAAAAATACTTCCAAAGCTGTCATCTTCTAAGATTTAAACGGGATTTGGAGATTCTGTTGTTCATATGACATTAAGGGATGGTTTAGGACAGGGGTCGCCTCAGGCGACAGAAGCGCCCCAGTTACCAGGGGCGGCAAAAAGACGCTCCTGGTAACTTTAAGAGCCGGATTTCCGGTTTTTAAACCGGAAATTCGGCTCTTCTAGTGCAGAGAGCGCAATTGCGCTAGCAATCTCACCGCCCCCGGACCCGCTCCTGCGATCAGAAGGTAAGCGCTGGGGAGCGCGGGGGGGGGGGGGGGCGGCATCCAGGAGCCGCCTCAGGCGGCGATATGTCCAGAATCGCCCCTGCCAACCTTTTATATCTGTAGTATTGGTGAGCAACACAAGCATAAAAAATGTTTCATCGTGCCAAATAAGAGCTATGATTGGCTATTTGGTAGCCCCTATGTGGATTGGCAGCCTATATAAGTCTCTGTTTGGCAATACTCATGCTGTTATGCAACCAAAACTTGCCTCCAAGCCAGGAATTCAAAAATAAGCACCTGCTGTGAGGCCACTGGGAGCAACATCCAAGGGGTTGGGAAGCGACATGTTGCCTCTGAGTCACTGGTTGGGGATCACTGGATTATGGTAAAGAAGGGAGCTTCATAGGGGTCCATTATGATTTTAAGTATATATTTGTCCAAACTGGCGCTCTCCAGAATTTCAACTTCCAGCATCCCCCCAACAGCTGAAGAATATGTGACGTTGAGAAGAGAAGTTTAGGAGGGGAAAAAAGTTTATTTACATCATTCCAAGAATAGTCAGTGTTTCCTACTACACTGATAAAATTGGTCATTTATTATTCCCTGGGACACAAATGCATTTTTATGGACTTTGCACACTGCTTCCTACATTATAGTTATGGGACTGTATCTATTTTCTGGTATGTTTTCTACCTGGGAGTTTCTCTATTTAAACACATATGACATTTTTTACCCATAATGCATCACATATCTAGTATAATTACTACTTATACTAGATATACCATGACCTATGACCTGGATGAATGAAAATCTTCATAGTCGTAATGCATCACATTTTCTCAGAATTCTCAGAGCATAGTTTTAGCCATGGTCCATGTTGCGCTTGTCACAATTTCCCTGGTTGTATCAAAGTGAATGCAAATGTACATGTAGGGGCTGATTTACTAAGACACGAATTCCGACCGAATTGGAAAAATTCCGATTGGAAAACGAACATTTTGCGACTTTTTCGTATTTTTTGCGATTTTTTCGGCGCCTTTACGACTTTTCGGAAATTATCGCGACTTTTTCGTTACCAATACGATTTGCGCGAAAAAACGCAAGTTTTTCGTAGCCATTCCGAAAGTTGCGATTTTTTCGTAGCGTTAAAACTTGCGCGAAAAGTTGCGCTTTTTTCGTAGCGTTAAAACTTAAAAGGCGCAACGTTTTGCGCAAGTTTTAACACTACGAAAAAATCGCAACTTTTTGCGCAAGTTTTAACGCTACGGAAAAATCGCAACTTTCGGAATGGCTACGAAAAACTCGCGTTTTTCCGCAAAAATCGTATTGGTAACGAAAAAGTCGCGATAATTTTCCGAAAAAATTGCAAAATACCGATCATTACGAAAAAAACGCAATCGGACGCATTCGGCCCGTTCGTGAGTAAGTAAATGGGCCCCGTAGTCTTCCATTAATTCGGATCAGGTCTAGTATACATTTTTAATGTATGGATAAATAGATCTATACAGTATATATTCTGCATATTTCAATCATATAAATCATCATGTATTAGATTTTGTCGTGTAAACGTGTCTGGAATCTTGCTCCCCTAAACCCAAGATGATGGAATTCCCGTTCTACTGTTACCTACAACAATAATTTATAAAAAAGCAGGATTAAAAAATGACTATTACTGTTAACGTGCCACATAAAATTTCTTATTTGAGTAACGGAATAATCACTTATGAAGACCTTGGACTAATCAGTCAAGCATTCTTTATCTCCCATGAGTCTTTTTGATTCCTTTTTGATCCTCCTATACAATCCTAATGAGATTTTTAATTGAACTTTATGGGTACCCTTTGAGGCCTGCAGACCTCACAATCAATCTGAAGTGCTGTAAACTATTTGAAGTTTTTCTTGCAAAAGGTGAGACACCCTTCATGTCCTTGGCATAATTTGAAGTAAAGACGCTGCGTCTCTCGGCTGCTGCCGGCACCTTTTCCACTTTCTCATAAAGTTGAAGGTCATTGTATGAATTATGTGGAGCAATAGAACTACAAAGGCAAACTTGTAGCCTGTTTACACCAGGAATTAAGCATCACTCTGACAACACTTGACAGTTAATATGGATTTTCAGCTGTTTGCAACAAAAAAGAGCAATCTTTTATTTTTGTCCTTGCATCTAATTCTGGCAAAAGGAAACAGTGAATTTAGGTGAGCTGTAAATCTCTTTTTTTGTGCTCAGAAGACTTGTAAAGCACAAACCTCAACATAATGCCATGATGTAGATCTTTTTCTGATGGACCGAATGCCATAAAACTGGGACATTATTTTACAGATCACTATTATTTTGGATGAAGGGAACAACCTGAGTATCTGTTACCACTCCGGATAAAGTACCAAGTTAAGTATGTTTTCGAGGGGAGGGGGTTGGTGAACAGCACAGAGTAAGGATTTTCAAATCTGTCAGAAAAATATGTTTTCTCTTTAATATCTTTGGAGCTAAGTAAACAGGTGATAATAGTAAGGTTGTGTGTGTTTGGGATCTCCGTAGTGGATGAGCCCAAGCTAAAGGGTAACAACCTGGCTTTTACAGAGACCCCAAAGACTTTTGTATGATCATTTATAAAATTAAGGATGGCATAATGTAATTCCACCAGTAAATCAGAGTTCACAGTGTTGGGATCACAGGTCCCCAAGGAGCTTAATGATCATTGTCCAGCAGGTAAGGGTGGCATGATGTCCTCTAATAAAAAGAGACTGCATGAAGGCTCACCCACTGACTAGGAAACAAACCTCCAGAACAACATAGTAACATAGTAAGTTAGGTTGAAAAAAGACATACGTCCATCAAGTTCAACCATAATGCCTATGTATAACCTGCCTAACTTCTAGTTGATCCAGAGGAAGGCAAAAAAACCCCCATCTGAAGCCTCTCTAATTTGCTACAGTGGGGAAACAACTCTTGAATAAGATTTAGATTTTGTATTTATTAGAAATAGTACTTTTATATGTTCTCTGTCAGTTCAATCACTCCTAAAAGTGGCTACACATACAGATTTTTTTACAGAGATTTGGTTGGGCAGTTTTCCCAATTTCAACAATAGCTCCTGACCATCTGGACATGTTTGGCATGGTGGATTGAGGAATATCTACCACGACAGTCACCTACTTTCTGCTTCCCTACTCCCCAAAGACCAATTGCTCTTAGTACCATATGGGTTGGTCTATTTATGGCCACCTGAAGCATCTTAAATAAAGCATAGAGTTAAAATTTGAGCCATATTAGAATACAGGGCAGAATACATGTGACCTTCTCTTGCCCTCAACACCTGCCCGACATCCTCCCCTGAACAGGCCTGAGTGAAATGCATCAGGGGAGAAAACCGGCGGCTGGGGGAGTGGTAACAGGGATCGGGTCTGGGCCTACTGGGTTTTTTCTTGGTATCCCGGCGGCCCAGTCCAACCCTGGTGTTGTTAATTTTGAATCCTCCTGTACATGTGCATTTATACCAGGAGAAACAAAAAATAGCCGTATTCATCAAAGTGTTTTATCGACAGGTTGCACCAACCGTGAAAAGCAGTAAAAAGAAATCGTGTGAACATCTCTGGTGAAACGTCATAAATAGCAAGTGAAAACAAGCAAGTTCTTCAATAAATACAGCCACCATTCGACTCCATGGGATTGGGTAGTAGTTTCTGAGTTACAAAAGAAGATTTTCTAATATAATACATATATATATTTACTAAAGTAGAATGATTACAACAGATTTAGAAAGAGATAACTCAAACAGCTTCATTTTCTTTATCTTTTTATTCTCAAAGCACAGAATCTTAAATAAACTCCTCTCTAGTTGTCTTACTTCTGTTGAACAAATTCCCCCACCTCCCTCCTGTTTGTGACAGGTATTCTTCTCTGCCCCCATTCTTTCACTCTCTTTCTCAAAATGAAATATGCTCTCAGTGTTTTAATACTTTATATTTTTTTTCCCCAGCATATCTTGACCTGCTAAGTTTACCGTTATATTTTGCCTAAACTGAATATAATGTTTTTTTTTTTAATTACAGCTTCTACATTCTTGCATTGCAATGAGATGGAACCCCTTCAAATGGTTAAACGGTTTAACATGATAGGGTTTTATCTATTTACTTTTTTCTCAATATATATTGCATTGTGCATTGTGTTTGCTGTATCTACACTGAATTTTACAATATACATTTTCAACAGTGTATTATTTTTAAATACGAGCTGATGGCCTACATGGAAGCCTCCAGAGGTCAACCGTTGACAATGAAATATATTTTCCTTTCTGCAGGAACAGAGGTCTCCACTATCAATAGAATTTTATCCAAAGAAGCAAACTTATAAAAACTTAACAGGTTCTTAAAATGATCAGTTTCACTAAATCCATTTCTGGGGTTATAGAACTGAAGTTGATTGGCCAATACAAAAAATGCAACTGGTCGAGGAACTGACTTTGTGCTCAAGTTGTTGGGCGCAGATATTCCACCTATCGTAATAGTGACCAACAATTCCATGGGAAAATAGGTTAGGCACTATGCAACTTACGTTACCAATGCTGAAAAAGGTCCAACAAACATGGTAAGTAGTGATGGGTGAAATGTTTCGCCAGGCATGGATTCGCGGCGAATTTCCGCGTTTCGCCATTGGTGGATTGTTTTGCGAAACGGATGAAAAAATTCGGCAAGGGAAAATTTCGGAATAATAGCCGCGCGACAAAATAATAGCCGCGGACGACGAAATAATAGCTGCGCGACAAAATAATAGCCGCGGGCGACGAAATAATAGCCGCGAGACAAAATAATAGCCGCGGGCGACGAAATAATAGCCGCGCGACAAAATAATAGCCATGGGTGACAAAATAATAGCCGCGCGACAAAAGAATAGCTGCGGACGACATAAGAATAGCCGCGGGCGACAATTTTTTTTTTTGACATGCGACATTTTTGCCGTTTCGCGAATTTTCCGCCGTTTCGCGAATCTTTTGAAAGATTCACAAATTTTTCGGCGAAGCGAAATGGGACAGATTTGCTCATCACTAATGGCAAGTTTAAGAACTTTGCATATACACTAAAACTGAAGCTCAATGGTTTGTCCTACTTTAGCCATATATCAACACTGGGTCAGCCAATTTACTTTTCAGGAAAGCTTTGGATCTCTATTTTTCCCACAGCTTAATATAACTAGGTCAGTTTTTAACCAATTCCTTGGGTGCATGACCCCTGCATAAGTGATTTGGGTTGTGCGCTTCCAAATAGTAATGTAACAATCTGATTGACTGGTCAGCAGGCTGGTTTGTCACATCTCAGAAATGCCCTGTGGGCTGAGGAAAACCAGAGAATGTGGCCATTTTAGATATGTGTGGACTAGATACATAGTTACCTAGCTAGTTTGGGTTGCAAAAAAACAATAACCCATCAGGTATATAGCAATAGTCCTTATATAGCATTATCAATAGTCTATCAAGTCAAAATGACCCAAAGTGCATATTTATACATACACCTATACAGACCTATCAATACAATTATACATAAAAATATATATACTTATCTATAATGGATATTATGGATATTACACCAATAAATCATAAAAGCCACCATTAAAAGTCATTAGCAGAATCTGCCATCACTCGGAAGAGAATTCCACAACCTCAATGCCCTCATTTTCACTGCTTTAAGTCAAATCTAAAGGGGTGGACTTTGTGCTTTTCTACCAAAAAATGGTATCTATAATAGCCTCTAATGTATTTACATTTTAATATAATAATTGTCCAATTTTTAACATTCTCAGCCAAGATTTCCCCCTGAATATTGTTCCTCTCGTTGGCTAAGATTAGTATTTATTTTCTTGGTCCACCCTCATAGACCTTCTTATTGCTGGTTGTTATAATCTCCTATTTGTAGCTTTCCTGCTCCGTTCATGGTGGCTAAAGATTTCTGAAGATATTCTGTACTGATGATGAACTGGCTATTTTACAGGACTGGACAGATGATTGATGACTTGGTTATATATGGCTTTTTTATGGGTGGAAGCGGCCCAATTTACACTTTAGGTTAATTATCTAGTACAGTGCTGTCCAACTGGCGGCCCGCGGGTCGCATGCGGCCCTCGACCCCCCTCTGTGTGGCCCCCCACCTGTCTGGCTGCTTTGATAACTTACCTTTGTGTAAGCTTTAAATTGTATCAGTACTGCCCCCCTGCATGGTTAACACCTCAGATTCAGGCTGTAATCAGGCTGTATTGTTTAAAAATGTAATCCCCTGTGTTGTTCACACCTTTTAATCCCTACATTGTTCTACCCCTGCAGTGTTCACACCTCAGGCTCAGGCTGTAATCACCCACATTGTTCCCCTGTTCACACCTCAGATAGCAGTAGAAACCCACAAATAAACCCTGCACACTATAAAAAGAACATATACTGAGGTGGTACTGCAATTAAAAAGTTTTTTAATATATAGTTATTGTGCAGACTGTAGGAGCAGTAGCAGCATTGTGTCACTGTAGGCTGCCTGTGTGTGCCACACTCTGCCTGCCCTATGCTGCCTGTGTGTGCCATACACACAGGCAGGGTAGGGAAGGCAGAGTATGGCAAACACAGGCAGGGTAGGGAAGGCAGAGTATGGCACACACAGGCAGGGTAGGGAAGGCAGAGTATGGCACACACAGGCAGCATAGGGCAGACAGAGTATGGCACATACAGGCAGGGTAGAGAAGGCAGAGTATGGCAAGTTTTTGCTGTACTACCACCATTAATATGGCTATGGCCATGCGATAACATGGGTGTGGTTTCAAGTGCGTGTGGTTTTAAAAAGAGGAGTGGTCAAAACTAACTTCCATTATCGGCCCTCCACCACGGAGGCCGGAAAAAGTCCGGCCCTCGGTGCCACAGAAGTTGGAAAGCACTGATCTAGTATAATCAAGACACCACTAATTTTCTTTGAGTTTCATAAAACTACTTTGCCCATTGATAGGAATTAGGATTTAGCAACATTCGGATTTTTATGGTTATCGAGTTTTTTGAAACCATGACTAAACTCATTTCCCCAAAACCCACAAATGTCTAGTCATTTATTAAAATATCTGAATTGAAAAAGAAAAGAAAAAAAGGATGGGGAAAAATGTGAAACCGCACATTTTTCCCCATTGTCGCTCAAATGGAAGTGTCATAAAAAACGGAAAACCTCTAAAACCACAAAACAAAGAAAGATCTTCCAGCTGTAAAAAGAATAGCTGCCATTGATGTGATCTTAACAGATTTTAGATGGCATATTTTTTTATTTCGGATTTGTAACAGTTTTGTCCAGAGGCGCTTTTGGCCCCTGGGCCGCCCGAGGTGGCTCCTCCGATTACGCCTCTCCCATGCTTTACCTTTACAGCACCGGAGGGGGTCATGGGGGGGACCGCATCGCTAATGCGGAGATCGCTTTCTGCACTAGCAGAGTCAAATTTCTGGTTTAAAAATCGGAACTTCGGCTCTCAAAGTTACCAGGAGCAGCTTTTTGCCATCCCTGGTAACTTAGGGGTTGCTGCCGCCTGAGGTGAGTTTCTTAACTGATTTTGTCTCATAATAAATGGCAAAAAATATTGTATGTTGATGCAAAAAAATACGAAAATTACGAAAAATACGAAATTACGAAAAAAAAACCCGAACCTTAGTAAATATCCTCCTAAGTATACATTTGGATATTTTTAACATCTTAGAGCATATATACTCTTATACAGGTATGGGACGCCTTATCCAGAAATCCATTATCCAGAAAGTTACACATTAAGGAAAGGCCATCTCCCATAGACTCCATTTTTATAAAATAAAATAAAAGATATAATTACCCCTTATTGGGGCAGAACAGCCCTATTGGGTTTATTTCATGGTTAAATGATTCCCTTTTCTCTGTAATAATAAAACAGTACCTGTACTTGATCCCAACTAAGATATAATTACCCCTTATTGGGGCAGAACAGCCCTATTGGGTTTATTTCATGGTTAAATGATTCCCTTTTCTCTGTAATAATAAAACAGTACCTGTACTTGATCCCAACTAAGATATAATTACCCCTTATTGGGGCAGAACAGCCCTATTGGGTTTATTTCATGGTTAAATGATTCCCTTTTCTCTGTAATAATAAAACAGTACCTGTACTTGATCCCAACTAAGATATAATTACCCCTTATTGGGGCAGAACAGCCCTATTGGGTTTATTTCATGGTTAAATGATTCCCTTTTCTCTGTAATAATAAAACAGTACCTGTACTTGATCCCAACTAAGATATAATTACCCCTTATTGGGGCAGAACAGTCCTATTGGGTTTATTTAATGGTTAAATGATTCCCTTTTCTCTGTAATAATAAAACAGTACCTGTACTTGATCCCAACTAAGATATAATTACCCCTTATTGGGGGCAGAACAGCCCTATTGGGTTTATTTAATGGTTAAATGATTCCCTTTTCTCTGTAATAATAAAACAGTACCTGTACTTGATCCCAACTAAGATATAATTACCCCTTATTGGTGCAGAACAGCCCTATTGGGTTTATTTAATGGTTAAATTATTCCCTTTTCTCTGTAATAATAAAACAGTACCTGTACTTGATCCCAACTAAGATATAATTACCCCTTATTGGGGGCAGAACAGCCCTATTGGGTTTATTTAATGGTTAAATGATTCCCTTTTCTCTGTAATAATAAAACAGTACCTGTACTTGATCCCAACTAAGATATAATTACCCCTTATTGGGGGCAGAACAGCCCTATTGGGTTTATTTAATGGTTAAATGATTCCCTTTTCTCTGTAATAATAAAACAGTACCTGTACTTGATCCCAACTAAGATATAATTACCCCTTATTGGAGCCAAACAACCCTATTGGGTTTAATTACTGTTTAAATATTTTTTTTGGCAGACTTAAGGTAGGAGATCCAAATTAAGGAATGACGCCTTTTCCAGAAAACCCCAGAGCATTCTGGATAACAGGTCCCATACCTGTACTAGCAGAGCTTAGTGTGAGGAGAGGGCAATGCTTAGACCCATTTGCTAAATAATATACTTTTCTAGAATGCTCTTTTTTGTTGATGAAATGTAAAAAAAAACCTGTATATAATATAATTCTGGTTGTGGCATTACATAGGAGAAAAGGGGGTAAGTGCTGATTATGCTTAAAACTGTGAGGCCTTGGTGTAAACACTTATCTAAATTATATGTACAGTTTTAATTCAAAAGCCCTCTTAACTTGCCCTTTTCTGACCAGCTCTGTAACACAACATGTTAAATGTGTGTTTCTTTTCTAAAAAGGTAATATAAAATCTTCCCTATATATATATATATATTTATTTATTTTTAGACATGGTTATGTTACAGAGCTCATTTGACTGATACCTTACAGATTCTTTTGGCCTAAACATATTATCTTTGAGGTTATCACTAGAACGGTCATCTTTGGTTAGCAGCTTTATCCTGGAGAAAAAGAAAATCAATCCCTCTGTAAAACACAATAACTAAAAAACAAAAGTTATTTGTCGCCTGATCTATAAAGAAAATGATAGCGAACACAATGCTTAATACAAGCCGTGTAGATAGAAGGCATTGTTTAATGAGCGCTGTCTGATTAGCGCATTTCAAAGGTTTCGCAGCACATATCTGGGCAGATAGAACATACTTGTATTTGTCTGTTGTTGTGCAGTGAAGTTCATTAGTAATATTCAGAGGTCCCTTACTCACATTAGGTTCCTGCTGAAGGACAAGCAGACACATGTCCCTTATTGTCTGAAGTGCTTAATATTGTGCACCCTGCAAGAAAAAGCAGGATGGACACATCAAGGACAACCAATCAATACTCCTAGCATCCCATCCTCCAAGTCGTCGGCACAACTTGCAATCCATATATTGGTGCCAATAAATCATGAGAAAATAAAATTATTTTAAAGAGAAAGAGCACTGACATTTACACTTCCTTGGACTCTTAAGGTAAACCATACACTTATAATAAACAGGGGGTTTTCTTTCAATTTCCTGTAACAGCTTGTAAATTATCATGGTATCACTTACTGTGTAAGCAGAGGAGTCATTCTCTCAATCTTTTCACAGAGAAACATGTATAGAAGCTACCATACTGCCTAGTATATATATATATATATATAAGCAAGTCAAATGAAAGAGAATCTTTTGGTTTGGCTATTCTATCAATATCGATGAAGAATGGCACAAGCTGGACACTAGTGATGGGCGAAATGTTTCGCCAGGCATGGATTCGCGGCGAATTTCTGCTTTTCGCCATTGGCGGATTGTGAAAAAATTTGCCGCATGTCCAAAAATTGTCACCCGCAGGTGACAAAATAATAGCCGCGTGTCAAAATAATAGCCACGGCGACAAAAGAGTAGCCGCGCAACGAAAGAATAGCTGCACGACAAAAGAATAGCTGCGGACGACGAAAGAATAGCCGCGGGCGACAAAAGAATAGCCGCGGGTGACAAAAGAATAGCCGCGGGTGACGAAAGAATAGCCGCACGACAAAAGAATAGCTGCGGGCGACGAAAGAATAGCCACGTAACGAAAGAATAGCCGCGGCCGACAAAAGAATAGCCGCGTGACAAAAGAATAGTCGACGGCCGACATTTTCGCTGTTTCGCGAATTTTCGGCGAAGCAAAACGGGACAGATTCACTCATCACTACTGGACACACATGGTTGCTCTTGTCGCCCAACCAAGCCACTCTTAGCCAGCTGGTAAACAGGGCCAACTTTGATTTACCAAGGGATATCTGACTGGGGGTCTTTCAGTTATTAGTCAGGAAGATTGGCAAATCCAATAGGTCTGGATTGGGGTACCATGTAATTTAATCAGTGGCCTGCCAGCCAAAATATTTCCTTACCCTGATCTATGTATGGCTTAATAAGGCAAAGATGTGCTCATATGGCAAGGTCAGTAAGACAGCTTAGCTATCAATAAATGGCCTTCTTAAGGATTAAAGGAAAACTAAACCCTAAAAATGAATATTGCTAAAAATGCCATATCTTAAATACTGAACTTATTGCACCGGCCTAAAGTGTCAGAATCTCAATATCAGCAATGATCAAGGACTTCAAAATCTATTGTAATGTAAACCATAAAACCAATCATGGTAAAAGCGATCCTTCCCTTTAGTATGGTGTACCTATAATGGCCATTTCTATTAATGAAGAACTGCCAAATTGAATGTGCACAATTTCGGGCAATGTTTCCACCAGGCAAAATAGCCCATAGCAGCAAACAGGTCACATTTACTGGTCACCAGTGTTGATAGAATACATCTGATTGGTTGCTATGGGTTACTAGACCTGATGCAAACTATGTTGCTTCTATCATATAATACTCAATACTCTCAATACACTGTTGCACTCAATACACTGTTCTTTAATGTTTAAGCAAGATTACAAAAAAGTGTGGCCAGTGGAGTGTATGTGTGGATCACCCATTTTGTTATGAACAGTAAAATGTTTAAGCCTAAAAATCAACCTTAGTCGTTCATGTATATAGTCCCCAATACTTTTTATTTGTAGAGATTTGTAATATTCTTAATAAATACTGCAAAAACCAATGCTTACGTGAGTAATAATTATTTGCCAATACGAACAGACAGATGCTTATAAACAGAAGCTTGAAGCTGCCAATATCCTACTATCACTCTAACATAATGATAAATCTCAGATCCCAGACCTAATACCTTTGTGCTTCTGTTTTGTTGTCACAGCCACGAGCTGCAAATGTCACATAAGTAAAATGACCCTCAAGTTAAAGAATAAAAGAATTGCTCTTCCTGCCACCGTTGGCCTACATGCCAAAGAAGTGTGAAAATAGTAAACAGCTTAACGTACGAGTGTTTAAGATAGTATACACAGGAGGCGAGTTCTACAGGAGAACAATAGGGAAAAACAGATTCATGAGATCTTTCCAACAGGAGCTCAGAATAAGAAAAAGAAAATGCACCCGTTTTGTAGGTGAAATTTGCAATGTAATGTTGGCTTACATATATGGTACAATATTAAAATGAAGTTGAGGTGTTAAATATTTGAATTTTTCATATATTGATAAACACATTTATTGGAAATGCAAATGGATGTTTAATGATCTATGAATCTAGCACACATGACCCACGCTGCATATCATTCATTTCAGGGGATAAAAGGGCAATGTAGCCTGCACCAGATCCAGCGTTCATGGTGGCCCATTTGTATGCGCTGCTATCAAAAACAAAATAATAAGAACTAATGTGAAGAATAGTAATAAGTATATCGGAGGGCTTTGCCAGTGAATAAGAACTAATGTGAAGAATAGTAATAAGTATATTGGAGGGCTTTGCCAGCTTTGAAAAGACCCAAGGGGCCCTGCACAACTAATAAACCAATTGCCTGGAAGGATATTTCGGTATAAGTAGTAGGGATGTAGCGAACCCTCGCAAAAATGTTCGCGAACCCGTTCGCGGACTTTCGCCAAAACTCGCGAATATTCGCGAACTTTGCGAACCCCATAGACTTCAATGGGAAGGCGAACTTTAAAACCTAGAAAAGCCATTTCTGGCCAGAAAACTGATTTTAAAGTTGTTTAAAGGGTGCCACCACCCGGACAGTGGCATGCAGGAGGGGGATCAAGGGCAAAAACTTCTCTGAAAAATACTTGTAAAAAAAACGGCAAAAAAAAGCGCCAAAAAAAAAAACGCAAAAAAATAACGCAAAAAAAAAAAAAAAAACCCCCAAAAAATAACGCCAAAAAAAAAAACCGCAAGCTATTCCTATGTATATGCATAGGCGATAAAACGAAGCGGAAAAAACGCGGCGGAAAACCAAGGAGAAAAAACGCGGCGCCAAAAAAAAAACGCGGTGAACCCAAAGTGGCGAACATCGGCAAAAGTCCGCGAATTTGCGCGAACGCGAACACCCGATGTTCGCGCGAATTAGTTCGCCGGCGAACAGTTCGCTACATCTCTAATAAGTAGACTACAGGATTCAATAAAGACCAGTAAATTCTGTTGGACCTAGGGTTGCCTCCTCTTCTGCACGGAAACTCCAGGCAGGAAGGTGGGGTATGACATCACTGTGGCGCAGTGATGTCACGGGGGTGGGGCACTGATATCACAGGGGCAGGGCTATGACATGGTGATCGGTGAATGGCCAATCGCCATGTCAATCTTGAAGAATCCTGTCTGGTTTTCCTAATTTGGAAAACCTACCGAAAGCCGGGCTGTCCGGGTTAAAACCAGACAGGTGTCAACCCTAGTTGAACCAGACCAACAATTAGAATGTGAGATGCTAGGAGTCATTTATACCCCCGAGTGCATGGGCTAAATGCAATTTTGTAAATTTAGCATTTTATTCTGCAACTCTCCAGTTTGGAATTTATATGGTTGCTACTCTAGCAACCTGGCAGTGGCTTGAATGAGAAACTGGAATATGAATAGGAGTGGGATAAGTAATAAAGTAATAAAAACAATGAAATTGTAGCCTCACAGAGCATTAATTTCTTGGCTGCAGGGGTCAGTGACCCCCATTTCAAAACTGGAACGAGACAGAAGAGGAAAGCAAACAATTAAAAAATGATAAAAAATTAAGACCAACTGTAAAGTTACTAAGAACTGGCCATTCTATAACATACTAAAGGTTAACTTAATGGTGAACCGTCCCTTTAATATGTAAAATGAAATTAGTTTCTGTATTCAGCCAAATCTTTTTGAGAAATCTGGATCCAAGAATTCAATAAAGAAGTAATAAAGTGAATAAAGTGGCTCAATACCACCACTATAAACAGTCAAGAGAAGTAAAAATCAAATCCCAAGTAAAAAATCAAAGAGGTCCACGGCCCCTGCCAATACCAACAATAAATTCTTGCTCCCCTAAGCCGTAGGTTTGCAGTGTGCCCTCCTCGGATAGAGAAATACAAGCACATATTAGAAAAAAAAAGGGATGCCATTGTGGTGTTGATTTGAATACTACATAAGTTTATATTTCCAGCATTATCAAGTATAGAATATTACAGGGAAATATAATGCAAACCAACAGGCGACACTTCTCGCAGAATAACAATGCAGTTTAGTGCAAAAAGGATATGTAATTGCTGTCTGCTTGGAATGTACCTAACTTTGCCCCGAGGCTGCAGGAGAGTAGCAGCATCCAAACTAGAGGAATAGCGGCTTGTGGAGTGAACAGCTCGGCTCTCCTGTTAGCAGAAATGAAAATAGCACAGCAAAGCCCGAGCAATTTGTTTCCTAAGCGTAGGTTTCCTCGAGTAAGGACGGGGAGCCGGCTGTGGACAATCTTATTTCCCTTATTTCTCTATCCCTCGGTGGTAGTATAAAAAAATTTGCGTCCGCTAATATAATGCCACCGTTTGATTATATTACAGACTTCAGAGCTGCTTTAGGGGGAAAAAAAGGGCTTTCTGCAGATTCCCTTACTTTCAGACCGCAGCGGAGGCACGCTAACACTATGGAACAGAAATGTTTTATTTATATTGTAATAATATCGCAAAACATTTCAACACACTTCAAGGTACATTTCGATTTAAATGGGCAACCTATTGTGCTTTGTTTAACCCTGTGGGTATTGATTCCACAAAAGGGAAATACGGAAGTTTTTGGATCAGCTGAATAAGGGGTCTTTCCGTAATTCGGATCTCCATACCTTATGTCTACTAAAAAATTATTTAAACATTATTTAAAAATTATTTAAACACCCAACAGAATTGTTTTGCCTCCAATAAGGATTAAATATCTTAGTCAGGATCAAGAACAAGGTACAGTTTTATTATTACCGGTATGGGATCGATTATCTGGAAATCCGTTATCCAGAAAGTTCCAAATGACAAAAAGACCTGTGTCCCATAGACTCCATTTTAATCAAATAATTCTGATTTTTAAAATGTATTTCCTTTTTCTCTGTAATAATAAAACAGTACCTTGTACTTGATCCCAACTAAGATATAATTACCCCTTATTGGGGGCAGAACAGCCCTATTGGGTTTATTTAATGGTTAAATGATTCCCTTTTCTCTTTAATAATATAACAGTACCTGTACTTGATCCCAACTAAGATATAATTACCCCTTATTGGGGCAGAACAGCCCTATTGGGTTTATTTAATGGTTAAATGATTCCCTTTTCTCTGTAATAATAAAACAGTACCTGTACTTGATCCCAACTAAGGTATAATTGATCCTTATTGGATGCAAAACAATCCTATTGGGTTTAATGAATGTTTTATTGATTGATTTTTACTAGATTTAAGGTAGGAGATCCAAATTACAGAAATGTCCGAATTACGGAAAGCCTCTCTCCCATAGACTCCATTTTAAACTTGTCTGGTTGCAGATATAGAGAAAAAGTCAGAGACCTAGGGGACTATGTAATAAATGGTGCTAAGTTTGCCCAGGAGCATTTTCTAGTCACCTACTTAAAAGCAAACATCTTATTGGTTGCTATTGGTTACTGCTCCTGGGCAAACTTAGTGCCTTGTATTACATATAGGGGTTAGTTTATATTTCACATGGAGTTTAAAATTTTAATAACTTATTTGAAATCCAAATTGTTTAGATGGACTAACTTATGTTCTAAACATATTATGCCCTTTTAATTTCTGCTGTGCCATTCAGCCATCTTCTTCTCGTCTAAAAGTGAGCTATTATTTTTCTTGCTGACAGTTTGCTTTTATTGAAAGATGTTTTAATAACGATAGCCATGGTGTTACATAGCTGAGCCCTGCCACTTGCAACATGCTGGCGCAGACACTTTTGATTTTAATCCTTCGTTAGATGCAATGCGCTTTCCATACACGCACATATGCATGGTTCCTTTGTAAAACAAGCATGGCACGTCTCCAAGGTCTTTATGCTTCTCCACTGTAATCTGCCCACTAGACTTACATTTTCCCACTCTGGTTATGTGGGTCAGCCCGGTGCCAAAATTCCTCAGTGAGTCACAAATGTAAAATGGACAGTGTAGTCATTAAATCGCCACCCATGTACAGCCAAGTTTTGCTTTTGTTGAGAAATCAGAATCAGGCTGAAAAGTTTGGAAACGTGTGAGTGAAATCTGTCAACAATTAAAATAATTGGGAAGGAATGTGGTTTTGACACGGGGGGGGGGGGGGGGGGTAAGGTAGGAGTTAGCAGGGAAAGCAGCAGAAAGAAAAAAAGAAATCAGGAATAGAAAAATAAATACAAATGAAATAGCTGCATGTCAAAGATGTTTTGCTGTATTGCTATATTAATATATAAATAGAAAATAAGTGTGTGTGTGTGTACATACATATATATATATATATATATTGGTATAATTTGAATAAAAATAAACTTGTTTATTAGTCATTTAAAAAGTTGAATGCATAAACTAACCCACTTAGTTACCAGGGTCTTAAGGTGGCCATACACGTTACGATCCGCTCGCCTGGTGAGCGGATCTTCTCCCGATATCCCCACCTACGGGTGGGGGATATCGGGTTAATTCAGGCTAATTCGGTTGTTTGGCCCTGGGGCCAAACGATCGAATTAGAACGCCAGTAATATGCGCAATGGGTTCGGGGTCTGCATCAACGAGTCAATGCGGTCCCCGATCCAACTAGATTTTTTAACCTGCCCAATCGATATCTGGCCTAAGGGACCAATATCAGCAGCTACAATCGGCCCGTGTATGGGCACCTTTAGACTGGGCAAGTTTAAGAGATAAGATACTGTATAGTGATGTCCAACCTGTCACCTTCCAGTTGTTCACCTACACTTCCCAGTCTTGACCAACTTGCCTAACTATTAAAGGAAAACTTTACCCCCCAACAATGTAGGCCTCTATAAAACATATTGCATAAAGCCCTGCTTAACCTAAATAAACCATTTTTATAAAAATATACTTTTTTATTACTATGTGCCATAAGGTAATTTTAAATAGAAAACTGCCATTTTAAATACTAAGGGCCGCCCCCTGGGATCATCACAGTGCACACAAACAAACCAAAGGAAAACATACATGTTAGATTACATAAGCCAATTGATGGCCGCACTTCTTAAAGTCAGGGGTTGAGTTGGCTGACCACATTTAGAATATCTGCCCTTTTGTCTCCATTTGAGATAGAAGCATTTCATTCAAAGGATATTCTGATTTCACATAGCCGTAAGTATCTAGCTACAGTCCATAATAATGTAAAAAATCATTTGGGGATTGACCACCTAGGCATAGTGAAGGTTTTTCTAGGTTGCATAAATTCTAAAACTTATTACTGAATGTGAATAATATCTTTAGTGCATAATATATATCACCCTCAAATTGTCCTGCAATTGCCCTAGTACAGAGTAATACCTATGCTAGTCATAAGGTTATGATCTTTCTGTACAGGACAGTAGAGTTGGCCCTCAAAGCTGGATGGTGGATGCAAAAGGAAAGTTAAATATAAAGATTTAGTGGCACTTTAACAATTGTTATTAAAAAGTATTGAGTTGGTGAAAATCCATTGAATTATTTGCTTTCAGTGTTTTGCTGCACAGACAGGCTCCTTTATGTGTTTGAGCAGAATTATCTTCACCTGTAAACCAAGACACCGAATAGTCTGCATGCAGATCAAAATGATGCATAAATGTTGAATATGCACTGTATTAAATTGCCCTGAATCATGGATTCTCAAACATGTTCTGTTAATCTGTTAACAATGCCACTGAGCATCAAATGACAGAGCAATAATGAATTTAAAATGGAACAGTTGAGAATGTACTCATAGGTCGATTAGCCAAAATAATGTCCAGGGGTTGGATTATAACAAGTCCATGCAACACAAATAACCCAGGAAAGCATGACTGGGGGATACAAAATATATCTTGAAAGGCCACAACCAGCCCTCAGACCTCCAGTTGGTAAGGCCTTAACTATATTTTAGAGTAATAATTGTTGGTAATCTATATTAATAAGTGCTCTCCATAATGTAATCCCTAGAGCATGGTCTGGCTGAAGGCTGTGATATGAACTGCAATTAGTCCAACCAATTAAATGAACAACATGGCTACTCCCAGAGCACAAAGGAGAGAGAACCAATTGTTTGTAGGGCATGTGTAGGAGTAATCAAGCAGATTAACAGAATGCCATATGGAATAGTGAGGAGTTCATATTATGAGCTTCTATTTATTCACAATAGCAGTGCTGAGTATGGTAGCCCTAGGTGACTAATTCAAATGGAAGACATCTGTTTATATGAGAAAGTAGTGATTTTGTTATTGTACATGTATATGATGTGAAGATTGAGCTCATACATTCATAGCAAACACATAACAGGGCTCTTTAGTACCTTAACTAGGTACTAAACTGCACAAGTGCAGCTGGCTATAGTAACCAAATGGAATGAACTTTGCCTAGTCTACTACTAGTTAGAAAATGAAATGGTGAAATGTAGCAACTATTTCCATAATTCAGCCTCTATGGCATTTTCTTACCGGATTGTTTCTCATCGCTCCGCCCACAGCCCTCACGGCTTTCTCGTTCCCTGCCATGACGGCTAATTCCTTGTAAGACACAGTTTCTCCAAATTTCACCTTCTGTAGCAATGCCATCAACACAGCTTTGGTAAATGAGTCTGTGGGGGGAAAAATGTGATTTAGGGACAAGTAGAACAGCCAAAAATGTTTGTTTTCTAACGTTATAGATGAAATGCAGTTGCAAGAAGTCAATATGCACATCAAGATGCTTGTTATGTAGAGATATTCTAGAGTTCAAATCAAAACTGCCTTAAGAGTAATGTAGAGTATGATAATAGCACAATCCAAAAGTTCCCAAGTTTCAGTTTCTTTAGAGCAGTGATCCCCAACCAGTGGCTTAGGAGTAACATGTTGCTCCCCAACCCCTTGGATGTTGCTCTCAGTGGCCTCAAAGTAGGAGCTTATTTTTTAATTTCTATCTTGGAAGCAAATGTTGATTGCATACAACCCAGTGGAAAGCCAAACAGAGCCTCCTATAGGCTGCCAGTCAACACAGGGGCTACCAAATAGCCAATTATAGCTCTAATTTGCACCCCCAAGAAGTTTTTCCATGCTTGTGTTGCTCCCCAAGAACTTTTTCCATTTGAATGTGGCTCAGGGGTATCAAAGGTTGGGGATCCCTGCTTAAGAGGGTCCATGAACAAAACAAACATAAGTATTCCAGAATCTAATTTCAACCCATTTTCATATGTAGAGATAAGCAGGGCACAATCCTTTTTATTAGAAAAATAAACATGATACATTATTATTTTTATAAGCCTTGGTTATTTTTATAAAGATGTGGTGCATGGTTATATCAAAACAGTTTATCAGTTGGATGCTATGTACCACTGACCCCCTTAATTCAGTGCAATTAGCAAAAACATCATATATGCTTCATAAATCATTAACAAGCGTCAGCATATAAATGGCCTGTCATTATATACACTGACCAGGTGGGAAAATGTGAATGAAGGAATGAGTGAGCATGTGAGAAGGACAGAAACCCAACTGTTTCACAATATGAGCCGTGAAGTAAGGGGCACAAGGTCCTCGGCTGGAAAACTTTATGACATGGGGGACCCATTGATGTCATTATCTCTGACAGTAGGCTGTGTACTAAATGGCTGCACTGTGTTTTTCCATATTTTATTGCCTATGTACTGTAAGTGCAGCCTGTGATATTATTGTAAGCACCTCTAGAATATTTGTAAGGGTGGTAAGTTTTGTCGAAGCCCTTATACTATAAATACAAAAGGATGAACTTGAAAAATAATAAGGGGGTGCAAATACCCGAGAGTGTGTTAAATGCTACAGACAGGTGACTCTTGTACAATTTAATTGGCAATTCAAAAGTCTGCAACTCATGAATTGATCAGTCAGCATCTTCTAAGCAATTGACGTGGGTAAGAGAGCCAATGATACACATTAATGGTATTTGCCACCACCAATCCCAAGCCACAGAAAGGCTCAAAAGGCACAAATGTCAAATGGCACGAGGGGCACAATTCTTAGCAGATCTGCCAGCAGGCCCTTCAGTATTTGTTCTCTTAACCATCAATGCTAATTTGCTCACTTTAGCGGCAGTGGCGTCACTAAAAGATATGTTTTAGATCCCCACACAACACAGAACCCCCTTTTATAATTATCACTGTAATCAAAAATTATGAATCAATATCATTTTTATATGGTTCAAACAGTTCTTCGCTTTCTGCATCATTTGAATCCTAGCAGAGGAGGAGGGACTAAAACACTAATGCTACAAATTGTAACATCTTATAGACAGCATGCAGGAACTTCATGCCCCACAATGCATTGCACTGTAATGTTCCTTTCCTTATTGACATCACATGTGCAGGGAATTCTGGGATTGGGAGGATGCAGGCTGAAGGCAGGCTGAGGACAGATGACTACTGTTACATTTTATTTGAGTCTCTAAGTAGCCAGCCCGATCAGCAGGGGAACAGGGGGCGGGGCTTAGGGAACTGTCCCAATTTTAATTGATGTATATTGCAAAGTTGCTTGAAATTATGTTTACTTTTCAAAAAAAGCTTGAGTTGTGTTTGGGTGGAGTTCACTTTTAATGTTATTAATGAATACGGAAAGAAGGCAGATTGTCACATGGGTGAGCAGCTCTTTCGCCATTTGCAATGGTGATCAGATGTGGTATATGCAGCTTTATGGCTGACTTCTTGTCCACCTACAGGTGACAACACGTCTGTATGACCATCAGGCAAAAGGTACCCACAGATGGAAATGGATGAACATAACAATCAAGTAAACTTTCAAGTTACATAGTTTACAAAAATAAAATTGCAGAGCCAAACTTTGCCCTGATGTTGCCCCACGTGAGCCCTATGACACTGAGGGGGGGGGGGGGGGTTACATATATTTTATATCTATACTTTTCTATTCTTTATTAAAAAATTTTTTAATTCTCCGCATTGACATAACTGTGGTTTATTGGCATGTCAACATTTTGTTGCTCAATAAAACTAAAAAAAAAATGTGTTCACCCTGGAGCCTGGGATAATTGACCCACAATGTTTATTTTCTTAATGTATTCCCTTACGAAACATTCCTCTTTTTTTTAGTGGTTACACGTTTTTTTCGCAAAGAGGAATTCTACATTCATATTTGGGTTATGCTACACCAACAAAATAACAGAGTTTTAGCACTTGAGAAAAATGTGAAATGCTTTGTAAAAGCAAAGGTCGGGGGTATTTACTTCTAAATTTGTTTATCTGGTCTTTTTTGTTCCACGTCAAACAGTGAACAATGTCTACTATTCTATGTATTTTTAGTCTATGACAGCTAAAATCATGGTTGCTATATTAAAAAAAAATATATCGTATCAAAGCAATTTAAAGACATTAGGCTAAAAGATTGATTTGTTGTGGTATATTTTTAAATTTTCACTTCAATCATCGAGACAGCTGTGTTGGTTGATCATCTGGCGAAATGAAATAATAAGAAGTTAAGCTTTAAAAGTGGATACATTTTAATGATATTAAATCATTTATCCTACAGGAAAATAAATCACGCTACTCCCACTGTTGGGAGAATTAGAGTTTTGGGTTCTAAAGTACTGTATTTATAGGAAAGTCACTTTCTCTAATCCTAATCCTACCTGGCAGGGGGTTCAGTTCTGACAATTTCAATTTGCTGTGTTTACATTGTGTAATGTTCTATAATGGTCTCAGCTCATTGAGAAGAAAGGTCATAATGTTACTTAGATGTTGATCAACAATCTCTCTACTTTAAACATGTCTCCCTCACCTTTGCTTATTCAATAATATCCAGATTGTGGGGGGCCCGGAGCAGTGACGGGGGGGGTAGTAAGGCTGAAGGCCACTTAAAGTTTGATTTAGGGTGAATGCGTATTTGATCTCCAGGCTATACAAGGGGAACCCATATGCACCCGGTTTCAGGGCCAATTATAGTCATATTTGCTACCCTACTCATGTATGTATGTATAACTTTATTTATAAAGCGCCACAAGGGTACGCGGCGCTGTACAATCTTACAAAATACAAAACTACACACAGGGAGGACAAGTGTTATAATAAATAAATACAATAAATATTTATAAAAACACAGGGAATAAGTGCCATGCCCCGTAGAGCTTACAGTCTTAGAACTGTGGCTGAAAGAGTGATATATTAATGTTCTCCTATATCTCTAAACTGGTTCTGGCCAAGGATTGAAATTCAATTCTTTGATTTCGCTTTGAAGACATCCTTGAATGCCTTTTACATTCTGGGTGAATCCACACACCTGACCAAAGACCTGTCTGTGAGCATTTCAGCTTGTTGGTAGGGAGGATGCAGGATATGACACACAATCAAAATATTCTGTAGCCACCTATTCGCCAGGTCTACTCATTTTTAGCTCTTTCTTGCTATGTCTTTGCATATAAAGGGCGACTCTATTAGTGTGCCTTCAACGTCTTGGTTTCACATACAGGTATGGGACCTCTTATACAGAATGCTAGGGACCTGGGGTTTTCCGGATAAGGGATCTTTCCATAATTTGGATCTCCATAACTTAAGTCTGCTAAAAATCATTTCAATATTAAATAAACCCAATAGGCTTGTTTTGCCTCCAATAACAATTAATTATATCTTAGTTGGGATCAAGTACAGGTACTGTTTTATTATTACAGAGAAAAAGGAATCATTTAACCATTAAATAAACCCAATAGGGCTGTTCTGCCCAAATAAGGGGTAATTATATCTTAGTTGGGATCAAGTACAAGGTACTGTTTTATTATTACAGAGAAAAGGGAATCATTTAACCATTAAATAAACCCAATAGGGCTGTTCTGCCCCCAATAAGGGGTAATTATATCTTAGTTGGGATCAAATACAAGGTACTGTTTTATTATTACAGAGAAAAGGGAATCATTTAACCATTAAATAAACCCAATAGGGCTGTTCTGCCCCCAATAAGGGGTAATTATATCTTAGTTGGGATCAAGTACAGGTACTGTTTTATTATTACAGAGAAAAGGGAATCATTTAACCATTAAATAAACCCAATAGGGCTGTTCTGCCCCCAATAAGGGGTAATTATATCTTAGTTGGGATCAAGTACAGGTACTGTTTTATTATTACAGAGAAAAGGGAATCATTTAACCATTAAATAAACCCAATAGGGCTGTTCTGCCCCCAATAAGGGGTAATTATATCTTAGTTGGGATCAAGTACAAGGTACTGTTTTATTATTACAGAGAAAAGGGAATCATTTAACCATTAAATAAACCCAATAGGGCTGTTCTGCCCCCAATAAGGGGTAATTATATCTTAGTTGGGATCAAGTACAAGGTACTGTTTTATTATTACAGAGAAAAGGGAATAATTTAACCATTAAATAAACCCAATAGGGCTGTTCTGCCCCCAATAAGGGGTAATCCATCCACACCACTAGTAAAGTCATGCCATGTCTACTTCTGGTGGAAACACAAAGGACCCAATAGAAAGTGATGAGTAGGCTTGTAACCAATCTGCCAGACAATAGCTACTTAGGCAAGACTAAAACAGTAAGATGAGCCAGTAACAACTGCATAAACATACATTCAATTCTGAATATTTTCATTAGGGAAAAAAAAATAAATAAAGCTATAGTGGTTCTTTAAACAATTATTAGATCTGTAAAAAAAACACATATACATCTGTCCTGAGCAGGATAATTCAGCTATTTTGGAATTAATCACTATTTTTGGATGCAACCGCTATGCTCTTTTCCAGAACTAAAGATCCCTTTCTTGGACACCACCCAACTTAATTTAGAGTGAATATATTACTTTAGCTGTTTAACCAAATATTGATATTGTTGGATCTTTTAACAGCCGGGGGCCAGATTTCTGTAAAGAACACAAAGCAGAAGTACAATAAAATAATACACGTTCTTATTAATCTCTACTGGAGAATTTGGCTTTGCCTTCACACTGTGAAAATGATATTATTCACATAATGATCGTTTACTATTGTTATTACTGTGTTTAAGCAGGTAAACTGTTCACGTTGAATTATAAAAATAGAAAGAAAAAATATCTTGATTCGCCCCCCCCCCCAGGCTTTTACTGGTGTCAGCAGTAGGCTGCCTTGTTGGTTGATGACCTCAGCACTCTCTCATTTTCATTAGGGGATTCGTGTGGTTACAGAATCAGCAGTTGAGGAGGGGCCCTTGGAAATCACTTGATAAGTGGAAATGTGTAGATAAAAGCACAAAACAGAAAGTGTTAAATAGGGTTTCCCAAAGCCACCAGTTTGCTGTTTTATGGCCTGATTAGTGGGTTGTTGGTTTGATTTAAGTGTCTGCATCTACTGATTTTTGTAGGGTTTGGGTTTGGAAGATGGTAGGATTATTGTTTAATATCATTTAAACACATACTCATCAGTATTGAGTCACTTAAAGACATACCAAAGCCAAGAAATGTTATTTGTAACATTCTCGTTAGTGGGGTGGTGTACTTCTGCTAGTGCCATCCATTGGCATCATTTACAAATGCATGTACAGTGTGAAAATCAACTTTTTTTTTTTACCCATAATGCAGTACTTCAGTGTACTTGTGGGCATTCTCCAAGTTGCCTCCACCACAACTGTGTTTGATTTTGGACCATATCAGATACGGCAAGTTGCAGCTAGAATTTTCAGAGTGGGGATTGTGTTATTTGTTGGGGTCCACATTTAAAGCAGCATTTTCAGCCCATTCACTGGGTGCCTATTGAAGAAAACCCATTGTAGGAAACCTGGAGCTTCCAACAGGTCCACAACACACAAAGAAAAACTATAGAACCCACTCCTCAACCCTTACTGCATTCCTGAATTGCCCCTGTTTATATGGAACAATCCTGGTTCATAAACTCATTTAGGAGTCAGTTTTACAAGCAAGAAGGTTTTGTGCAGATTGGTGGCCTCCTGATGAGCCTAGTGATCCCCTTGAATGTTACTCCCAGTGACCTCACAGCAGGGGCTTATTTTTGAATTACTGGCTTGAAGGCAAGTTTTGGTTGCATGAAAACCAGGTGTACTGCCAAACAGAGCCTCCTACAGACTGCTAGTCCACATAGGGGCTACCAAATAGCCAATCATAGACCTTATTTAGTACACCCAGAAACTTTCCATGCTTGTGTTGCTCCTCAGTTTTTACATTTGAGTGTGACTCAAAAAGGTTGCAGTCTCTTGAAATAGCCTAAATTGTACCATCTTTTAATTTTGGAATTGAGAAGGTGTAATATTGCTCTAATGGAGGCACAATGCCTCAACAGGTCTATGTGAGCAAATACACATAGTCAGCATCAGTTTAATTTGGCACTGGCCAAATAAAGGCAATCTTGGGCTACTTCAGAAAACAGAAGAGATGCATGTTTTCCCACTATTGATTTACATTATTGCCAGAGGGAAAGCATTTTGAGAACATTAGTGGTCCCAGGTAGAGAAGATTCATACCAGGCAACTAAGCTTCACATGAGCTATAGCCCCAAATGGAGACAAAGTTGTATGTATATCCCCATTCATGAAATACACCTGTATACCCTTACATTCCACTTGCACTTCTTTGTACTTGCAGGACCACCTATGCACCCCCATGCATGACTTGTGTTGAAGTGCAAGTGTTGTCCAAAGGGAACCCTGGAATTATGGGTATTTGCCTGCTTTGCCATCTTCCTCTTTCAGCAATGCAATCACTTAAAGGAGAAGGAAAGGCTAATTTACTAGGGGGTGACAAATATTAGGCACCCCCCAGTGATTGTAATTGCTTACCTGAAACCCCCAACCGTGCTCCTGTTAGGAGAAAACTGCACAGCCTGGGGGTAAATGTAGGTAAGTGATCCCCTCCTTCATTCTCCTTTCGCAGAAGGTGGAAGAGGAATGTTTGCGTACACCCAGGCCTGTGCAGTTTTCTCCTAACAGGAGCACGGTTGGGGGTTTCAGGTAAGCGATTTCAATCACTGGGGGAGCCTAACATTTGTCACCCCCTTTCCTTCTCCTTTAAACTTACTTCTGGTGCCAACTCACCAAGCACCTAAAAAACATTACAGGCATACATAAAAGGGGCAGTATACATCTTATTTCATCAGGACATGTACTGGCAAATCTGGCTACCATTGGGTGTAGCTATCCTGCCCAGTAACCCAGCTTAAAGGAGAAGGAAAGGCTAATAAAGAGTTAATCTCAAGCTGCAGGCATACCTTCAGTTCTCTCAACAGTGCCCTGAAGTCTCCCCATATTTCTCCCGTTCAGATGATCAGAAGCCAAACAGGAAGAAAACATGCTGAGCTGTGTAAAGAAAGTTCCCATAATGCATCACTCCTGCACAGACATCCAGACCAAGTGAACATGCTCAGTTAGTTAGACTATGAGGAAGCTTCCTGCTGATTGGCTCTACATTCTACATTAGATCTACATTCCTAAGGGGGGGGAGTGAGTTCTTAGCATTCTTGAGGGAGGGGGGAGCAGGAGAGGGGAGAGAGGAGAGAGCTGCGTGTCTCTGGCAGAGGAAAACAGACACAACAAACCCTTTGACAGAGAAGTCAGTGCAGGGTTTCTGTGAGTGCTTATGGCTGTATTTACATAAACCTTTCTGATAAAGCTTACTTAGTTTTTACCTTTCTTTCTCTTTTAAAATGGGGAGATCAGAGGTCGTAACTTTAGCAACACAAGGTTGTGTTATACGGACATGCACAACGGCTCTCTGTATTTAGACACAAAAATGGGCGTTAATTGGTTCTAGCTCCACATTAAAGTGAAATTATCAACTCAAAGCTGATTATTTTAATGTTTTTTTTTCCTCATTCAGCCTGGCGCAATACTCCAACACATTTACTGACACCGTAGCCAGACAGCACAAGATGTCGCTGAACTGTACAGCTTCCAGCAGAGTCGTTTAAGTTTGCCTGGAAGGGGAGAATGCACTTTTATCATGCGGGTTAAACGGGAGAGAAAAAAAAATAATTTGAGACTGTAGGGAATGATAATCACTTTGTTGGAAAAAAATATGTTTAGTCTTTAATATTATAACATTAAGCAAATTGAACATAAGCATAATCCAGGTGATATTAGAAGAAGGTCACCGAAGAAATTAACTTTTTTGTTCATTAATTTACATGGATTAGCAGAGGGCAAAAAAAAAAAAAAAAAAAAAAAGATAGCGAATCTGTTCCACTTTTTTTTTCTCTCTCGTATGATATAATTTCAAGCCGTGCACCATTTGTGGCACTAGGTTGACTGTGGGGTTAATCAGACTGATTTGTCCTTTTAATTGCTTTCTATTCAAAGAAAATTCATTAGATAATGTTCTCTTCAAAATTCATGAATCAATTTAACTGGAGAAAACCACATTAAAAGCTTCGGGTTCATTAGCGGCGACGTTTGTGCGACTCGCCGATTGCCGGGAGAATCTCTTTAGGCAAACATATTTTGTTTACTGTGATTCCTTCTCCAAAAGAGCTTATTTGAAAGGACGTTGTTACTTTACATAATTATTTCCTCTTCGGGGCAGCTAAATTAGCACCGGCCTCTTTTTTTTTTTTTAATGATTGCCAGAATATATTGACTTCCATGATAGGATTTTTATTTGGAAGTTCTCTTTTTATTAATGTTAACAAAAAGTAATTGAGCACAGCCAGTATCGGCCTGTAGTTTTTTTCAGAGGGGGGCTGAAAAGGGCGGGGGGGGGGGGGGGAAAGACTCAGCAGGAGATTTGGAATTAGACTTTAGGAAACCTGTAAGAATAAAATGAGAAGTCTGTGGAAACTTAACTGGAGCATGGAACGGTTAGAGGAAACAAGGGACTGGCTCCAGAAACATCATTCACCAGTAAGGGCATTACTGTAAGCACAGAGTAAATGTCCAAATCGCTGAATCTAATTAACATGGCAATAGAACAGATTAAAAAAAGACTGAAGGAAAGAACATTATTGGCTCTGGACAAAACTGGAGAAACATGAAATCCCAGGACTGATTATATTATTAAGTGTTGGGGATTTGTATTATCTGAACACTGATCTTAAAATCGCCTTGCAAGTTCCATATGGTATTATAATGCGGCTGCAGCTCTCCTCGCTGTGTTAGAGCCGCTTATATAAAGATGGGGCAATGTTTAGCAAGACGGTTTGGCCCCCCCATGTCCCTCCATTTAAACAGATAATTATTAGTTTTTCCATTGGAATGAACGTTGTGTGGCATCAGAACAAAGCTTGCTCCATCTGTACTGCTGTACTAGAGCAAAATGGGAGGGCAAGGGAATTGCAGGATCCATTGTTACTTTGAGCAAGTGTTTCATGTTTAAAGTGGAAATCCATCCATTGGACAAGGGTTGTAACTAGTGATGAGCGAATCTGTCCCGTTTCAGTTCGCTGAAAAATGTGCGAATCTATCAAAAGATTTGCAAAACAGCGAAATGTTGCGCGTAAAAGAAATTTGTCGCCCGCGACCATTCTTTTGACACGCGCCTATTTATTTTGACGCCGCGACTATTTATTTTGACACGTGACTTTTTTTTATGCCATGACTAATTATTTTGACGCCACAACTATTTATTTTGATGCACGTTTTTTTCATCCGTTTCGCAAAACAATCCGTCAATGGTGAAACACGGAAATTCGCGTGGAAACTTGGAAACTTCCCTGATGTTGCCGTTTAAGAGCAGATTTTCAGCCACAGAGGGAAGTATAGGGAAAGGGTGGGATGAAGGAACTGGGGTAACTTTTTGCTTATACGTCAGGTTTAGCATCATGGGATCATGGGATCTGTATCTACCCCACTGTAAATAGGGATTACCTTTGAGTTCATATTTTAAGTTATCAGTAATATTTGAAGATGTAGGTCAGTGGGCTCAAAGGACATTGCTTCTTTATATATACAGGTATGGGATCCCTTATCCGGAAACTTGTTATCCAGAAAGCTCCGAATTACAGAAAGCCCGTCTCCCATAGACTCCATTTTAATCAAATAATTCAGAATTTTAAAACTGATTTCCTTTATCTCTGTAATAATAAAACAGTACCTTGTACATGATCCCAACTAAGATATAAATAATCCTTATTGAATGCCTAACAATCCTATTGGGTTTAATTAATTTTTTTTTGATTTTTTTGTAGACTTAAGGTATGGAGATCCAAATTACAGAAAGACCCCTTATCCGGAATACCCTTGGTCCCGAGCATTCTGGATAACGGGTCCTATACTTGTATTTGCCCTTATACATACTATATAAGTGAGATACATCATGCTATAATAATAATGCGTAAAATGTCTAGTATGGTCTGCTACTAGTAATGAGCGAATCTATCCCGATTTGTTCGTGAAGTGGCAAAAAATCAGCGAAACGCGTTTTTTTTGTCTCCCACAACTTTTTTTGACATGACCACAACTTTTTTTGACGCACAACAAATTTTTCCGCAGAAAATTTCTCAGGGAAGTTTCACAAAACAATATGCCAATGGTGAATTGAGGAAATTTGCTGCAAATCCATGCCTGGTAAAAAAATATGCTCATCACTATCTGCTACTTCTCTAGGCACCTAGACTAGTTTTGGGCTACCACACCTGGGCAAACTTGTCCCCACAGTAAGTTGTGCAGAAAACCATTTTCATTAAAGGTTCTTCTGTTCTGAACTGAGAGCTGCTGCGGCTTTTAACACACGGCGCTGGGTGAACCCTGGAGATACCATCAATTTGTGACCAGGCAGTGGCACTAGGGTTTGGCTTGGGTGCAGACGCCATTCCCACACTAAACACCAGAAATGAAACCAGACAAACTGAGAAATATTCGGGGCAACAATGTCCAATTTGCAACAAAGTACACATGCAGTTGTATCCATTTTAAAACTTGGTTGCAGTACATGTGAGTCAGGCGTTCGTATTAGTGATGAGCGAAAGTGTCCCATTTCGCTTCGCCGAAAAATTCGCGAAATGGCGAAAATGTTACGTGTCAAAAAAAAATTGTCCCCCATGACTATTCTTTTGTTGCCCGCAGCAATTTTTTGTTGCGCGGCTATTCTTTTGTCGCCCATGGCTATTGTTTTGTCGCGTGGCTATTCTTTTGTTGCCCGCGGCTATTATTTGTCGCCCACGGCTATTCTTTTGTCAACCGCAGCTATTCTTTTGTCGCCCGTGGCTATTCTTTTTTGACCAATTTTTCATCCATTTTGCGAAACAATCCGTCAATAACGAAACGCGGAAATTCGCCGCGAATCCATGCCTGTCGAAACATTTCGTCCATCACTAGTTCGTATTTCTTTTTTTTTTTTCACAATTTGTTTTTTGCACTAAAAAAATAATTTTGTGGTTTATTAGGGGCATTTACTAATCCGCTAATGTTCAGGTTGCAGGAAAAGTTGCAGGAAAAAAAAGTCACGACAATTCCAAATCTGAAACCTCTCCACCTAAAAACTGTCATGTAAAAACCATTGGCAGATGTCCCTTCTCTTCCCTGGAAAATGTTTCTTTGCTTTGAACTTTTTGAGTTTGTGCAACAATTCAAAAAGGTTGTGGTTATCATGTGAGAAGTCGAAAAAGTTGCACTTTTCGGGCCTTTTTATTTGTTGTTTAAAAAAATAAAACTAGACAAATTTGAGTTTTAGTAAAACTGTCAGAACCACGAAGAAAACCACTAATACAAAACGTTGCCATCTGAGAGCTGTCGACGTGATATAGAAGTTAATGGGAGTTGTCCTAGGCAAACTGTAACAATCATTATTTAATATGTGGTTTTAGAGGTTTTCGGGGATTTTTGGTTAAAAATCCACAAATGAATTTCATGGAAAAACATGAAAACCACAAAAAATGTGTGATTTTCATGTTTGCGTTTTGCATTTGAATTAGTTTGTGCTTTTTCAGTTTGGATCTTTTAATAAATGACTAGACATTCATGGTTTTAGTGGAAATGAGTTTCATGTGGTTTCAGAAACATCTAAAACCACAAAAATGAGAATGTTGAATGTAACAACATCAATACCTTGGCCAAATAAACTGCTTAATGGGGTATAAAGAAAGAGCAAAGAAATTTAAACTTCCGAGACAGGTAAGTGGTACATATTAGGGATGCACCGAACCCAGTTTTTTGGGTTCGGACGGTTATGAACCCTGCTGAAAAAAGGCCAAATCCTGGCCGAATACTGAACCGAATCCTAGATTCAGTGCATCCCTAGTACATACAGGGGCTGATTTACTAACCCACGAATCCGACCCGAATTGGAAAAGTTCCGACTTGAAAACGAACATTTTGCGACTTTTTCGTATGTTTTGCGATTTTTTTCGGATTCTTTACGAATTTTTCGTTACCAATACGATTTTTGCGTAAAAACGCGAGTTTTTCGTATCCATTACGAAAGTTGCGTAAAAAGTTGCGCATTTTTCGTAGCGTTAAAACTTACACGAAAAGTTGCGCATTTTTCGTAGCGTTAAAACTTAAAAGGTGCAAAGTTTCGCGTAAGTTTTAACGCTACGAAAAATGCGCAACTTTTCGCGTAAGTTTTAACGCTACGAAAAATGCGCAACTTTTTACGCAACTTTCGTAATGGATACGAAAAACTCGCGTTTTTACGCAAAAATCGTATTGGTAACGAAAAATTCGTAAGGAATCCGAAAAAATCGCAAAACATATACGAAAAAATCGCAAAATACCGATCATTACGAAAAAAACGCAATCGGACTCATTTCGACCCGTTCGTGGGTAAGTAAATCAGCCCCACAGAATAAGTGACTATGGTAGGACTCAGACACAGGCCCAATTCTGTGCTAAAATCAATGTCAATCAGAAATCAATGTGGGTGCTACATACACACAATGCACAAACAGGCAGAGCATTCAGTCCATATGTGAGAGCAAAAAGCACAAAATTTTATGGCAACTTTTTCCAAAATACTTCCATCTTCAATATCTAATAATAGAATTACTATCTGGGTATAGTATATATATGTCTTTATAAAATAATACATAAGCTTGTGGTTGGGGTTTATATATATATATATATATATATATATATATATATATCTCTGTACAAATGGAGGCATGTACAGTAGGTGTCCAAATACCAAACAGAACGAAGCAAGGTGATTAAGATAAAAGATCTCTCAGCACACATGGATGATAAGCTACTCTACATGTGAGGAAATGCAGGAAGCTTTGCTGACTATTAATAGTCCAGGCTATATGTACTAATCCTTTTTTCAAAGCCCCCTTCCCTTTGATATATCCATATCTTTCAACATCAACATTGTTAGCTCTAATTTGCAACATGTATTATTGCTAGAAGGAGAAACAGTTCAATTTGTGGCGTGATACAAGCGTAAAGCAAAGAGTTTCACTGGAAGCAGGAACCATTGCAAGTAGTCTAGTTACTCAGCCCAGAATAAAATGAGAAATAATAGTAATAATAATGCAGTATTCCTGTTATTGTTGTGGACAAAAAAACAAAACATAGTTTTAGTTCTTATTAGAACAGAATGCCTATATCATTAATTTAATAACAGTAGTACAATGCTCAGTTTAAATAAAATTTAGCAATGAAATATATATGCTACCTGCTGATTGGTTGGACATTGTCCAAAATCTTATCAAACACAAATTGGTCCAAATTCTATTTCTCCCCAAAACTGAAAATAAACAATTGTGTACAGTACCCACATTGACTTGCATCTGCTTGTTTTTAGGAAGAGCCATTAGGAAAAGGACGTGAATCTGCTAAAAGTCAAAGTGGGCAATTGTTTATATAAACAAGGCCCCTAGAGTAGGGAAAATGACAAAATTTATCAGTTCTGAGCTTGCACAGGGTTTTTACACCAAAAAGACATGTATAATAATTGGCATAGGCACCATTTCATGGCCAAAGGTTATAGCCGCTATCATAGTGGCAAAAATAAATATATAGACTGAGCCTTAGGTTTGTACATAACTTTAGGGTGCCAAAATGCAGTGCACACAAGAACTTACATGGTACAGGTATGGGACCTGTTATCCAGAATGCTTGGGATCAGGGGTTTTCCAGAAAAGGGATCTAACTTTAACCTGGATATCCATACCTTAAGTCTACAAAAAATAATTTAAACATTAATTAAACTTCAAGTAAGGATTAATTATATCTTATCTGGGATCAACTACAAAGTACTGTTTTATAATTACAATGAAAAAGTTAAATACAGGTACAGGTTATCGGACCCCTTATCCGGAAACCCGTTATCCAGAAAGCTCAGAATAATGGAAAGGCCGGCTCTCATAGACTCCATTTTAATCAAATAATTCAGAAATTTAAGACTGATTTCCTTTTTCTCTGTAATAATAAAACAGTACCTTCTAATTAATCCCAACTATGATATAAATAATCCTTATTTGATGCAAAACATTCCTATTGGGTTTAATGAATGTTTTATTGATTTTTTAGTAGACTTAAGGTATGGAGATCCAAATTACAGAAATACCCCTTATCCGGAATATCCTTGGTCCCGAGCATTCTGGATAACAGGTCCTATACCTGTACAGGATCCCTTATCCGGAAACCCGTTATCCCGAAATTTCCGAATTACGGAAAGGCCATCTCCGATAGACTCCATTATAAGCAAATAATTCTAAGTTTTAAAAATGGTTTCCTTTTTCTCTGTAATAATAAAACAGTACCTTGTACTTGATCCCAACTAATATAATTACCCCTTATTGGGGGCAGAACAGTCCTATTGGGTTTATTTAATGGTTAAATGATTCCCTTTTCTCTGTAATAATAAAACAGTACCTGTACTTGATCCCAACTAAGATATAATTACCCCTTATTGGGGGCAGAACAGCCCTATTGGGTTTATTTAATGGTTAAATGATTCCCTTTTCTCTGTAATAATAAAACAGTACCTGTACTTGATCCCAACTAAGATATAATTACCCCTTATTGGGGGCAGAACAGCCCTATTGGGTTTATTTAATGGTTAAATGATTCCCCTTTCTCTGTAATAATAAAACAGTACCTGTACCTGATCCCAACTAAGATATAATGAATACTTTATGGGGGCAAAACAAGCCTATTGGGTTGAATTCATGTTTAAATGAATTTTTAGTAGATTTAAGGTTCCAAATTATGGAAAGATCCCTTATCTGGAAACCCCAGGTCCCAAGCATTCTGGATAACAGGTCCCATACCTGTACTTGAATTATTTGCTTATAATGGAGTCTATGGGAGATGGTAAAAAAAACTTTGAAAAAGAAAAAGAGAAACCTTCAATGTGTATCTGCTCTATAACTGTGTAGCCGCGTAGGCATCCCACTCTCATATGTAACTATGGATAATACTAATGATATTTCCGTTTACAGATGATTCTATCTAAGAATTACCAGGCATGTAATACATCTGAAACAGACAAACATAAACAGCAAACAATAAAGCGTGGAGACTCAGATCAAAGACAACAGACAACATTTTGCTGGTATAAAGTTTCCGGTAAAGCACTATCCTGCGCTAATATATAGCTGCTTGTGCATGAATGTGTTTGGATTCCTCCTGGTTCTGGAAAATGTACAGTTATAATGTTCCCAATTACACAGGAGCTAATTTGGCCAAATGCTGCTGATTCAGTAGAAATGCACATTCAAGTCTGGCGCTCTCGATCCGGCACGCAGTAAAAGCAAACAGAGACAAAGAAATTGATTGCAGATAAAAATCACTTAGCCCACCTAGTCTGCCCATTTTCCTATCTGTTGCTGAGCCTTATCCTAAGTGATTCTTTAACTGCATTCCATCCAGATAGAAAGAAAGGGTTTAGGTTTCCTTGTAGGCTGATACGGCACGAGATAATGCCATGGCTAGCCAGCCTTAACATTAAATTCACACGTTACTTAAAGAAAAGCTGGAATTTAAGTAAAAGTTGTCACTGTAAGTAGATACATGTTGTATAAACTAGATTCCATTCATTTTTTAAACACCAATATATATATAAGAGAACAAAACAGCAAGCAACATTACAGAACAATAGATGTTCAATAGGGCCTTGCACCTAAGGGTAAACCATCTAAAAAGAGTGTATAAAAGTATGAATCTATATGGGGGAGATTTATGGTGGAGAAGTATATTTGTGGTCGCTGAGTTTGTGCCTGTTACATAACAGATAATAGACTTATTGTATGGAAAAGTGACGTGAGAAGGCTGCTGTGTCTATTGTGCGAATGAAAGATTTTGTAAAGTAGCTGGTAGATGCTAAGAGCTTTAGAGATTTAGAGACACTGGTAAGTTTGGAGACCATTCCATAGGTAGGAAAGTGCTCTGGAGAAGTCCAATAATTCCTGCAGGGTAGGGGAATGTCTGATGTTGAGTGGTAATGAATTCCACAGGTAGGAAACTGAATTGGAGAAGTCCTGTAAGACCTACAGGGTAGGGGAATGTCTGATGTTGAGTGGTAATGAATTCCATAGGTAGGAAACTGCTCTGGAGAAGTCCTGTAAGTCCTGCAGGGTAGGGGAATGTCTGATGTTGAGTGGTAATGAATTCCATAGGTAGGAAACTGCTCTGGAGAAGTCCTGTAAGTCCTGCAGGGTAGGGGAATGTCTGATGTTGAGTTGCAATGAATTCCATAGGTAGGAAACGGCTCTGGAGAAGTCCTATATGTCCTGCAGGGAAGGGGAATGTCTGATGTTGAGTGGTAATGAATTCCATAGGTAGGAATCTGCTCTGGAGAAGTCCTATATGTCCTGCAGGGTAGGGGAATGTCTGATGTTGAGTGGTAATGAATTCCATAGGTAGGAATCTGCTCTGGAGAAGTGCTGTAAGTCCTGCAGGGTAGGGGAATGTCTGATGTTGAGTGGTAATGAATTCCATAGGTAGGAATCTGCTCTGGAGAAGTGCTGTAAGTCCTGCAGGGTAGGGGAATGTCTGATGTTGAGTGGTAATGAATTCCATAGGTAGGAATCTGCTCTGGAGAAGTGCTGTAAGTCCTGCAGGGTAGGGGAATGTCTGATGTTGAGTGGTAATAAATTCCATAGGTAGGAAACGGCTCTGGAGAAGTGCTGTAAGTCCTGCAGGGAAGGAGAATGTCTGATGTTGAGTGGTAATAAATTCCATAGGTAGGAATCTGCTCTGGAGAAGTGCTGTAAGTCTGATGTTGAATGGTTATGAATTTCATAGATAGGAAAGTCCTGTAATAGTGCATGCGAGGAGAAGAGTTTTTCAGTTAATCTCCACACACCAGAGCTGTTTCTTACTAACATGCGCCATTATATTTCTTACTTACGTGTGCCACATAAGTTCTGTTTTGTCTAAACTGCATAGAAAGCATTAGGAAATGCAAGATCAGTCAGTATAAAGATGATACTGGAGGCCAAAAGCATTAGGTTGAGGGCTCCTGAGTGGTGTTCTGCACAGAGCAGCGTGTAGCTTCCCATTCTACTAGTGGAAGTGCTCCCTGTATGGGTACATTTATGTGGCCCTTACTGTTCCAGTATTTGTACCATTGGTTAATGAGTTCTGTTTTGTCTAAGTATTAGGACATCCAGGATACAGAGGCCAAAGCACCCAAAAATTCCATCAAGATAAATACATTCAGGACAGTATATTTGCCCATTTTGTTGCCCACGGGGAGTGTTATTTTATTAGATATCAAACTGTTCTCCCAGGTGGATTCATAAAAAGTGTTTGATTTTTTTACCAGTGTCAATTTTTTTCATATATTTTTGCCCTGCTTACTAAAAATTGTTTTGAATTTCACTTTTAGTTTTGCCACCAAAACTTTTCTATAGGTATAAGACAGCAAAAAACCCCCAAAACATTATCGGTTCTCTTATGTGGAAACAGCGACAAATCCAAGTTCAAATACACCATCTAAAAGCTGTCGAGGTCATGTAAAAGTCAATGGCGGTTGTCCTTTTTCAGTTGCGTAATCTTTTTAGCTTCATGCTTTTACATGTTGTCTGGATTTTTTACACTTTCCTTTGTGCGGCAAAACGGAAAAATACTGTTTTTCCCGTTTTTTCCCACTTTTTTTTGTTCATGCTTTTTTTAAAAGGCTGTTTTAATAAACCACTTGGCATTCGTAGTTTTAGAGAAAATGCGTTTATTCTTGGTTTCAAAAACCACTAAAATGAGAATGTTGACCTCCAAGATATAATTAATCCCTATTAGAGACAAAACAAGCCTATTGAGTTTAATTAAGGTTTCAATAATGTTTTAGCAGACTTATGGTCTGGAGATCCAAAGTATATAGAAAGTAGTGATGAGCAAATTTTTTTCGCCAGGCATGGATTCCCAGCGAATTTCCGCATTTCGCGAATTGTTTTGCGGAACTTCCGTGAAAATTCACAGCGGAACAAATCGTAGCACAAAATTTTTTTATCGTGCATCACCCTGGGGTTGCGTCAAAAAACATGGGCGACAAAAAAATAGATGCGGGTGGCAATAAATAGACACGGGCGACAAAAAAATGCATTTCACCAATTTTTCGCCGTTTCGCAAATTTTCTTGCCGTTTCTCGAATTTTATGATGAAGCGAAACGGGACAGATTAGCTCATCACAAATAGAAAGTATGGAGAGATCCCTTATCCACAAAACCCCTGGTCCCGAGCAGTCTGAATAACAGATCCCCTACCTATACAACCAATGATCTAAATTGTTGCAATTTGAAAAAAAAGAGTGGTGCTGTAAAAATGGCGAGTGAACCCTTACAAATTGCTACCAAAAAGTGGTAAAAATGCTGAAAAAAAACAATGGGGAAAACTCAAATGTTTTCTGTTTTTTTTTAAACGCGCCCTAGGTAATAAAATTACATTTTAAAAGCAGTTTTAATGATTACGAATTTAGTTGTATATTTTTACTGGTTATTTTTCAATTTTTTACTCGCTCTATAATAACAGATAAAATGAATATGTGTGCATGTAGTGTGTTGAATATTGAAGCCTAAATGATGTTCTTCTGATACTATAGACTACAATACCCAGCATTCCATCGACACCCAAACCTGTTGAGGTAGCGCTGGGAGTTGTAGTTTAAAAGTAAGTGTAGGCTTGGCTGTTGGTCTTGGCTTATGCAGTGAGAAATACCCACATTCATTTATTTGTCATAAAGGGAACTGAAACTTTTAAGACTCCTGTAAGTATCTGCAGGTCCCCGTCGCTGGCTGTGGAATGAAAGCTGAGAAGGGTCACATCTCCATTTAGTTTAAATAAATAACAGCACTCCTGGAGCACAGGCCGTTGTGACCCTGTAGCGTTTATGTGGGTTTCCAGAAACGTGAGAGGGTTAACCCTGTCATTTTCCCACAGCCCTGGCTTCAAGCCCAGTTTGCCTGCGAGTGAGGATCTGGAACGTTTCTCCAGACTTGAGGTTCTGTTACCGCTCACTCTGCCAGGCTTCACTCTAAAGGTGCACCAGATGCACAATTATTTCAGCATTACGTTGCATTTTATATCGCTTGCTCTATGGGGGGAAATTGCTAAGCTGCTGCCACAATGGAACCAGAGAGACTGATGCGGCTTTGGTCGATTCAACCAGTTCTCTAACAGACCCCAAGCTCCAAGTCATGTCATCCAAATAACCTGAACCACCTGGAGCAGATCTGCCCGAGAAAACAGGCCAACATTCCTCTGGAACATACTTGGTCCAAGAGACTTTTGGACTTTTTCCTCCAAAAGCTGGTTCTACTACATATTTAAGGCTGGGGCAGAGATAAACTAAAAGAAAAAAAAAAAATATATATATATACTGTATGTATATTTGTGTTTGTATATTTAGGAGCCCATTTATCAATGTATGATTGGTTACGATTACAAAAAATTCATATTTTTTCTAACTTTTCGGACTGTTCGTACGGTTTACGATATTTTCATTAAAAAAGTGATACGTTCGTTATTGCGCGAAAAAATCGTACTTTGCGCAATGATAATGAAAATTTCGGAGTTCATTCAAGCTTTGGTATCGTGACTTGTGATTGGTGAAATGTTTCGGCAGGCATGGATTGGCAGCGAATTTTCGCGTTTCGCCATTGGTGGATTGTTTTGCGAAACGGATAAAAAAATTTGCCGCGGAAATAATAGCCACTGGCAACTTTTTTTTTTTTTTGACGCTCGACATTTTCTCCACTTCGTGACTATCTTTTGGCCAGGTTGGGGCTGCAGAGTGCTAAGGAGTCCTTTGGGAAGCTTCTAAACTCATGCATTTAAGTTTCTAAATCAGAAAGTGTTTCACGCTGTTTGCAATCGCTGAGATACGGAAATTTCGTGACTATAGGATTGCCAAAAAGAATATGATCATTTCAATACAAAAATGTCGGAACTTTCAGATCGTAATTACGACATTTTCGTACGACCAAGAAAATCATTTTCGGGACGTTTTTGATCATCAGAAATGATTGGATTTCGTGATTCGGATTAATAAGCAGCACTGGGATACAGGCAGCCATTGGTAGCATCAGACTGGCTCTCCAAGACAAATATCGTTGGTCCCTAGTGGGCCCTGCTGTTCTAGGTCCTTGCAGCAGGCATATGTAAGGTGGGACTTGTCAGGGGCAGGCAGGTGTTTGGAGGAGCGGTAGCTGGCAGTGAGAGGTGGTCAGCGGCAACAGGGCTCTTGTATCTCTAGTCGGGCACTGGCCATTAGCAAAGCAGGAAAGTCAAGGCACTTGCTCTAGAAAACCCACTGGAGCGGCAGAAAGTGGGCATCTACAAAAATCTAACAACAAGTAACCAAAACAATATGATAATTCCTTTCTACTTTTAAAATCTTTCCCCCTAGGGGCCCCTGTGATGCTTAGGGCCCTGGGCAAATGCCTTTCCTGCCTTACCCTAAATTCGGGCATTATCCCGCTGAAAGCCGGAGGGCAGAATAAGCCCCAGTTCCTATATATATATATATATATCCATAACACTATTATAAAGCATTGTCTGTCCTGAAATCCTGCCTATTGCATGTATACAGCCCTGAGCACTTGCGCAGGAAAATAATCACACTGATGGCATGCAATGGGGATGCGGACGCAGTCACGGAGAGACATTCGCAGGCTGAGCAATATGGCTTTTCTGCTCAGTGCTCATGAAACCTCTTGTGATTTGCCAAACCCCTCTCTTCATGAGTGAGCTGTGCAGATAAAAGCCTAATCCCACTTCTCCCCATTAGGTACACCTTTTCTAACAAAGAGGTTAAAATAGCAGTCGGGATGTGGGAATAAATGACTAAGAAGGAACATGCGCTTAGCAATTATGATGTACCGTTGCTTAAATGGCTTATCCGCAGATTACCTGACAGAAATTTTCCAGCTCTTATATGTTTTCTCTCCCAACATGGCAGCTGCCGCCAAATAGCTATCTAAATCTTTCAGAGTTAAAATTAGTCTTTGGAAAGCGCAGAGAGATATGTATGCACATATTTTCCCCTGGAATCCAGTACGGCCCTCTGAGCTCTGCTGGACTCTAAACCTTCATGGCTTTTGTTCACCTGCTGCTTTGTATTGTCCTATGTATAGCTTTCCCTAGCCCAGTTAACACAGCCCCCCTCCCCGCATCAATACAAAGATATAAAGTAAATACTAATTATGTCCCCATCGCAGTCACGCCAATCCTCGTGTGGAATTGTCTCGTGTGAACCCTTTTCTCCATCTGTTTGGTCCTCTGAGTAATGACTGTCGACAACAATACCGAACCTGATTTGTGTATGGCTGATAGGTGAAGTTTTGGATTCTCCGGAGGCCTGTCACACCTGTATTGTTCATATACAGAGATTTATAAATCTATCAGCCAAATCCACCATGGTCCTTGCCTCGCAGCTCAGGCTCCCTCTACTATGTTGGTTATTTTTAGACACTTTCATCTGTAATTATATTCACATATTGTTTTTATTCTGCATAATTTGGGCTTGTAAAAAAACAAAAATGACATTATTTACTGTTCATTAGTAGTTAATTAGTACACTTAAACTGTATACCTAATAATAGTAAATATATATATACATATTATTATATTTATTTAGCACTAACTGTACTTTTTTTAATTGTAATATACAGTTTGGTCATTTCCCTATGGGACCAAACAATTATATTATATATATATAATATATATAATATATTAACAGTGCTTAGTGATGTCATCAGTTATAACTGGATCTTAGTGATGTAATTTCTGTCACATGACTCACTAAAAATTGTATATTATAATAAATAAAGGATATTAAAAGTAACCTTGGAGTTCCATGACCTGTATAAAAGCACTCGACTTTCGGCCTTGTCCTTTTATATGGTCATGGAACTCCTCTGTGACTTATAAAATCCCTATATTTTACAATAGAGGCTATTTAATTCACTATATATTTATTTATGGCTTATTCTGTGCATAGAATATTTTTTTCCCTGTATATCTATATTTATAATGATAATGGGACGGAGCTACCATACTGTTGTTCTCTCCCTCCTAAACAATAAGCCCTTTGAACAAATATTATATATTATATTTTTCTTTTAAGCATGGTTGGTAGCATATTGATCTGTTTACACTGGGGGAGTTCAAGAGAAAGCGGACATTTGTTTATTCACAATGCGTGCAAGATTCAGTGCTTGTTATGAATTACATCCCTCATGTATCTCACCACTAGTGATGAGCGAATTTGCCTTGCCGCCAAAATGTCGGTTACTGCTGAAAAATTTGCAAAAAATGTTAAAAAACGCAAATACCACACAACTTTTTTGACGTGCGAGACTTTTTTTGATGCAAGCGTGATTTGACGTGACTGCAACTTTTTTGACGCAAGTGCTGCAAATTTTTGCGCCCAATCTGCAAAAAAGTTGGTGACATTTTTGATTGAGGAGGCAACCAATGGTCAACTCTCAACAGAAGAGATAATAATCCTATAGATAAATATGTTAGTCTTTATAACTGTCCACCTATGAACATAATTCCAAAATATGCTCATAACTAGTGATAGGAAGATCAGAGATTCTAATGAGGGTCTGAAGTGTTACAGGTGCATTATTGCCGTGTCTCTCCTGGCCCCTCCCCCCCTTCTGACCAAGCCTTGTCCCCATCCCTCCAGGCTCCGGCTCTGCCCTATATTTCGCACTACAGACACCCAAAATTTCTAGCCCTACATACTTCCATATTATGTCCAGACATTCAGAAGACTCAGATATCAGATATACATATATATATATATATATATATGACTTACGCCTGAAGAATACAGTCCTGAAGACAGTTTGTTCTCCAGAAATAACTATTGAAGGGTTACTTGCCCTTGTACCCTCAAAATGCTATTTTTAAAGCAGTATAATTTATTCACAGGATGAATATTTTGGGGGGGGGGGGACCAACTCACTTCCTCTGATACAAAGCAGCCCCTAATCACCTGGATTCATATAGGGGGAAGATGACGTCACTGGGGGTCCCCAAGTTCCCAATTATGTTTGTACATTAAATGCACCAGCTTTATATATGTAAACACGACAGGGCAAATATGTCCACTGTGCGAATAATTCTGTGTTGAGCGAACTTTATAAATGAGCCCCACTGTGTCTTTGCATGTAAGGGTAAGGTAAAGGTAGAGTTATGTACTCAAACATGTAGCTCCGTGTATATTCTGTATATCAGTGATCCCCAACCAGTGGCACAGGGGCAACATGTTGCTCCCCAACCCCTTGGATGTTGCTCTCAGTGCCCCCAAACCAGGGAGTTATTTTTGAATTCCTGACTTGGTGGCAAGTTTTGGTTGAATAAAAACCCACTATAATGCCAAACAGAGCCTTCTGTAGGCTGCCAGTCCACATATGGGCTATTAAATAGCCAATTATTGCTGTTATTGGCACCATCGGGAACCATTTTCATGCTTGTGTTGCTCCCCAACACATTTACCATTTGAATGTGGCTCACGAGTAGGAAAGGTTGGGGATACCTGCTGTATATATTCCGTAGTGCAAGTTGATCCATAACCAACAGGATCTGAGTCATAATATCTTGCAAAACACTCTGATTGAGCACCACAATAAGCCCTTAAAAAGGCAATGGGTAATACTGTAGAGACACATGAATGGACCAGCATAATACTGAATAGTGAGGTTTCTATCTATAGAATAAAAGCAAAACTGAATATCCTGTATGAATTTGTAACTATAACATTTTCAGCAAAACTAACAATAGTTTTTAAACTGTTATCCATGAAAAATCATTTTTCATCTCTATCGCCTTCCTGTGTGCTGGAAACTCCTAAAATTCCAAGTTGATAGAATGACAAGTGGCATTTCTCTTTCCTATGTCATGGCCCCCTCTACAAAACAATGAACCGAAACAGATAGAAAGCACTAGTGTGGCTGACTAGGTCACTGACCTAAATATGGGTCTAGTCAACTGTGAAAATGGCATGTCATAGGTAAAAATGTTGACAACCTCTAATGTGCGGCAGATAAATACTATATGGTTGTGATAACTACACCGATACAGGGGATAAAAATGATGTGAATATAATAGAAAATGAACTGAAGCATAATTCAAAAAAACGGTTAAAACAGTTAAATTGAATCCATTCTATCTCCGTCCTTATATATGCATTTAGTCATAATTCTTTAGCATGTAATTGCATTAATTTCTGATCCAATCTCAGCAATTTCCCTAAAGATCTGAATTAGCATGTGACTTTCTATGTAATTTGCATTACTAAAGAACCAGAAGCATCACCCACGTAGCCCATATAACCCCTGATGTGTAAATGGGAAAAAGTGGGGGGAAAAAAAGACAAGGAAGGTAGCAAAGAGGGAGGGAAGAAAAAAGAAGATATTAATGTAAAGAACAAAGGAAAAGATTTAAGATGGCCATAGACCTTCCAATGATATCACATGAAATCACATGTATCATATAGTTTTATACAATTATTGGTGCATATTTGGTGGCCGACAGATTCCAACTGATATCTATGTATTATGGATATCGGTTGGTTTGGGAATCAGCGGGTTACAAAATGTATTTTGTCAATGGACCATGTTGGCCAGTGCATGGAGCTTCGACAGAAGACATTTAAAGGCATCTCAACTGCTCTTCACATTCTCTTCTGAGTGTTTGTGCACTTAAATGAATGATTAGAATAATAGGAAGGTGGTCATTCTACGTGTGGTCCCTCTCCGTCCCTTTGGCTCGTGGGCCAATTGGGTGGAGATTGCCCCTGGTTGACTGGATAATGGCTGCCTTTAGAGACAAAAGACAGGAAAAGGAGGGAAGGGGTAAGTAAAAAAGTTTAGTAGGGAGGAGAAAGGAGGCAGCAGAATAAAAGAATGATTCAATGAAGCTTTCAATAATGAGGTGGATGAAAGGGAATACAAACAGCAAGAGGGAGAGTTGGGAGGAAAGGGTTTGGTTGAGATGGATGGAAGTCAGAGACTTATGAGGAAAGGGTTGGTAATTCAGTTTAACAATACTGAAAACTGCACAAAGAATAAAGTTAAAAGGATACAGAAACAATTTTTGGTCTTGGTGAGACCCATTTTACTATGGACAACATTTTATGGAGCATCTGAGCATCTATGACTGCGGGAGTAGGATCAAAAGTTTTAATAGAACAAAATTGGTTACTTAGGACTAAAGCTGATAAGAATAATGGGATGAGGAAGAAACATGGGCACGTTTGAACCTGGTAATTAGCAACCAAAGAGGTCCATGTTAGGGGTATTCCTACTGAACTAGACCAGCTGAAGTGCCAGAACATATTTTGTATGTTACTGGTCTCCTAAAATGGTGCAGGCAACTTCATGGGCCATTATGAACTTCAAAATTAAGTAGCTGTAGTTGCATAACAACCATAATTCTGCCACCTCCTTCCTAAGGGAAGAAGTCAACAAGAAAGTTTTTAAAGTAGATGCAAGCGAAGAGAAAGAAGTATAAAAAAAAAGCTGATATTTACCAAGCTGATTCTGGTATCATTCAATACAATATTAAGAGTCAGAAAGCGCTTTGTGTTAACATAACATCCTTTTATTTAAGGAATCAGGAAGGCTACTTAGGCTAAAAACACGATTTCACTCTCATGAATATAAATGCTTTCACAATCTCAGTCTCCATCTCCGCGCCGTGGAACTTAATCCCACACCTCCTATTGCCAGGAAGTATTGAAGTATTAGCCCTTAGAAATGAATACTTTGTCTCAGTGAAGAGAGAAGCAATTATGATAAATACGCCGTGTGTAGTTCAGCTGTATTAGCACGAAGGAACGGTCTCTCGTGCTGAAATCAAACAATGTCATTTGAATCAGGAATTGGTCAGTTAACACAAGCTTCAAGAAAATGGAGTTAGAAACATCTTACTAATTGCTTCTTCAGAACAAAACAAAACAAACGCAATTAAAAGATGAAATATTAAAGGATATAAAATTTACCTTCTGTGTAGGTGATGATTATATAGCGCCAGCACGGCGCATAACAGAACTTATACATCACTGGCATCATACCTGCCCCAGTGGAGCTTATACACTGATGACATCATACCTGCCCCAGTGGAGCTTATACACTGATGACATCATACCTGCCCCAGTGGAGCTTATACACTGATGACATCATACCTGCCCCAGTGGAGCTTATACACTGATGACATCATACCTGCCCCATTGGAGCTTATACACTGATGACATCATACCTGCCCCATTGGAGCTTATACACTGATGACATCATACCTGCCCCATTGGAGCTTATACACTGATGACATCATACCTGCCCCATTGGAGCTTATACACTGATGACATCATACCTGCCCCATTGGAGCTTATACACTGATGACATCATACCTGCCCCAGTGGAGCTTATACACTGATGACATCATACCTGCCCCAGTGGAGCTTATACACTGATGACATCATACCTGCCCCAGTGGAGCTTATACACTGATGACATCATACCTGCCCCATTGGAGCTTATACACTGATGACATCATACCTGCCCCATTGGAGCTTATACACTGATGACATCATACCTGCCCCATTGGAGCTTATACACTGATGACATCATACCTGCCCCATTGGAGCTTATACACTGATGACATCATACCTGCCCCATTGGAGCTTATACACTGATGACATCATACCTGCCCCAGTGGAGCTTATACATCACTGACATCATACCTGCCCCAGTGGAGCTTATACATCATTGACATCATACCTGCCCCAGTGGAGCTTATACACTGCTGACATCATACCTGCCCCAGTGGAGCTTATACACCGATGACATCATACCTGCCCCAGTGGAGCTTATACCCTGCCCCATTGGAGTTTATAAATCGATGACATCATACCTGCCCCAGTGGAGCTTATACATTGATGACATCATACCTGCCCCAGTGGAGCGTATACATCATTGACATCATACCTGCCCCAGTGGAGCTTATATATCGTTGACATCATACCTGCCCCAGTGAAGCTTACAATCTAAGATATTATCACATTCACACACAGTAGGGTCAGTTAACCTGCCTGTATGTTTTTGGAGTGTGGAAGGAAACCTTAATCTTACAGTGGCCATACACATGCTAATAAAAGATACTGACTCCAGATGTTCCTCCAGACCAGGTCAGTAGTTTATTGGCCTGTGTATGGGGCTTATTAATGGACCTGCCCGTCTGATAACTGGCTGAAAATTGGTCAGATATCAGTCCTGTTGGACTGTGACTGCATTGGTGGTACAAGGATTACATTGGTGGCGCAATGCAGTACATGTCCAAAGTGCCTCTTTAGGCTCAAGATTTATGATTTGATCGTTGCCCCTGAGAATCAGTCCAATTTGGTCCAATGCATTGGTGGCCATGTTGGGCCCAGTTCGGCTAATTTGGCAACCTCACCACTCGTGGATGTGCTAGCAGATCAGCTTTAGCTTCAATACAGCTGCCCAGGGCCCACTGAGCATGTGCAGTGCCAAAAGATATCCTAACCAAATCCAAGATGGCGAGCTCCTGTGAACAACTGTGAAGGCCTGGATTATTACTGTTATAGGCCTGCTGAACCTCTGGTACACTAGGTCCAGTATATAAAATACAACATTTCTAGCCATATTCTTTTTACGCTTAGTTCTACCAGGACCAGAACCAGGACAAGCCATATCTAGTTTCCAGCTATGCAGTCTATGACTGGAAGGAATTACAATTAAGTTTATTTCCATGCAAAGCAGAAAAAAAGAGCTATATATTTTTTAAAAAATAACAGTTACCTACTCCCATTAACTACCTGTAACCACAATGGTTTCTGAACTACATCAAATCTTTATTCTTGGATGGGATGATTATATTTCTTTAATTTGAACCTACTGTCATACTAGGTAATGAAGATTCAGTGTCAGTTACTAGGACGTTTGCAAGAATATATCTTGACACACAGCCATATGAATCATAGAGACTGAATCTCTGGTATTTACCGGGGTTTAGTGATAAACCTCATAAAACTCTGTATCTATGGGATTCCGCCAGAGATGTCTAATTTCACCTTGGCCTGGCACAGAGTTCACAAAGGCCACCGGAGTGAATGAAGGCAATAAAGCATTCGCTACAAACGTCTCCTGCCCTTCTGGCTTTAAAAGTGTATTTAGTTTTATGAGGCACTAATACTTAAAACACATAAAAGCTGCTTATACATGAAAGCACATCTTGTAAAATGCTCAGATATACATATAAATGCTTCCATATCTTGACAGAATTTATGGTATGTGATTGGGGGTTATTTACATTGAGGCGGAAAAATGATGTCGGCATTGAGGTACATAGTAACATAGTAACATAGTAACATAGTAAGTTAGGTTGAAAAAAGACGTACGTCCATCACGTTCAACCATAATGCCTATATATAACCTGGCTAACTGCTAGTTGATCCAGAGGAAGGCAAAAAACCCCATCTGAAGCCTCTCTAATTTGCCGCAGAGGGAAAAAAATCCTTCCTGACTCCAAGATGGCAATCGGACCAGTCCCTGGATCAACTTGTACTAAGAGCTATCCCCCATACCCCTGTATTCCCTCACTTGTACTGAGAGCTATCCCCCATAACCCTGTATTCCCTCACTTGTACTGAGAGCTATCTCCCCTACCCCTGTATTCCCTCACTTGTACTGAGAGCTATCTCCCCTACCCCTGTATTCCCTCACTTGTACTGAGAGCTATCTCCCCTACCCCTGTATTCCCTCACTTGTACTGAGAGCTATCCCCCCTACCCCTGTATTCCCTCACTTGTACTGAGAGCTATCTCCCATACCCCTGTATTCCCTCACTTGTACTGAGAGCTATCTCCCCTACCCCTGTATTCCCTCACTTGTACTGAGAGCTATCCCCCATAACCCTGTATTCCCTCACTTGTACTGAGAGCTATCTCCCCTACCCCTGTATTCCCTCACTTGTACTGAGAGCTATCTCCCCTACCCCTGTATTCCCTCACTTGTACTGAGAGCTATCTCCCATAACCCTGTATTCCCTCACTTGTACTGAGAGATATCTCCCCTACCCCTGTATTCCCTCACTTGTACTGAGAGCTATCTCCCCTACCCCTGTATTCCCTCACTTGTACTGAGAGCTATCTCCCCTACCCCTGTATTCCCTCACTTGTACTGATAAAAACAGTACTTTGTAATTGATCCCAACTAAGATATAAATAATCCTTATTGGATGCAAAACAATCCTATTGGATTTAAATAATGTTTTATTGATTTTTTAGTAGACTTAAGGTATGGTGATCCAAATTACGGAAAGACCCCCTTATCCTGAATATCCCAGGTCCCAAGCATTCTGGATAACGGGTCCTATACCTGTATACTGCTTTTCCTTCTCCCATAACTTACTTTGGACTCATGACCTTCCCTTTTCCTTTTTCAAAACAACTATCCTGCATTTCCAAAATCCTAGTACAATTCTCTAGTGGTGGTCTTGTCCTCTAGACTCCACAATCTGTGCAAAAACTTTGCAGTTTAACTTGTAAAATCCAACTTGTTTCTTCAAGAAAATAATGATTCCAGCAACTATTAGGAATACCCAAAAACTTGGAGTAAAAATTCACTTTATTTTAGTAAATGAACTTGAGACTAGAGCTGAGTTTTCACCTGAGATCTTTGTTATTTTAACTGAAAGAGAGGGGTCTCAGCGGGATTAAGTTTCACACCTTCACTGATTCACGAGAGCAGGTGTCTCCTCCAGGGCATAACCTTGTTATCAAAACAATAAAAAGGTAGGACGCGTTATTCAAAATGACACCAACTTTATGCATGAGAGGCAATGTTTTCCGACGTTGATGTTTCTTTATCCTACCCTGACGGCGGCTGACAGTGGGGCCCTGTCAAATCACACCACTCCATAACCGTAACGGCACTGAAACATAACCGGCCTAAGCAGCACTTCTGTACGTTAAATATGCTAATAGTCATTAAAATTTTATTAGGGATCCAGAATTACACAGATAAACACTGTCAATAACTCATGGAATTTGCAGTGAACAGCCTATTACCCAACATATTGTTACCTCCTGTTGGCCTGAGTAACATCTAAAGAGCTATGGGAAACTGCATGGACTTTATTAGCAAAACATGTCACGCAGCTACCTTGTACATAAAAATATGCTTCTACTTAAACCAGAATTGTGCCCCACAGATAAACAAGGGAGCCACATAATCAACATCATTTGACTTAACGTTAGGGAATATTTACAAAATCTAAAGGGGATAATTTTGATTGATATCTACCCATGTGACTTATTAGGCTTTGTCTAAAAAAAAAAAAAAAAAGCCCCAAGGTACTGTTAAATAATTTTTCATTGATAATCATGCTGTCTGTGCTATCAGCTAACTTTTGAAGACCAACCAGACTGAGAGGAGCTAAGCCCCTTAATTTCTTAATAAATTATTCTTTACCATAGGACGGGGATTATGCCATGCAGAAGGAATATCATTACTGACAGAGCTGTCAGAAGGACAGGTGAAAGGAAAACTGGCAAGCTTTAATTTCTCTGCTGAGAAATAAGGGGCTCTTTGGGGATTAATCTCAGTATCAACATTGAGCCTTTGCCTCGGGGCAGCCGAGAAATTCAAAAGAAATTGTGACTGAATTTTGAGTGATGGAATCCAGCTCAAATTGTGCAGCTGACTTTGGTTTTTCACCTATTCAAATGAGGGAGTCAAGGCTCAGGTAGGAGCAGCAGAAGGTGAATCTTAGTTGTCCAGGTACAGCATTAATCAAAAGCACTGAATGGAAATGTAAGTGTTAGAACATGGAATGGAATGAATTCAGGCTACATATGTAAGGCGGCATGCAAGCAGTCTCTCACCTTGTACAGTCTGAAGGAGTTATCTCGTTTACCAAGCCAACGAGAGCTGAAAATCATGATATTGCAAACACCCGTTTAGGGCTTACTAATACTAATGAGGAGCTCTAGCCTTGTTTGGCCATCACTTTTGTTAAGTCAAGGGACACACTGAAAAAGAACAATGGGGACGTGGGTGGAGACTATAACAAGGAGTATATATGAGGTGATCCTCCTATTTAGTTATGTACTTTTGCCATTATGAATTCAGTTATGTCATGTAACATATTCAGAATGAGTTAAGTTGTATTTAAAAAAAACCGTATGGGGTGTTTATGAAAACAAGGAGGCTATTGTTTGGGTGCAAGTTGTGTTAGCATTTTCAGAGTGGGGATTGAATTGCTTCTGGAGCAGGTGTTCAAAATGTTGTTTGCATCCAATTCACTGGACAAAAGTCTGGTGCACCTATTGACGCAGCTCTCTTGGAGTTTGCACCATGTACTAACTAGTACCAGGGTTCCCAAGTGTCCCAAGTGAGGCAGGCTGGACGCATTGGCAATCATGTGGAAGTGCAGTTTTTTAATCCCTCCTCTCATTTACTTAACTTGTACCATTAAAACAGTGTAGAGATAGTCAGCTCTTCTCCATCCAAGACTCCAATTCCCACAATGTATGTTCTGTGATTATAAACATTAGAAGAAGAAAAGGATGAGGTGAGCTGCCACTTTAATTTTTTTAGTTTTAGATGAGAATTCTGGGAATTTGCATTAAGCATATTACATCACCAACCCTACATTCAGCTTATAGCAGTTATTTGGATTATCCAATTACTATGAAGGAAAGTTTGGACATATCTGTAGTAATAAGTCAAATCAACTGGATTTGCTATGTTTCTTCTTCTTCTTCTTGAAGACATTTTGCCAGTCACCCAACCAGCTTTCTCACTTCAGTATGAATTGAGAAAGTCAGTCGAATGACTGGTGAAACATATGGACATCACCATTGATCTTCATTGGCCCAGCACCCATACAAGAAGAATATGTTTGGAAACTCCTTTACAGGGCAAGTATTGTAATTGTAAGGGTGCCCGATGATCACTACAAAGGTAATACAATTGTAACTAGCCCACTGTAAGAACAAACCCATAAAGAATAATACATAGTTGTCACTTTCAAAAAAGACAATAGCTCACCAAGGTCAGTATATACCAGTGATCCCAAACCAGTGGCTCGTGAGCAACGTGTTGCTCACCAACCCCTTGGATGTTGCTCTCAGTGCCCCCATACCAGGTAGTTATTTTTGAATTCCTGACTTGGGGGCAAGTTTTGGTTGAATAAAAACAAGATTTCCTACCAAATAAAGCCCCCTGTAAGCCGATAGTGTGCATAGAGGCTGCCTAATAGCCAATCACAGCCCTTATTTGGCACCTCCATGAACTTTTATGGTTCTTGTGTTGCTCTCCAAGCCTTGGGGACCCCTGGTATATACTAATAAAAACCCAATATTGTAATCATTTACACAAGACTAAATCCCATTAAATGTACTACTGTAAACAAGGGTAAGTCAAATAAGGCCCTAAAAGCACTCTATTGTCCTAGGCAAACAGCATCTGATTGTTGCCAATCAGCAAATTAAAAATTGGCAAAAAATTGCCAATAATTTGGCAAAAGTGACCCAAATCTCAAGAACCACTCACTCAGTCTAGTGTTTAAAATTTGGGTCCCTCCTTTTATGTCACTAATAATTATATTACCATTAAATATAAAACTATAAGGTAAAGGAATTTTTTTCAGCCGCAGTTATTTAAGAACCTCTTTTTTTAATGTAAAAACTTCATTTATTTTAGATGTAGCTCAGATATTATTTTATCTATTCGGCACACAGCTTTAGGATGATGAAATCAAACCACACTCACATATAACCGAGGTCAATGGGATATATTAGAGACATCTAATGTCATGTCATCTAAAGGGTTAACGCTAAGGCTTTTGTTGTCATCAAACCCTATGGTCATGAGGCTGTCAGATCTACTGCCAACAACAATCATCCATCCCAGCAGTACAATGAAAAATTGTGGCTATGTCAGAGGGATGTACCATCCATCATTTTTAGTCACATGTCACTGCAGATGCTAGTGCTAATTACTGCTGTTGAGCCCTTCTGTGGTCCTGTTTTTTTCCCCCTAACATACAAAGAAAATCAGTAACCACCGATAACAGAAATAGTAATACATAAGACCATGAAGGATCAGTTCCTCGAGGTTTCCTCTGAAGTCAAGTGAAGTCATTTTCAAAAATAACTTAGCAAAGTAATTGCCTCCCATGAACAGGTGCAATCATGCATAGAACAAACATTTACCCAGGTTTGTTTCTCTGGAAATTGAGAATGTTTTTCTTTTCTGTTGGGATGCTAATTGGGGGCACTGCTCAATCGAGTTCCTACAAGAGAACCAGTAAGCGAAAAGTAAAATGGGTAATGAGTTTATGTTCTAGATAGCGATGGTGAAGTCCTAAAAACAATTTAATACTATTTGGGAGGACTGAAGATCTTTCTATATATTGGAGCACAGGACTACGGGAGTGCATGGAATGATGAAACAAGGGTAGCTTAGATGCAAAAAGGTGTTGGACACCAATCTAGCCTTGCGTATTCATCTAAAATAGAAAAGTATGCAAAAACAAGCAATATTTGTGCCACGAGTAGAACGTCAGGATGAACAAGCTTGAGCTTGGCCAATTAGTACAGCTGGATTATAGATGGTGTCACTAAGGGGGTTTTATAGTGAAAACAAACTATCCTTATTTCCTCCAGTTCTTGGAATAATTGTAAAATGAAAATAATGGCAGCAAAAATCAATGTTTCTTGAAAACCTGTAGGTTTTTTTATGGTTCTCTAAAATGTGTTTTTATGAGGGTTCTTTAAAATAAGCCTCCTGCTTCCAATTATACCCACAATGACCGTTGCAATTAGCATTGAAACTGGGATGGAACCCTATTCTAAGCCAAAAGTCATCAATACGACTTTAAGATATTGATGTCAAAGTTATAACTGTTTCATGTTTGTTATCTAGACCCACGGTTAAGTTACACTTAGCTCTAAGGCTTTTTTTCCATTTATCCAATATGTCTCCTTTCAAACCAACACTGGTGCTGTATAGTGATGAGCAATGGCAAACAATGGATACTGTCAGCTGGACACTTTCCCAACTTCAAGAGTTTTGCTGGGGGAACACCAACTTCAGTCTTTTTAAGAGTTAACACCCCTAAGATAAGGGAGAAATATTTTCCCTCAGTGCTAGTTGAGTAGAACCAACCATTGCTGCCCATCTAGTGCTCCATTTTGGCTTTATGTTCACAAATGGCTCAAATATACTCTTCATTTTTTTCAAACCTTGAGCTGGCAGAGAGCAGCAAGTTGAGCCTAATAGAAGGTTGGAAGGTGTATGTGGAAATTCATTTAATCTTCATCCACTTAGCACCTGTCATGCACACTGCAAATATCTTAAGGCTACAATGACATTGCAGAAGTCTGAATTCTAGGTAAAGCCATGAAATTGCTGTAAAGAAAATACTGTAGTTAGCTACAGTGCAACATTTTTGCATGACTATTAGTAATATTAACTACATTCCCTTAACTAGTGTATATGTTTTTCTGTTAACTGATGGAATACTCAACAGTTACGGAAATAAACAATATATAAGGATAGACCAGGGCATGAGGTTTTTGACAACTACGTCTCATTTATTATGTCACTATCATGACTGGCGGAAAGCAAACATTTGAGTTGGGCTATCGCAACCACCTAAACGTGCTCACACTAGTGCATGGGCTGATAAAAGCTGCAGACTTGGTCCTTCCAGAACTAGTCACAGCTTATTGGCCTGTATATGGGTCTCACCACTGGTGCCCAGATATCCAAAAGGCAGGTTTGATCCATCAGGGAGGGGACCACATCAGCTTGTTGATACAGTCCTCTCCCAATGGTGGCCATTTACCTTCATTATGAAAACCCGAAGGCCAAATGATTGAAGCAGCCAGATATCACCCATTTGTGGGGAAAAAAATTGCTCATTAGGCTTAAGGTTCAGGTGTATGGCCATCTTAAAGGACATGTAAATACCCCACAAAAAATGTAATTGGTTAACAGCTTTTAATCTTTAAATACCTGCCACTCCAGTTATTCAAAGGTTAATAGTAAGGCTGCAGCATCCCCTTAATCACTTAGTATTAAGTGATTATATGCTGAGGACTTCCCATACCAGTCAGTTGAACTGAAGAAGCTGCTCGGATGAGTAGTGAAACGTCTTCAATGATTACTTAGCAAGTCCAGTTGCTTTAGATTTATTTATACTAGATATACCATGACCTGGATGAATGAAAATCTTCATAGACATACTTAATCACTTAGGCTTACTTCTCCTCCTGTAACCCATATGCCCCTTCCATTGGCAATTTACTTGACTGTTGACTACTGAGCATGCTCAGTTCTTCTCAACTCAGGTTACTAAACATGCCCTCCAGTCTAGCAGCCAATGAAGAGATGGCATTGCTGGTTCCCTGGTCCTATTTTTTCTCCTAACCTCCTCTCCTGAGCTCAGCTTAACCATTACAGTGCTCAATCAAAGCAGAACTTTTTATCAAAGTAAGTTCTGTGCCTGTGTAAACCTGCTTTCTTGATGAAACTTACTCTGAATAATGGTCTTTGTGCACATGTGCTATTTGCAGATTTAAATGCCACTGATGAAGTGTCTAAGGGAAAATGGCTGCTGGGTGAAAGCTATTTGTTTTAGTAAAATGTGCTGGTGCTGGCGAACGGAGGGGATATATGCAGTACAAATGATTTGGTTTGGATAGGGGAGATGTGCCCCACATATATACATGGTAGGAAAATTTAGGCTTTACATGTTTTATATTGTCTCTTTATAATCCTGCATTTGCATGAGTGAAGTCAATGCAGACAATGGGCAATAAATTACTGTCCTCTGTGCTAAAACCTCGCCTGCCATTCCGCTTAAAAAGTATATTCTAAAGTTAAATAAGTGGTAATTTTGATGCTATTTTCAACCTAACTCTACAGGGCTGATTCATCAAAGTACAAGTTCGAATGCCGAAATAGGTAAAATTTGGATTAGATGATCGCAAATATCACGAAAATGCTTACGAAGAAATCGTATTAGTCATGATAATTTTGTATTGGCGCTCCGAAGGTAAATTTTCGTATCGAACAATCGTAAACGCTGGGAAAACCTTTCTGACGTTGATCCTTCTGTGCATGATTTTGGAAGCCTCCCATAGGACTCAATGGCACTCTGCAGCTCCAACCCGGCCCAAGGAAAGTCTCCCATAGGGCTCAATGGCACTCTGCAGCTCCAACCCGGCCCAAGGAAAGCCTCCCATAGGGCTCAATGGCACTCTGCAGCTCCAACCCGGCCCAAGGAAAGACTCCCATAGGGCTCAATGGCACTCTGCAGCTCCAACCCGGCCCAAGGAAAGTCTCCCATAGGGCTCAATGGCACTCTGCAGCTCCAACCTGCCCCAAGGAAAGTCTCCCATAGGGCTCAATGGCACTCTGCAGCTCCAACCTGCCCCAAGGAAAGTCTCCCATAGGGCTCAATGGCACTCTGCAGCTCCAACCCGGCCCAAGGAAAGTCTCCCATAGGGCTCAATGGCACTCTGCAGCTCCAACCCGGCCCAAGGAAAGTCTCCCATAGGGCTCAATGGCACTCTGCAGCTCCAACCTGGCCCAAGGAAAGTCTCCCATAGGGCTCAATGGCACTCTGCAGCTCCAACCTGGCCCAAGGAAAGTCTCCCATAGGGCTCAATGGCACTCTGCAGCTCCAACCTGGCCCAAGGAAAGCCTCCCATAGGACTCAATGGCACTCTGCAGCTCCAACCCGGCCCAAGGAAAGTCTCCCATAGGGCTCAATGGCGCTCTGCAGCTCCAACCCGGCCCAAGGAAAGTCTCCCATAGGGCTCAATGGCACTCTGCAGCTCCAACCTGGCCCAAGGAAAGTCTCCCATAGGGCTCAATGGCACTCTGCAGCTCCAACCTGGCCCAAGGAAAGTCTCCCATAGGACTCAATGGCACTCTGCAGCTCCAACCTGGCCCAAGGAAAGTCTCCCATAGGGCTCAATGGCACTCTGCAGCTCCAACCCGGCCCAAGGAAAGTCTCCCATAGGGCTCAATGGCACTCTGCAGCTCCAACCCAGCCCAAGGAAAGTCTCCCATAGGGCTCAATGGCACTCTGCAGCTCCAACCTGGCCCAAGGAAAGTCTCCCATAGGGCTCAATGGCACTCTGCAGCTCCAACCTGGCCCAAGGAAAGTCTCCCATAGGGCTCAATGGCGCTCTGCAGCTCCAACCTGGCCCAAGGAAAGTCTCCCATAGGACTCAATGGCGCTCTGCAGCTCCAACCTGGCCCAAGGAAAGTCTCCCATAGGGCTCAATGGCGCTCTGCAGCTCCAACCCGGCCCAAGGAAAGTCTCCCATAGGGCTCAATGGCACTCTGCAGCTCCAACCCGGCCCAAGGAAAGTCTCCCATAGGGCTCAATGGCACTCTGCAGCTCCAACCTGGCCCAAGGAAAGTCTCCCATAGGGCTCAATGGCACTCTGCAGCTCCAACCTGGCCCAAGGAAAGTCTCCCATAGGGCTCAATGGCACTCTGCAGCTCCAACCTGGCCCAAGGAAAGTCTCCCATAGGGCTCAATGGCACTCTGCAGCTCCAACCTGGCCCAAGGAAAGCCTCCCATAGGGCTCAATGGCACTCTGCAGCTCCAACCTGGGCCAAGGAAAGTCTCCCATAGGGCTCAATGGCACTCTGCAGCTCCAACCCGGCCCAAGGAAAGTCTCCCATAGGGCTCAATGGCACTCTGCAGCTCCAACCTGGCCCAAGGAAAGTCACGATACCGAAGCTTGAATGGATCCGAAACTTTAGTACTCTGCGTGACAGTAAGATTTTGTTGCATAATTTTTGGCGCACAGTACGAAAAAGACGTGCAAATTTGTGAAAAATTCGGCAAAAATTAGAAAACTAGAAAAAATACAATCTTTTTGTATTCAGATTCAATCGTATTTTGATAAATGAGCCCTTCGCGTTAACAAAAAAAGTAATAATAGCTAATTTATAAAAATGGCCCAGGCCCTTATTATATTTCCTTCTTCCACAAAACAGTCCAAAACTTTGTAATCCTTAAACATATGGATTTGATTTCAAGAAAAGCAGGGTATTTTGGTGCCCTGTTTTAAATCTGTGTGGGGATTTTGTTGCAGCCCCAGCAAGGCCGCCCCCTGACACTGAGTACAACGTGTTCGCTTACTTTCTCTGTACTTCAGCGACAATATGCAAAGTTTCCTCCGACTGCCACTTATATTAAGCCCTGAACTCCACTGCACACATTTAAAAATAGTTAAAAGACAAAAACCTGGTATTTAGATAAAAGTAAAATAAAATGATTTGTAAGGGGTTCTGCCAGAACGGATTCAGTGTTGCAGGCATTTATTTAATTCTCAACTTAACAGCTTGTTTCACGCTAGATGAGAAGTGACAGATTTGAGAAAACCAACCAAAACCCAGGCTTTAAATTACTCTAATTTCAGGCAAATTTTGAAAACCAGCAGAATGAGTCATGTAAAATAATGTGCTTTTCACAGTGTGCGCTATCAGATTTCAGTAATGTACATTATATTACCGTTTCTCAGAATCGAATACACAATATTTAATCAGGCTAACTTGTTATATGGTATAGGCAATTGAATATGGGCAGCGTTTTGTGCCACTTCTTGTGTTGACATTTAAAAAAAGCATCATGCTAAATTTCTGTATATAATAAAACTTACTAATATTAAAGCTACTCCATCCTATTTTAGTTCTCTCTTAGTAATTTTATGATTTTTTATTTTTAAGCAACTTAGGGAGACGCAAAAGCCCAACTAGTCTTTAACACAGAGTGCAGGTTTTCCCATTGGAAGAATGGAGTTACTCCATTGGGTGGTTTAGTAGACATGTTTTATTTATAAGCAATTCATGGTTTACAAACATGCCCACACAATAGCACCCTTGTCTAAGAGCACAGCAACCCACTCTGCTTACTGCAACCTCTCGCTGTTCATTAAGAACAGGCTGAAGGACCTATGGGCACTAGCTGCGTTAGGGTCCTACAAAAAGTACCTGCTGAAGGCAGACTTTGCACCCCAGATTGCTGCACCCTGGGCCTGATGAGCTGATCTAGGTTCAAGAAGCTTTGAGCATTTTTTAAAGCAGCTGAATTGTGTCAGTTCATGGATTTAATGGAGTTTCAGTTGTTTGTCAAGGTTAAGGACATTTATATTCAGGAATGTGGTTTTGACACTAGTTGCTCACTATTATAAAATGCCATCCAATTAAATCCAGGAGACCATATGTATGGCATGTCTCAAAACTGGCTTGTTGTCCATTTGGGACTTTAGACTTCTCAATGGAATGTTCATAATTATTGTGAGTAAATCTATCTATATCACTCTCTTCCTCTTTTCTCTTAACCTTTTTAAGCATTATTATCTTATTATATTACTTATATTATTATTATTATTATCATCTAGTGAACTACATAGGTCTCCTCACAATGGGATGTATTCAATGAAAAAATATTCCAAATTCAGTTCCAGATTTTCCCATAGCTTTCAATTAAAGTTTCTTGTGATAATTAAATCTGGCCCAACATGTCCAAAATGAAAAAGCTTCAATATGGCCATTTGTGTTTCAAGTGTAAAGTCAGGCTTGATTTGGCAATGGATCTTTTTGTTTATTTTCCTTGTCATTCACAAGGTCTTCGCCAACACCAAAGTTCAAAGTTACCAAGACTTCTTTTGTCCTGCTTCTTCATTTTCTAGCTTTCACATCCATAAAGAGTCAAAGAAGATAAAGTAAGGACAATTTGGATTTCTTTTTAGACCACATCTTTCATCCACCGTCTACAGAGTTGTAGAAGAAATGTCTAAAGGAGTGTCATGTCAGAAGGAGTTAGAACTGGTCCATTCTGTGCTCAGCTGAATATTAACCAGAACCACTAGCACACTTGAATATAACTGGAAGATGTTGCTTCTGGTGAATTTGAAGGACAATAAACAATGGAGAAGCACTGTAGATTCCAATGGGACAAGCAAACAGACTTAAGGCCCCCATACACAGGCCGATAGAAGCTGCCGATATCGGTCCCTTGGACTGACTCGGCAGCTTATCTGCCCGTGTAGGGGCAGAAACGAGCGGGCTGGCCGACCGATATCTGGTCAAACGATGGGATTATTTATTTTTTTAACTTCAAGCTCCCCGATATCGCCCACCCGTAGGTGGGCATATCGGGGGAAGATCCGCTCGCTTGGCGAGATCTTACCATGTATGGGGACCTTTACAGTGGTTTTGTGGTTTTATAATTATTTAAAAAAAGGGTTATGGCCTCCCTAGTGTCTTTTCAAAAATGACAGGAGCACCTACTGGGCTTCAGATCACCATTTACCAATATTAACACAATAGGAGCTTTACTGTCTAGCTGAGCGTAGAACTTTCTGAATTCCAAGGGTTACTTTATCACCACAGAGTATTACAAAAACATAAATAAAAATGTCCTGCTGCCAAACTTGATCAGCTGAAGCAAGAAAAACAATCGAAAGAAGAGTTTGTTGGGGGAAAAAAAGAAGCGAATGCCAAATGAAAAGGACACGCTTGCTTGAGCTCTCTAGCCCTAAGCGTCCATGTTCTTTTTCTATTATTTATGTGTTAGTTTGGGGCTTAAGTTCATTTTTTTCTTTTTCGAAGAAATTTGTGATTTTTGATTGACGGAAAATCTGCCACGGAGACGGCTAGAAATTCTTTGCCGGGTTTCCAAAAGGAAATTGTACTCACAAGAAGTAATTGAAAAAGAAAAAAAAAGGATACACTTTTTTATCAAAATAAAACTTTTTCTCGAGATACAGAAAAAATAGATATTAAATACACTGTAAAAATACAAAAAAAATAAAAATGTGAAGAATAGTATCTGGGTTATTTAGTATTTTTCCATTTTTTTTTTTATTTTTCCTGACAAAGGATAGGAGATTCAAGAGCACAATTAGGAGTTTGTAGATTGCAGTAATGGAAAAAAAAATTAGACTGAAAAAGCCCTGAAATTTAACATAAATAACTTACAAAATTGAACACAAAAAGGAAGAATTTTTGTAAAACAGATTTACTATTCACAAGATAGTTTATTTTTTACTATCATATCATATAATACTGGTGTTGCATTGGAGATTTTGCTACTAAGATATATTTTGTTGCCATGCATTCCATTGAAATCTCCCTCTAGTGCACTAACCGTCAGTTCATACCTTCCTCTGTTTACATAAAGGGCATATAGAGTGAAATATATCACAAACCACAAACTGAAAAATGGAAACTAGCAACAGAGAAGGAAAGGAATGGCTATAAGGTAAAAAGGCTCATTTACGTCCGCAAGTGCAGCGGGCAAAGTGCAATTTTGAGCACAACGTTGATTTTTTTCCCAACAATGCAAGTTTTTTCCCCCCCAAAATTCCAGCATGTAACTGCTCATGTGCTTCCCTGCAAATCGGCTTCAGTTACACCAAACATTTTTGTATTCTGTCTGGAGTCATTTTCAGTATTCAGCATGCCAGTGACCTGTGCACCCTATAAACGCAGGGCCCTGAGGGAACCCTGGAGCTAACACCTGGTCAGGAGGTGGCAGAAGCAAGTGGGTTCCCCTGTACTGGAACAGAAGGACTGGACGGCACAAAGCACAACTATATGGAACCTACTGAAGGGATCAGAGGTAGTCTTTACTTCTAAATGACACTGTTTACATAGCAAATAATTCACTCTACCATTTATAATTTTATTCTTGAACCAACAAATGTATTTTTTTTAGTTGTAATATTGGTGTGTAGGCGCCATCTCAGTGCATTGTGCCTGAGTCTGAGCTTTCAGAAGGAGCCAGCGATACACATTAGAACTGCTTTCAGCGAACCTATTGTTTCTCCTACTCCCATGTAACTGGAGGAGTCCCCAGTCGGACTTGGATTTCTTACTATTGACACGGGGCTCTGAGAGAACTCTGGAGCTAACACCTGGTCAGGAGGTGGCGGTAGCTCTGGGGTTCCCCTGTACTGGAACAGAAGGACTGGATGGCACAAAGCACAACTATATGGAACTTATTGAAGGGATTAGAGGTATTTTTTACTTCTAAATTACACTTTTTACATAGCAAATAATTCACTCTACCAATTAGAATTGTATTCTTAAACCAACAAATGTATCTTTTTAGCTGTAATATTGGTGTGCAGGTGCCATCTCAGTGCATTGTGCCTGAGTCTGAGCTTTCAGAAGGAGCCAGCGCTACAATTAGCTAACCTATTGTTTCTCCTACTCCCATGTAACTGGAGGAGTCCCAAGCCGGACTTGGATTTCTTACTATTGAGTGCTATTCTGATACCTACTGGGAGCTGCTATCTTGCTCCCTTCCCATTGTTCTGCTGATCGGCTGCTGGGGGGGGGGGGGTGGGATATCACTCCAACTTGCAGCGCAGCAGTAAAGTGTGAGTGAAGTTTATAAGAGCACAAGTCACATGGCTTTGGCACCCTGGGAAATGAAGAATATGGCTAGCCCCATGTGAAATGTCAAAATTAAAAAATCTGTGTTTTTAAAAAACAGGTTTTAATAAAGGACTCTGCTGGAGAAGCTCTATTAACTGATGGGTTTTGAAAAAAACATGTTTTCCCATGACAGTGTTCCTTTAATGGAAAAAACAATCATTTAGGGTCAAATGAACTCTTTTTTATTTTTTGGGGGGGTAAGGTTGAAATAGGGGAGTTCATTGAGAGATTTTGGGATCAATAACGTTATGTCATAAAATGTATTATAACCGTGGGCATTTTTTAAATTCCTTAGTTGTTCTATTACCAATAAACTGTTTTCAGACACTTGTAGTAATGAAAGGCTAGAACGCACCACTGCTTCCAACAGTCAAGCAGCCGATATCTTCTCACTTAGTTGTTACATATAACCTTAGAAATGACAATTACATTCAACATCTCAACACCACTGTGTGCAGCATTAACAAAACACAGATAGGAACATGGTTTGTTTCACCATTTGTGTCGAAAACAATATGCCATGGTAGTAATTAAAAACCAACGGGCCAATAAAGAAATAAATGTCATGTGATTCAGTAGGGAGATGACTATAGCATGCAATGTATATAGATTAATTTGCTTGCTTACACTATTGCATGGATACATGAATCATTTGTACTATTTAAGAACAATATAGTATGAGGTTTGTATCATTTCTGTTACTGCTACTGTACGGTATCATTTTTATAACTGGAGACTAATGATATTACTGTATATTATAAGAAATAATGTACAGCTAAAAAGCATATTCATATAATGAATTACTGGTGTGGTCACAACTACAATATAAGGATTTATGTTTCTCTTACTGCAACTATCAGCTTTCTATATGAAAGCATGATGATACAGGTTAAAGGGGAAATTTGCCCAAACACAACTAAAGCTTTTTGAAAAGTAAACATTATTTCAAGCAGCTTTTCATGATTTTTAATGTAATAATATGGTTTGGAACAGTTCCCTAAGCCCCGCCCCCTGTTCCCCTGCTGATCTGGCTGACTACTTTGAGACTCAAATAAAATGTAACAGTAGCCGCCTGTCCTCATCCTGCCTTCAGCCTACATCCTCCCAATCCCACAATCCCCTGCACATGTGATGTCAATAAGGAAACGAACATCACAGTGCAATGCATTGTGGGTTATGTAGTTCCTGCATGCTGTCTGTAAGCTGTGGAGAAGTTGTTACAATTTGTAACATCAGTGTTTTAGTCCCTCCTCCCCTGTCAGGATTTCAAATGATACAGAGAGAAAAGAACTGTTTTGCAGCTGGATTTCAGCATTTAAAAATGATATTTATTCATACTTTTTGGCAGATTACAGTGAGAGTATGTATGTATGTATGTATAACTTTATTTATAAAGCGCCACAAGGGTACACAGTGCTGTACAATCTTACAGAATACAAAATTACACACAGGGAGGACAAGTGATATAATAAATAAATACAATATATATATATATTAAGTGCCATGTGGTATGAGACACAGTAGGAAGGAGGTCCCTGCCCCGTAGAGCTTACAATCTAAGTGTACTAAGTATATTAGGGGTTTCTGTGTTGTGTAGGGTCTTTACCAAATTTGGGTTCAGAATCAGAGTTCCCCTTTATGTTACCTAACACAGAATCGTAAAACTAATATTAAATATGTTATATATAAAACTAAGACTCTAAATATAACAAAGTAGCCCTTTTACCCATATAACACATCCAGTGGCCTCATCATTATATATGGTCAAGAAAATGAACTTCTAAGACCCATATACAGTAATTTACAACAGGAAGGTACATTATCTTATATTTATTAACATTATTCATACACAATAATTATCATTATTATTTATATAGTGCCATCAGTTTACGCAGCGCTTTACAGAGTAGAGGGGTACAAAAGACATAACAGTTACATGTACATATAAACAATTCACAAAAATGGGTTACAGTTACATTTGGATGAGGATCAGAGACACTAAGGGGAGGGCCCTGCTCGCAAGAGCTTACATTCTAAAAGGGAGGGCTGAGACATAAGGTCAGGGTAACTAGCATGGCGTTAGAGTTCATGTAGGTGTGTAAAGTGACAGTAAGTGCGGAGCAGAATTATGTGTGGTATGCTTAAGGTGTTAATTCATTCACATTGTGAGAAAATTGCTTTGGTAACATTGAAGTGTCATACAAAGAGCTGTGATTTGTAAACTTCAAACTGATTTGTTATATCAATCTAATACTAAGTGGTATCAGTGTGGGGGATTTACTTCTTGGTGAGAAACACTGACGGTCCACTATAAGGACTTTTCTTTTCAAATAATGAAAATCAGTAACAGTAGTAGACCCATAATTCATGATTTGTTGTTGCCAAAAAAATATAAGATAGTGATTCCCAAATTGCAGGCCTTTGGCCCTAAAGGGAGGCGTTTCAAACCACAAAGCGACAGAGGCCCAAAAAGTCTGATGGTACCAGCTCTATGGGGTTTACTGGGTCAAAGAGTTGGGTGCTATTAAAATACCTTTGTTCTGAGTCCCCATTAGGTCTTGTTCTGTTACTGAGTAATTGGATTCAGGAAGCCTTTCCTTATTTCAGACATTCATTTAATACAATGTTGTTTTATTTATATACAGGTATAGGATCCCTTATCCGGAAACCCGTTATCCAGAAAGCTCCGAATTACGGAATGTCTCCCATAGACTCCATTTTAATTAAATGCTTCAGAATTTTAAAACTGATTTCCTTTTTCTCTGTAATAATAAAACAGTATCTTGTAATTGATCCCAACTAAGATATAATTACCCCTTATTGGGGGCAGAACAGCCCTATTGGGTTTATTTAATGGTTAAATGATTCCTTTTTCTCTGTAATAATAAAACAGTACCTGTACTTGATCCCAACTAAGATATAATTACCCCTTATTGAGGGCAGAACAGTCCTATTGGGTTTATTTCATGGTTAAATGATTCCCTTTTCTCTGTAATAATAAAACAGTACCTGTACTTGATCCCAACTAAGATATAATTACCCCTTATTGGGGGCAGAACAGCCCTATTGGGTTTATTTAATGGTTAAATGATTCCCTTTTCTCTGTAATAATAAAACAGTACCTGTACTTGATCCCAACTAAGATATAATTACCCCTTATTGGGGGCAGAACAGCCCTATTGGGTTTATTTAATGGTTAAATGATTCCCTTTTCTCTGTAATAATAAAACATTACCTTGTAATTGATCCCAACTAAGATATAAATAATCCTTATTGGATGCAAAACAATCCTATTGGGTTTAATTAATGTTTTATTGATTCTTTAGTAGACTTAAGGTATGGAGATCCAAATTACGGAAAGACCCCTTATCTGGAAAACCCCAGGTCCCAAGCATTCTGGATAACGGGTCCTATACCTGTACTAGACTATTAAGAGAGGTCTTTTTTTGCACAAAAAAATGCACATTCACATTTCACATGGAACCAATAAGAGATTTTTTTTAATATCCAGCGAGATTCAATAATTATCCACACAGTTGTATTTAACAGTAAAGATGGCGTCATCTTTTTTTTCCCTCTATGGTTCATCCACGGAGCTTTAAGCAATGTGCTAAAATGAAAAGGACCACATTCATTCATGCCTTGGTCCACGATAATATACATCAAAAGTGATAAAGGTTTCAATATTTATCTGCTGCAGGGAAACACTCTTTAAAAAGGGGGACTGGAGGAAAAATCCTACTAATGGCTATGTATTACTATTAAAATGAAAAGCTTAATGCATCTTATAATAAGAGGACAATTTGCAAATCATTAAGAGAAATGTACAATTCCATTAAAATACAAATCAAGGGAGCCTCGCCGGACTAATAATCTTTTTTTTTGATAATATTTTGCATTTCCCTATATCTCTCCCTCATATTCATGCACCACAAATGATGGGCTCCTGAATATGCTATTTACCACAGCCGACTTCTTTAACGAGAGACAGAGGGAAGTATAATCTGCTATTCAGAACAGGTACTAATGAAGAATTCTATATATTCTGAAATTTAATTAAAACCCCAAAGATTTCAAATTAGATGCAATTTGAAATGCCTGGGGCGGAAATACATGCACTTGCGTGGCAAGGGTATCACACTGAAAGTTGATACCGTAATTGGTCTTGATGTATTTTTGTGTTGCCAGGCTAAAGCACAGAACTCATAACCATATAAAAATTCTCTGTAGATTACCTGCTCATTGAAAATGCCATCACTCAGGTAGTTCTCTACTAAATTACCATGCTACTAAAATGCACAAAGTGATTTGAAGAGAAGAGTGGCACAGCTGGTCGATGCTGCCAATGAGTTATGCATGCGTCTGCGCTGCCTTTTTTCCCAGTAAAATATGCTCAGTTGAATATTAAAATATAATTGGCATTCAACCTAAGTAGCTTAAACCATTTTGTTATCTTATTTTAAACCGATTTGGCTTCTTCGCAGTTATTTTCAAGGATGCGATTCCCAAACTAATGACACCATCATATTCGGCTACATTTGTACTGTTTTGCATTTGTCATAAATAGGAGCCATTTCTAAAGCCTTCTAGGGATGTCCTTTAATACTTTTGCCTCTTGAACATCAAACAACCCAATTCAGGGGAAGAAAAAAAAAAAAAGAATATTCCTTTTGTGTAGGTCCTTGCATATTTTATACTGAAAAGAGTGGGAGATGCAAATTTCTAGTATAATGTATATGTCTTTGAAATTCAGAATCCCTCCCACCAACTGCTTTCTTTCAATGCTGATAGGGACAGTGCTCTCTTTTTAAGTTGAGATAAAGCAAAAATACATACAAGAAGAAGAAGAGGACAAGGCAAATGGCAAGCTCTATTGTAAACAGTCTGTTTATTTGAAAAGCAATTTAACCTGTGTCAAAACCAGCATGAGAGGCAATGCGTTTCCCGCAACAATTAACAAATGGGCAAAGTCAAAAAAATATATGAAAGATGTTGCCATAGAAACAGCCACATGGCATTGGGTTTTTTTTTTTGTTTTTTTTAAGCAACATCGAAGACAAGGGGCCACTTCAGAGGGATGTATGTTCCAAGGTGCCATAAATACTTTTTTTTTTTTGTGGTGGTAAGAGAAATATGTGTTTAATCTAAAGACATTAGTCTAGCTGCAATAAGTTAGTTTAATGACCGTTTTCATCTATATGTCATGGGCAAGTACAACATATGCAGTCAGTGATAAATATATTCAATAGTTTTTTTAAAAAAAATATTCTTCAAGTTGTAGACTTTCAATATACTGTTGGAAGAAACATTCTAGAGTTGACATATGAAAACTAGCTATGTATCTTCAACGTAGCTCTGAGCCTGAAGACCACTTTATTTATTCTCTTCTATTCTTTCTTTTGGACTAGACTATTCTACATGGCTTGGGATGTGTGGTAGGGAGAAGCAGCTACAGGTTGATCTAATATGCACAGTTAGACAGATGTCAATGATAAGGTGTTTAAGAGCATGTTTGCATTCTTGTCCATGAACGTCTACATGGCGCATAACATCTTCCTGTCCCCATTATTTTCAATTAAATGCTGAGTACAAAACACTACTGACCTATGCTCTGCTATACTGATAAATTAGGATTCTGATTTTCATTGGGTGAGCAGCAAGTCTTTCTCAGAACTAATAAGGATATTCCTTATGGAGTCAAAATAGTGACCCTCATTGTTCTGAGGATAGGAAAAATGGGAATCTGGAACTTATTTGGAAGAGAAATGTTGGCTCTATATCTCAAAAGTGAGTCTACTATTAACATTCTGATATTTTATTTAATTCTTAAGGACTGAATGATTGGGTGGTATGAAACCACAATTATAACATATACCCACCTCATTAGTCAAAAACATTTAGAAGTTTGGTGTAGTATATTGGTATGGGTGTTATTCAGCTGTTAATAACCTGTGCACCGATAAGCTTATCCATTAAATACTTCTTACCCCCACAATTGCAGGTGGTTGTATGTAGAGACACATGTAGTAACCTTATAGTAACCTTTTTATTTTCTTCGGAGACACAGAGCCCATAAAAAAAAACAAAAATGCCAAAAAAAAAGTCACCCTCGGCTTATACTCGAGTATATGGAATTGAAGATGTCATTCGTTGCACGCGCAGCCCCATCCGGACGTACATACGTACGTGCGTGCGCTCCCGCGCTCGCACGGCTTCATGCAAAGGAAGCACATACATACAGCGCAAATATGATGGGAGCGCACACCATTCATGCAATGGCTTCATTCATAGACGGCTTCATGCAATGAAAGCGCACATAGCGCAAATACAATGGGAGCGCACACAGCACAGCTTCATACGATGTGAGCGCACACAGCACAAATGCGATTGATGGCTTTTCCATGACTGCATAAGGCCCCCGTGAACCTGCACAAACTGTAAGTCTACCCTGATGCACTCTCACAAGTAGAAGCTTTGCTGTCAGTTGTGCTGGGAGACATGCTGCATTGCGATGGGAGCGCACACAGCAGGATGGGACTGCACACAGAAGGATGGTAAATACTTGATCCTTAGTATGTCAGCTTCCTTAGCCTTCCCAAACTTGCCTGACAGTTAAAAAAATACTTAGCAGTAGCTGCTGCATTTCCCACCCTAGGCTTATACTCGAGTCAATAAGTTTTTCCAGTTTTCTTAGGTAAAATTAGGTACCTCGGCTTATATTCGGATCGGCTTATACTCGAGTATATACTTAATTCTCTCAAGAAACATTGGGCTATTTATCGGCCTTCTTAATAAAATAATCTAGGAAATGCCTATCACCCTTTCACAATGGTACAGTACCTGTACACCACCCCCACCTCCTATGCTATAAAGTATCATATGCTCATCCTTTCTACCTTCATTGGGAGGATTAGTTCTATAACAACTCGAGTCGATTATCATCTTCCTGTATTTTTCGTGTTCAGATAAACAAATACATTTGACATGTGCTGTTAGGAATTATATGACTGGGCTGATATGCACACGTTAAGGAGTAACGCACCAGACAAGAATACATGTGCAATTGAACCTGGTATGGGAATGGTACTTTAACAAGAATTGAAGGGCTGCAGGTCGGACATCCCTGATGTTTGTTCCAAAGATACCAAACTGTTGCATTTGTTATCATTTCCCTCTCCCTAAAGGAGACTATTTCATGCTATATATTGATATATTGACTACACAATATTTTTTGAGACACTATTGCCTAAAACCAGCCTTTCTGGACAAGCTGAGAAATTCATGTTCTTCTCTTCTTCGAGTGATCAGACCATACCAAGGGGGTCATTTACTAGCAATTATTTATTTTTTTCACAATTCATATTTTTTTGCACCACGGAAGAAAACGTGATTTTTTTTCGCCATTTATTGGGCAACAAAACTACAAGAAATCTAAAAGAAAAAATATGCTATCTGAAAGCTGTTGAGATTATGTAGAAGTCAATGGCAGGTGTCCTTTTTACAACTGGAAGATCTTTCTTTGCTTTGTGGTTTCAGAGGTTTTTAGGGTTTTTTGATGCTTTTATTTGTACGACAATACAAAAAAAGTTGCGTTTCACCTTTTTGTGCTTTTTTTACGATCTTTTAATAACCAGACAATCATGGCTTTTATGTTTTTTGCGTTAAAAACGACGGAAAATCTGCCCCCAAGTGTACTATAAACATATATCCATTCTGTAAATGTATTGTAATATACAGTAAAACAATGGTTTCTAGCTTGATATGCAACTATAACTTTTTCTCAAATATACAATGATATTTCATTGTCCTCAAGTCCAAAAGGTAAATTTTATGATACCGCAAAGAGCTACGATTTATTGCTTTCAATATTTCATATTAATATTTTGATTTCCGAGACAATATTAAAAAAAGTAAATAAAAAAACACCAAAAAAATATCACATTTCTAGCTGGGAATTAACAAAAGCACTTTTTAAATCAAACAGTCTCACATGAGAACAGCTTATTTTTCTGCCAATCAATTAATTATGACTTTGATGGGAAGGCAGGAATATGGAATCCAACTGACATATGATAACTTGTCATCTCGCTGCGGCTGAATCGGTTATGTCCAGTAAAATGAAAAACAAATGGTGAATTTCTTATATTGCCTTTGCCGTTCTCTGGTTTCTGCATTAAAGCACTATGCAATAATTCTTTAATAGGAAAACAATCTCGTGGGGATTATTTCAGAAAGGATTGCTTCTGTAGTCTTCCTAGTAATTTATTCACTCACTACTTCCCAATGCTGTGTACATGACAAAATCTAGGAAGATAAAATATTTGCCGGAGTCAATGTGAGTAAACACCGAACAACTACAAGAGCAGGAACCAGTTAATATTATTCAGTCGATACCCATAGTGGGTAAATATAAACTGTAATGCAAACATGTTCTACAAGCAACTGTCATATTTCAGCCACTGAATAATAATATGGCTTTTTTTTTTTCTTCTCTCTTTCTTCTTCGAAAGAGACCTGTTTACGCTGATCACAAGACATTGTTGGAGGTGATAAAAGAACATGAAACAAAATGGCCCACTCAACCGCTTAAAAGAGAGGCATGAAGAAAAATTGCAAGGGCAATTGGCATATAATTCTCTGGCAGTATTTAAGTGCAATAGTTCCCCCAAGCTACACGAGTGTTTAATGCACGTCAAGAGAATACAAAATGGTATACATTACTGGTTTACAGCGTGGCCTATAGACTCAAGTCTTTTAATAGACATAAAGCAAAGACTTTGCCTAAGTCAGGTATAATGGGACACACTCATGAAAAGGTGTCTGCTACCAGTACAAGATATAAATGGGTTAGCCACCCCTGATTTCTATTTAAGCCTTCTTTTGTGCCATCTTAAATATTCAGTCTTTTTGTCTTTCCAAATCTGATTTGCATTTAAAAAGCATATACAGGACAGAGGTGTTTAGCCTTTATATTTATATGCCTATAATGAGTGAGAATTATAACGCATGGAACTAAAGACTTATTTTGATATAGAAGGCATTGGCACATTCGTAAGCAATTAAAAGGCAAATGTACGGCTCAAATGTGACCCTCAAATGAATGGAAGATTGGTGAGACTTCTGGATTTTGAGATTTCACAGTTTACTGATATACCTGTGAATGCAAAGCAGCATATTTTTTTCAGCCACACCGAATGAGGAATATATTGATTTTGTTGCAGCACAGCCACAATTTCATCTTGTAGTCAGGCTAAAAGTCACTTCATTACAGCTCATCAGTATGAACGTTGAGTAAGCAGAAGGACATACCACATCCTTTTTTACTCATAAGAGACAAATTGAAAATGTTGGTGGCCCACAGAAGCATGAAAAAAGTTCTTTGGGGATGCCAAATAAGGGCTGTGATTGGCTAATTGGTAGCCCCATGCGGCCTGCTGACCTGCAGGAGGCTCTGTTTATAGTAAAACTGTGTCTCTGTGCTTCCAAAACTTGCCTCCAAGACAGAAACGTGAAAATGGTACCTACTTTGAGGCCACAGGGAGCAACATTAAAGGGTTGGCTAGAAACATGTTGCTTAGGAACCACTGGTTGTGGATCACTGCAATAGTATATGTTAGACTTGAAGACCACCTTCCTTATGTTGCATGCAAAAGACCTAGACAGGTTAGGGTTCTGTAGGGGAATTCTTCTATATAACCTGCCCAAAAACATAATAATGAATTATAGGTAAAAGAAAAATGGAGCTATTGTGAGATACCTAAGAAACATGAAGTGCTCTATGGCAGCTTTGTTCTTGAACTATAATTGCCAATGCAGCTTGTCTTGCTTTGCATCTAAGAATGGTGGAGTTACTCTCAGTAAACAGGGCTTGATAAGGACATTTTCAAAGCAGCCCATTCCCTCCAATCAGCAGGCACCATTTGTTGGCCTTAGTGTTAAATAGTGATGGGCGAAAAGTTTCGCCAGGCATGGATTCGTGGCGAATTTCCACGTTTCACCATTGGCGGATTGTTTCGCGAAAAGGATGAAAAATTTCGCCGCGGAAAAATTCGCTGCACGTCCAAAAATTGACGCCGGCGTTAAAAAATAATAGTCGCGGGCGACAAAATAATAGCCGCGCAACAAAATAATAGCCGCGCGACAAAATAATAGCTGCGGGCGACAAAATAATAGCAGCGGGCGACGAAACAATAGCCGCGGGCAATGAAACAATAGCCGCGAGACAAAATAATAGCCGCGGGCGACGAAACAATAGCCGTGAGACAAAATAATAGCTGCGGGCGACGAAACAATAGCCGCACGACAAAATAATAGCCGCGGGCGACGAAACAATAGCCGAGCGACAAAATAATAGCCGCGGGCGATGAAACAATAGCTGCGTGACAAAATAATAGCCGCGGGCAACGGAACAATAGGCGCGCTGCAAATTTTTTTTGTCGCACGACATTTTCGCCGTTTCGCAAATTTTTCACCATTTCGCGGATCTTTTGAAAGATTCGCAAATTTTTCGGCGAAGCCAAACGGAACAGATTCGCTCATCACTAGTGTTAAATTATAACTTAAGGGACATGGCAGACAGGGAGTTTTATCTCCTGTGAAAATCTGCTCTTGCCATGGGTGAAAAGTCTCCCAAAATACATTCAACTGCAATAAAAGGGAAATGGTAATGAATTTGAATAGCTTTAATAGTGGAAAAATGCATTTTTCTATGATTAAGGCCTTCATTTTACCATTTCCCATCTGGTACAACTGAAGGGTATTTCAGGCAACATATTGCATTTAGATCACCTGTTTGGAAGCCTACATTTACTTGGTTGCTGTAGGTTACTAGGATTTGGGCAAACCTTATTGCTTTTATCACAGTATCCCAATAGAAAAAACCTGGAGCCCAGGGCTGTACACCTGTTCCATTGGTGTCACGATTATTACTCCTGACTGTAAGCTCTATGGGCAAGCTTAAAAGTAGAAAAATAACCTTGCAGGTTATGAACACATAATACTTTCTGTGCAGTGTAAATACTATTATTACAGAATATATATGAATAAAGCTATTCGTATAGCTTCTCATACTTTCATAAAATGCTAACTAGGCTTGGCTCTACTGCCCTATAATATCCTCCCCTAAGCTAGAGGAAATGAACAATTGTGTTGCATAAGGAAGGGGATTTGCCTAATGCCTCTGTTAAAATCAATATAGTGTTTGTACAGTTTGCTTCACTCGTGGACTTATATCACATTCTGTGCCAAAGTAGAGCAGAGCTAAGTGCCAAACATTATTGTTGAAGGTGAACCAAATGTCCAGATAGGTAAGAAATCCCAACAGTCCTTAGAGGGATTTTTATCCATATCAACTGGGCAATAAATAATATTTTTGTGTCTTACTTGTATAAAATCTCACACAAAGATTTCCCCCTAAGCATATTTTGGGTAGTATAACTATTTAATAACTGTTAACATGTTTTATTATCCACTTTAAAGTCTCCATACCAAAATCTGACATGGTTTTCACTAAGACAAACTCCCAGCAGCACAATTTACAAGGAACGTGTGCCAGTCAAAACATCTACAGGATTCAGAGCTCTCTGTTCCCAGCAAAAAAGCTCTGCCAGCTGGCAGCCACCGTCAGGATTGTCAATGTCATTACTTAGAATTCATGTACACCTGGAAATAAAATTAAGTCTTGTCACCAAAAGAAACACTGCGAGCTATTTTATATAGGCATACACTGTAAATATATATATTTATACTCTCCTGTGTTCCATAAAAGTCCTATATATATAGAAGAGGATCTGCCACTGGGAGTTGAGAATAATAGGGAAGGTGTTTGAGTTGCCCATTACAGTAAAGGATTGGAAGGGAAGATGGTGCTTAAATTTATAGTAGGGCTTGTGTTGGGGTTTGATCATGAGAATGAATGAGCCAGGAGTTGTCCATAAATGCAGGAGTTGGGCATTGACATTTATGGAACGAAGGAGAGTTGGTTCTGAAGGTTGTTCAAGACAGAAGAGATGGTCGGAGCAAATAATAAAACATGTGGGCAATTGGGAGAGGAAATGCATTTCCAAGAGCTGTCTGGGAATGTCTAGATTGTGTTTACTAGGTTATAAGGACAATAACACTACAAAAAACTGTAAATGGCTATAAGAAGCTAGTTTGGAGTAACCAAGAACTTCTCTTTGGCATCTAGTAGCCTTACTGTAGATTGGTGTTCTAGATTTATGCTATAAAAACTGTTATTATCAAAGAACAAAGATTTAGAACACAGGCAGAGAACAACTGCAATTGTAGGATGGCTTTAGACATCAAGACCAGAGGTCATTCTATTTGCTTAGGTCTTAGAATGTTTACACAGAACACAGAATGCATCAGTTGTCTCCTGTCACAAGTATTCCTAGTGCAAGGTTAAGAACGTCACAAATAGTCTCAGAAACACCAACTACACAAATACCATTTAGGACACTGAGCTGATGTAGAAGATTTATTTTAGCAGAGAGATACCTTTTTGGGCTATTGTGCTGAGACAGTGGGATACTTACCGTATATACTCGAGTATAAGCCGATCCGAATATAAGCCGAGGTACCTAATTTTACCTAAGAAAACTGGAAAAACGTATTGACTCGAGTATAAGCCTAGGGCAGGAAATGCAGCAGCTACTGCTAAGTTTTAATAATCAAAATAAATACCAATAAAATGACATTAATTGAAGCATCAGTGGGGTATATGTTCTTCAATATTTATTTCAAAGAAAAACAGTAAACTAGCTCTGTAAGCGGAGAAGAGGGTCAACAAAAACAATATGAGTACTACCCCATGCTCATTGCACATTGGCAAACTGGCAGCAGACCCGGTCCCAGAGGGATGTAAGGGGAAATAATTATTGCTAGTGGGAGCCTAGGCCAGGGCACTGGAGGGTCTGGTTGCAGGTGGCCTAATTTGCACACAAAAGAGAGAGGGTGCTAGTCAAGAGGGACCCATGGCACCCGACTCGAGTATAAGCCGAGGGTGACTTTTTCAGCACATTTTGGGTGCTGAAAAACTAGGCTTATACTCAAGTATATACAGTAAGCCTTTTCTAAAGATGGACAGAGAGGTACAGTTATGCTAAAACAAGCATGAGGATTGGATGCCATGGGATCAGCCCCATGTAGGAAGAAATGGTTAAATAGCAACATTTTTGTACTTGAATTCATTCCCTCATGTCTTCAGGAGATTTCAGGACATATGTGCTATTAATTAATACTCTGTATTGTAATACTTGATGTATACCTCAAATAAAGCTTGTTAATATCCTGAGTGAATCTGAATGATTCAAGTCAAGCCCAGGGGGAACTTGGGGGTCAGGCTCGATTTGAGTAAGTATTTATTTAAATCCAAGAGTAACTGTGGGTGAGAATCATATATCCCTAGTAGAGAATCATATGGGAAGACGAGTTCATTTGAACACAGTATTTCAAGTATGAATATAACATTTTGGAACATTTTCAATATGACAAATTAGAGAATAGGGTACATCGCCCTCTCTGTGGTATAAAATCTATCATCAATATGTATTTTTGAAGCTTAGTTACTATAAGGTTACTATAAGCATGCTCGGAGATAAAGAAATCATTGCTTAAACAGGACACTATAGCAAGTAACACTGCAGTATTTCACAGTTTTCGGGATATAGATCCCATACCTGTATAAATATCCCATGTAAAAATGTGTATGTCATATAAAACATATATCATGATATTATTAAGGCTTTTGGAAGGGCCAGATCTAGGTACAGGTATTGAATCCCTTATCCGGATTACGGAAAGGCCATTTCCCATAGACTCCATATTATAGTCTCTGTAATAATAAAACAGTACCTGTACTTGATCCCAACTAAGATATAATTACCCCTTATTGGGGGCAGAACAGCCCTATTGGGTTTATTTCATGTTTAAATGATTCCCGTTTCTCTGTAATAATAAAACACTACCTGTACTTGATCCCAACTAAGATATAATTACCCCTTATTGGGGGCAGAACAGCCCTATTGGGTTTATTTAATGGTTAAATGATTCCCTTTTCTCTGTAATAATAAAACAGTACCTGTACTTGATCCCAACTAAGATATAATTACCCCTTATTGGGGGCAGAACAGCCCTATTGGGTTTATTTAATGGTTAAATGATTCCCTTTTCTCTGTAATAATAAAAACAGTACCTGTACTTGATCCCAACTAAGATATAATTACCCCTTATTGGGGGCAGAACAGCCCTATTGGGTTTATTTAATGGTTAAATGTTTCCCTTTTCTCTGTAATAATAAACAGTACCTGTACTTGATCCCAACTAAGATATAATTACCCCTTATTGGGGGCAGAACAGCCCTATTGGGTTTATTTCATGGTTAAATGATTCCCTTTTCTCTGTAATAATAAAACAGTACCTGTACTTGATCCCAACTAAGATATAATTACCCCTTATTGGGGGCAGAACAGCCCTATTGGGTTTATTTCATGGTTAAATGATTCCCTTTTCTCTGTAATAATAAAACAGTACCTGTACTTGATCCCAACTAAGATATAATTACCCCTTATTGGGGCAGAACAGCCCTATTGGGTTTATTTAATGGTTAAATGATTCCCTTTTCTCTGTAATAATAAAACAGTACCTGTACTTGATCCCAACTAAGATATAATTAATCCTTATTGGAGGCAAAACAAGCCTATTGGGTTTATTCAATATTTAAATGATTTTTAGCATTAGGGTAAGATCCCTTATCCGTAAAGCCCCAGGTCCCAAGCATTTTGGATAACAGGTCCCATACCTGTACTGAGCATAATCTGCCTCAATAAGACACTGTAAAACAAATTCTCCAAATGCGGACATGATCACTTTCTTTGTCTTTATCTGCACACAAATGCTAATATTTTCCATGGAATCCCACTCTGTGAAATTACCGAGCCTTTTTATTGAATGTAACTTCTTGTTTCATCTGCCACTGAGCAGCTAATATTCTCTTTGTGACAACATTACTTGTTCGACAACAGGAAGAATAAAAAGTCGAATTAACATATTAAATAGAAGAAATGAATTTGCCAGAAAAAGGATTATGGAAACTAAACATTCTGTCAACTGCCTAATGACTGCAAATGGAAGGAGGAAAAAAAAGGAGCACCTACATGGGAAATGGGACTTATGTGTATAATATTTTAAACAGGTTTCCTGTAGACAAAATGCTTGGAAACGTATGCATGGCTGATGCTAATGGAGAGCAAACTCACTCGCAACGCTCTGAAATTGTTCAACAGCAGTTCATCCATAGATAACATTTTCTTCGGTTATGTCAGCTTGTGTTACCAACTGCACTTGTGCAACATGAATTACCCTGACAGTTAGCTTGGTCAATAGCCATCTCTCAGTATCTTTTTAAAAAAAATACATTGTACTATGATTGTTAGCCTTCATTATTTATGGGTGTTTCAACGCCCTTATGGTACTGTTCCAATACTGTATGGGTACATTGTGTGTCTAGGCATTAAAAAGGCAGCAAATTTATTCAACTAATAGTGATGAGAAAATCTGTCCCATTTTGCTTCGGCGAAAAATTCGCGAATCTTTCAAAAGATTTGCAAAACGGCGGAAAAGTTGCAAAACGGTGCAAATGTCGCACGTCAAAAAAAATTGTCACACGCGGCAATTATTATGATGTGGGCGACAATTTTTGGATGTGCGGCGAATTTTTCCACGGCGAATTTGTTCATCAGTTTCGCGAAACAATCCACCAACTGTGAAACGTGGAAATTTGCCGCGAATCCATGCCTGGCGAAACATTTCACCCATCACTATCAACTAACAGTATTTGGTCACCACAAAATTAACTTTTAGTATGATGTATAGCGGTGTTCCCCAACCAGTGCCTCAGGAACAACATGTTGCTCCCCAACCCCTTGGATGTTGTTCCCAGTGGCCTCAAAGCAGGTGCCCATTTTTTAATTTCTGGCTTGGGGGCAAGTTTTGGTTGAATAAAACCTAATGTAAAGCCAAACAAAGCATTCTATAGGATGCCAGTCCACATAGGGGCTACAAAATAGCCAATTATAGCTCTTATTTGCACCCCCAGGAACTTTTTCCATGCTTGTGTTGCTCTCTAACACTTTTTCCATTTGAATGTGGCTCACAGGTATAAAAGGTTGTGGATCCCTGATGTAGAGATTAGTATTCTTAGAAGCTTGTATATTTTGACGTTTTTTGAATATTTCTATTTTTTATTACTGATTTTTTTTTTTGTTAGTTTGGAATTTCAACCGCTATATGGTTGCCGGGCCGAATTATTCTAAGAACCAGGCAGCAGTTTGGAATTGGAATATCGACAGGAGTGGACCATAGAAGACAGATAAGCAATTAATAACAACCAAAAAAACTAAACCCTCACAGACAATCTGTTTTTTTGGTTGCTGGGGTCACTGACCCCTGACAGCCAGAGAGCATTTCCAGTTGCAGTCAGGAAACAGACAGAACAGGAATGTTATTCATTAAAAAAAAAATACAAACAAATAATGAAAACCAGTGGAACGGTTTCTTAGAAGAGGTCTATCTACAACTTCTAAAACTCAGTATAAGGGAGCAGCAAATACCTGAGAGTTTTGTATGTTATTAAGATAATAATAGATAAATACAAAGTATAACAATAAATACAAATAAATACAAGGTACAGTTGCAACAAGTTAAAAGTCTAAGACACAAGAGGATGGAGGTCCCTGCCCCGTAGAGCTTACAATCTATATGCAATTAAAGACATACCTCCCCAACCTCCCTCACTTCCCTTACATCCTCAGTGCTCTTCTTCTTTTCTCTGTTCTGACTTCACCAACTCTTTTGTATGTGAGAAGATCCATCAATATCTCGGATATATCAAGATTGACTATGACAAGACTAATCAAGTCCCGCTTCACTAGTGATGAGCAAATCTGTCCCGTTTCACCGGAAAAGTCGCAAAACGTCAGGAACATTAGCAAAACGGCAAAAAATCTGTGAAGTGAGTTTGTTGCGCAACTTTTTTGTCACTTTTTTTGTTGTTGCGCACGTCTATTTTGACGCAACCAAGCCCAATTTGACACAACTGCAACTTTTTTTGATGTGTGAACAATTTGCCAATGGCTAAATGCGGAAATTCGCAGTCTGGTGCAAAACATTCGCTCATCACTACATTCACTTCTCTACTTAGATAAACTACCTCTCTCAAGAATTAAGTCCTAAATTAAATTGAATTTAACTTATCTACTTCAGCAATAGATTTATTTTAACCTCTTGACTTTGAATGACATGCTGGACCTATAATTGTATAGTGTGGTGCAAAACCAGTTACATAATAAACCATTAGATACAATGGATCAAATATGTTTATAGGATATAAATAATCTCTATTAATTGAATCCTTTTATCCTTTGTCAAGAAAAAACATTGTTTTGTGCTCATCTCATTCCAGAGAAATAGACATTTCTGTAGTAGGATCCAGCTTTATGTCTTTCATAATATCCTGTCTGGTGTTACTGAGGGATTATTACACTGAACCAAATATTCTGTGCAGAGTAACAATATAAAGGACTTAATATATTAACAGAAGGATTATACATAAAGGAAGACTTTTTGGAATTACATTGCATTATCTTTTATATTTCACTGTTATGATTTGGATAAAGCATTTGTGATATGTCCGTAACATAGTCTAACAAAAGAAAACTATACCCCCAGAATGAATACTTAATTGATAGTTTATATTATGTTATGTCATCTATTAAAGAATCTCACCAAACTGGAATATATAAATCAGTAAATATTGGCCTTTTACATCCTTTCCCTTGAGCCGCCATTTAGTGATGGGCTGTGTGCTCCCTCAGAGATCAGCTGACAGGAAGTGATGCAGCTCTAACTGTAACAGGAAGTAGTGTGGGAGTAAAAGGCAGAACTCTGTCCATTAATTGGCTGATGGGGCCTAGCATGTATGTGTGCCTTGGCTTGTTTGTGTGCTCTGTGAATCCTATGATCCCAGGGGGCGGCCATTAGTACTTAAAATGGCAATTTTCTATTTAGGATTACCCAATAGCACATACTACTAAAAAATTATATTTTTATGAAAATGGTTTATTTAGATGAAGCAGGGTTTTAAATATGAGTTTTTTTATGCAATATATTTTTATAGTGACCTATATTGTTTAGGGGTATAGTTTCCCTTTAAGTAGTGCTGCATATTTAACATGACATTGGCAGTATAGATGGAGTAACAGGCTATTCATTACAATTCATAACACTTTTAATAGAATTGTTCTCCCAATAACCTGGGATTAAACTGTGCCAACACCTGCAAGGCACTGAGTTCAAAGGTGGCACAAGTAACCAATACACAGTGTATGTATTAATGCTACCATAAAGACTTGGAACTTGGACAAAACACTGGATTTTTTGGTTTATTGTGTTAAGTACAAGGCAATACCAATGCAAACCTACAATTTCACTCTATCTTTCTATATATATAGACTACGAACCAATGTAAGGAGTTGTTTCAGTTGCTGCTCTGCCTGGCTTGGCCTATGCTATGTCAGGTTTCATGCAATAGGATTACTAGTCTGACTGTTGTGGGACAAGGCAAGAGATAGGAGAGTTAGAGCACTGGGTTTGTACTGAAAGGCAGAACATGATAAACAGATTAACTGACACCTCTAAAAAAAACCTCTGAAAAAGCCAACAACTTCAATACCATTACGAATTACTCTATTTCATAAAGTGAATACAAAGGCTAAGTATATAAATACACTTATGGTGCCTTAATAGGTCAGAGGCTACAGCTAAAGGCACGGCATTTGAGCACTAGGCTAAGAATACATCTCTATCATAAAATTAGACTTAATTAAAGACCACAGGAAAGGGAAGGGCACCATGTTTTTTTTCCATTTCACACCCTGCCCTGCCGTCATTTCCCAGGAATCCAGCACTGCCTGTGTTCTGCATTACTATTCCCACTATAAACTATTCCCATCCTCTAATGTTAGCATCATTCACATACACAGGGTAAAGCATGAAGCTGGTGCAGGGGGTAAAGGAGCCCTTTACTTACCTATTGCTTTATGGCATGTGGTAAAGCCATGGCTGCCTTGTGTCTAAGTCGCAGAGTGCAGGTTTGTTGTGGATCAAATGCTTACTGAACGAGCACTTTGGGGCATACTTTTATAAATCTTGCCCCATATGTAATAAAAGACACTAATTTTGCCCAGGAGCAGTAGCCCATAGCAACCAATAAGTTGTTTCCTTTTGATCAGGTAACCAATAAATGCTACCTGCTGATTGATTGGTTGCTGTTTATATTATATATAGTTCAAAATATACAATGTGCTATCTAGAGAGAGGCATAAAGTACATAGGGCCTGATTCACTAAAGGGCAATAAAACGTGCGCTATTTTGGCGATTTTTCGCACGATTCACTATAAGCATACTCGCGCTTTTTTATGTGCAATATTGCAAACGTTATTTAACTCGCGAAAAGACTATTTCAATGCGGTATTTGCCGGTACATGCGCTAAATTACGCGAATAATCGCCGCATATGAATGGTAGCATAGAAATAGTGTATAAAAATTGTTGCCGCATTTAAATGATGTATATAAATATTAGCCACATATAAATAGTAGCATATAAATAGTAGCATATAAATAGTAGATGCTTATAAATAGTAGCCACTAGTGATGAGCAAATGTGTTCTGGTTATCTTTAGTGAAAAATTAGCAAATCTTTCGAAAGATCCACGAAACGGCAAAAATGTTGTGCGGGCAAAAAAATTGTTGCTGTGACTATTATTTTTTGACGCTTGTATAAATTTTTGGATGTGCGGTGAATTTTTGCGTGGCACATTTTTTCATGCGTTTTGCCATTGGCGGAATGTTTTGAGAAACGCATGAAAAAATCCACCGCGAAAAAAATTCGCTGCGAATCCATGCCTGGCGAAGCATTTCATCACTTGTAGCTAAATAGAAATAGTCGCGCAAATGAACGCACGCCATGTTAGCCATACACGCCAATACTTGCAGAAAATTACTGTATTAAAAATGAATATTTCACTGCAAACTGGCGGCTGCGTCACTCTAGGGGAAACACATACATCATTTTCGCATAGCCGAATGCGATATTTAGCGCGCAAAAGTTATAGTGAATCATGCGATCGTATTCTTTTCAGCGCGGAAATTAAAGCAAAACGGTAAAACTAGTGCGAGAAATAACCCATGCGAAAATGGCAATTTTTCGCACGCGATAATACTATGGTGAATCGCGCGCAAATTATTTTGCGTTTTTTTACGCGAAAAAGCGTGCGATAATTTTTATCGCCCTTTAGTGAATCAGGCCCATAATGGACTATAGTTGGTGTTTAGTGATAAGCGGCAGAAAATCGTGAAACGCATTTGTTGTGCAATTTTTTTGTCGACTGCGTCTATTTTGTTGGGCACATCTTTTTTGGACGCCCACGTTTTTTTACACGACCACGCCCATTTCCAACGCGCCCACCCCAATTTTGATGTGCCTGCGCCCAGCTTGGCGCACAGCAAAATTTTCTGATGTGCGGCGACATTTTCTGCGCAAATTTTAACTGTTCTGCAAGACAATTCGCCAATGGCGAAATGTGGATCCATGCCAACAACAAATATTTGCCCATGAATATTACCAGAAGGGCGATTTGCAACCGCTAGTGCCGTGTGTAAATTGCAATTATGAGCCAGTCGCCATGGTTTTTCTCACAATGTAATGTTTTTACCATAATTCAGGACAACACCAGAGACAAGCTATGGGGTTACATGGGGACAGATCAAGTATCTTGATGTAATCAGACATTTGCTTTTACTAGAATAATCAAAGCTAATCACTGATTGGCTACTGTGGTTTACTGGACTCGTGAATAACTTGCTTGACTTAATATGTATCATTGCATGCAGTCCTGATAAATTCATAACTCTGCTGCAGCAAGTGCACTGGGACCTACTGTATTGGACAATCAGATTCCTTGTCTCACCCTCTGTTTATTAAAAGAGGAAAATAAATCCGTGTCTCAAATTTTTCAAAATTCTCAGAAAAAAAAAAAAAGATCTCAGAAATTCGACTGAAAAATGTTGTCGGTGAAATCCTGTTCAGCTTTTACAATTCGATGGGGGGCGTATTTTTAACATTCAAGCTATTGTACTTATCGAGTTCATTTAAACAGTCGAGTTAGTAAAAAGAAATAGGAAAATGCTATTTTCACAACATATTCACACAATTGAGGTTTTCCAGAAATGTTTCGAATTCCAGTTTAAAACAAAGCTGGCTCAATTGAGTTTAAAAATAAAAAAACCGACATGGAAAATGAATAAATCTTCCTCTGTGAACATTACATTATACTGAGTTATATGTAGCTACAGCTTATTTATGTACAGCTGGCGTCATTTATACAAATGTATATTATTCCATTCAAAAATACTACATTTTATCCAGGCCCCTGATAGAATACAATTGGCTTTATTAATGATATACAGCAGCCTATGTGAGTACAGGTTAACAGCAGGGAAAGAGAGTGGCGGCCCAAGAGCCGACTGTGATTAGATATTCCGCGCTTAAGCTTGGGGTAGCAGCTTTCGTGGAAATGCATTTGTATGTACATGTATTGCCATTCATTTGGGCCCAGGGAAGACCATTAGGAAGAGACTCGTGATGGCTTGTGGATGCAGATAAATGGCTTATATACAGACATCCGAGATCATTATACTGGCTGAGACGTGCAAACAAAGGGGAAAATGCTGACCACAGCAAGGTACTCAAGGCTAGCAGGGAAATGACAAGGTAATTTTTCTGTTTTGTCATGTTCTGTTTTCTTAAAGATATATTTGACTGTGAAACTCTAGGAATGCACGCGCTAGGAACAGTAGCTTCATACATTAACTGCTTGAACATACAACGGCTCTCGGTTCTTAAAGCTGTGCCATAAATGGGTTGGATCTAAAAAGCTATGTTGGTAAATATTAGAGAACATATAAAGGAATAAAAAAAGCACATTAAATATATTTTAATTGTAAACACAAAGATAAACCATCCAAAGTATCACAACTGTCTGCCAAGTGACCATTTGTTAGATATTGTACCATCTAGACCAGTGATTCCCAACCAGTGGCTTGCAAGTAACATGTTGCTCACCAACCCCTTTGATGTTGCTCCCAGCGGCCATTTTTAATCTTCTGGCTTGGAGACAAGTTTTGGAAGCACAAAGACACAGTTTATCCCCAAGCAGAGCTTCCTGCAGGCTAGCAGTCCACATGGGGCAACCAAATAGCCAATCAGAGCCCTTATTTGGCACCCCCAAAGAACTTTTCTCAGCTTGTGTGGCCCACCTACACTTTTGGCTCACATGTAAAAAAGATTTGAGATCCTAGCCTTGACAAACCCCTTTCAAGTATATAGTAGCAAAGTATTATAGAAATATATGCACAGGGGTCCCATCAAAATGGACAATTACACTGGACAACTTGACTTTGCTGCCTGCCTAGGGCAAATGTTAAGTACATGGCCCTCTTGTTGCCTACAGCTCCTACCAGCCCATAACTTCATTTGAATGATAGCTAGAGAACAGGTAGGCAATGGGTAGGGGACAGGAGGGGGTTGCCTATATGCTTCCCCTGCCAAACCCTCTTGGACTAATGAAGGCAGCACCCTATTTAGGGGCACAGTCATAGGTCTCTGCACTCTAAAATGGAAAGCAGAGGCCTGCAACCATTCTTCAGAAGCAGAACACAGTTTGCTGCCTTTTACCGCACATTGCAGACTGCATTCTGCTTTGTAAATGACCCCTGTAGGCTTTATTTATTGCCCATTTAATATACAGTATATATATATACCTCCATCTATTTCCACCCACTTGTCCTATCTATTTCCAAGCTGTTCACAGCAGAGGAGGAAGCCCTGATGAAGGCTGTCAGAGCTGTATGTGACATTGCAGTTTTACAGCGTAACGTTTTGCAGGTACTTGGCCTTTACATCCAAGAATTTAGTGAACATTACAATGAAATAGAAAGATCGTTTTCATGGTGTAAAACATTTATTTATGGGATTTAGAGCAACTCAATTCAGGCTGTCAAATATGGTTAGGAGATACATTTATATTGTTCTACGGAGGAATCTATGGAGTATTTTAAAAGGAAATTGATTGAGATTTGTGGTGCTCATTTGGAGCAAAAATAATATTTTGGGTTTTTTCATGCATGTTCAATCTGCAAAATAATTATTCTTATTATTCTTATTTTCAGGGTTCATTCTATTTAGGTATATACCTGTACCATACAGTATATATATATATATATATATATATATATATATTTATATATATATATATATATATATACATACACACACACACACATACATATATACAGTATATGTAAATATATATTTATTTTCCTGGTATGCATAAATATTTAGAAAGGGTTTATTAGAGTGAGAGCTGTGAAGTTTGGGGATTCCCTCCCTGAATCAGCCATACTGGCTGATACATTATGTAGCTTTAAGAAGGGTTTGGATGGCTTTTTAGCAAGTGAGGGAATACAGGGGTAGGGGAGATAGCTCTCAGTACAAGTGAGGGAATACAGGGGTAGGGGAGATAGCTCTCAGTACAAGTGAGGGAATACAGGGGTAGGGGAGATAGCTCTCAGTACAAGTGAGGGAATACAGAGGTAGGGGGAGATAGCTCTCAGTACAAGTGAGGGAATACAGGGGTAGGGGAGATAGCTCTCAGTACAAGTGAGGGAATACAGGGTTATGGGGGATAGCTCTCAGTACAAGTGAGGGAATACAGGGGTAGGGGAGATAGCTCTCAGTACAAGTGAGGGAATACAGGGGTAGGGGAGATAGCTCTCAGTACAAGTGAGGGAATACAGGGGTATGGGAGACAGCTCTCAGTACAAGTGAGGGAATACAGGGGTAGGGGAGATAGCTCTCAGTACAAGTGAGGGAATACAGGGGTAGGGGAGATAGCTCTCAGTACAAGTGAGGGAATACAGGGGTATGGGAGATAGCTCTCAGTACAAGTGAGGGAATACAGGGGTAGGGGGGAGATAGCTCTCAGTACAAGTGAGGGAATACAGGGGTATGGGAGATAGCTCTTAGTACAAGTTGATCCAGGGACTGGTCCGATTGCCATCTTGGAGTCAGGAAGAAATTTTTTCCCCTCTGTGGCAAATTACAGAGGCTTCAGATGGGGTTTTTGCTTCCTTCTTAGGTTATATATAGACAGTGGGGATAGCAATTGTCTTTTGGCATTGAGTGCAAAAATGGCATTAATGTGTAATTCTTTGGGGGCAAGTCTGGTACGACTATTGATGAAACCTTGGAGCTGCTCCGAGTGTTGCCAGCACTAGCGATGAGCAAATCTGTCCCATTTCACTTCAACGAAATATCCACATAACCGTGCAACTTTTTTTACATGCACAGTTTCTTTTGATGCAACTGCAAATTTTTGGGATGCGAAAAAACTCACCAATGGTGAAAAGTGGAATTTTGCAGCAAATGCCTGGTGAAAAAATTAATAACTACCCAGCACCAATAGATGATTCTTTATAGGAGATGGCATGAACAAACAGGCACTCAGGGAAACTATTTAGAAGAGTAAGGGGAGTATTTGGATGCATTACCCCTAGGAAATAATATCAACAAGTGCAAAATTGGTCTTCATTTTAACACAACCACACTTGTGGTTGCAAATAGCAACTCAAAACTTTTTAACAATAAAAGCCCATAGTCCCTACTTTTGCTTACCAGTGTGGCCATACATGGTGGGATCCACTCATTTGGCGAAGGCGCCAAATGAGAGGATCGTCTTCCGGTGAAATCAAATTAAAATGGTGGGTACAGTATATGGGCTGTCAGACAGAGGACCACATCAACGAGCCGATGCAATCTGATGGGGAAATCAAGCCTGCCCAATTGAGATCCGGCATATTTTAGGTCAGATCTCAGGTAGGCCCATCGGTGGTGCCCATACATGGGCAGATAAGCTGCCATATCAGTCTGAAGGACCTGAATCGCAGCTAAAATCTGCCATGGAATGGCCACCTTTAGCCATGGCTACTTCACAAACAGATAAGATCTAATGAAAACCCTCAGTTATATACATAAAACTTCTCAGATTCTTAAACACACCAAGGGTGGAATGTAGAAAATTGGCGTTACCCCAAATAACTGGGGCAATGAGCACAAGAGGGTAGTGTAATAACACATTAAAAGTTTACTAGGAAGTCATAGCAGCCAGCTCTGCAAGTTTGTGCCTGTTATTACATTACCCACAAAACTGGAACATCTATTTGTATTCAAACCCCCAAACTACTGGCCTTATAATTTGCACACCCACCCCAAACATACACCACAAACAGAATTCTGCACTGCATCGGCTCCTTCATGGTTCCAAGTCAGTTTATTCCACGATAAACAGCAATCGAATGCAAGGCTAATTCTCTGTTCCGCTTCTATAACTATCCATATGGGAACTGGGTATTTATCATCAGCACGGTGACACGTACATAAAACATAAATAAACATCATATTTTCAGTTTCATTAGAATACAAACAATGTATAGCACTAAATCAAAGTGTAAAGCCGCAAATTAAGGCAATCTGTTATCTTAGGTTACTTACAGCAAATGCTCTGGTATTTTTTTTTTTTTGTCTAACAATGTGTAGAATATCTCCAATAATTACTGGATGGCGAACATTAATCTGTTTTCAGTGGCTACTCCACAGCTACCTAATGTGATGTTACTCTCACCAACTGTGTTTATAAAACTATCTAATTGACTATTAGTAAGCCTCATTTGTCATATGACAAGGGAATAAAATATCCACTCATTGGCTGAAAGCTAAGGATAGACCATAACCTCAGACAGGAATGGGATACTGCGAACAATAAACTCATTGACATTATAATTGCCAATCAGATCTGCCTATTTTCAAGCCCTTTTTTTCCCCCTCCCCGGCTGAAGTCAAAAGTTGAGCAGCGTTGTTTTAATGTCTTGAGCCAAGAATTAGAATGGTCTGTGCCAAAACTAACAGAAGCACTTGGGATAGAGATAATCTAGACCCTTGTAAATAAGGCAGCTTGTGCACTTGTCTGCAAAGGCGATATAACATATACCAAATAGGGCAGAGCATGCAGCATTATTTAATCAAGACTAAAGAATAAGTTATTGTCAGAGGGGAAACATATATTAAAGCATATTAATTACCTTTGGCAAATGTTGGATGGTGGAACGCAGGGACAGGGAGTTTTTCTGTCAACCGCGGTTCACAAAAGTAGGCCCTCAGCCAAGCCGTGCACTGCTTTAGTGGTTCTATCATTTCTCGAGGACCTTCTACAATCTCAAATGATACAGAGGCACCTTTAGTTCTAGAACATAAAAAAAATATAATTTATTGATATGCTTGAATTACAAGGTACTTTATTGCCACTGCAAATGAATACAGAAAATAAAACCGATGCAAATAAACCAATGATAGAGTACATGTATGGGACCTGTTATACAGAATGCTCAAACTTGGGGTTTTCTGGATAAGTTATATTTCTGTAATTTGGATCTTCATACCTTAAGTCTATTAAAAAATTATATAAACCTTAAGTAAACCCAATAGGTTTTACCTCTAACGAGGATTAGTTATATCTTAGTTGGGATACAAGGGACTGTTGCACCATTACAGAAAAAAGGATATATTTTTAGAAATCTGAATTATTTGATTAAAGTTGAGTGTTTGGGAAATTACCTTTCCATAATTGGTAGCTTTCTGGATAATGGGTTTTTGGATAATGGCTCCCATACCTGTACTGTCAAATATATTTTCTATGTCTATACCATGTTAAAAGTGGAAACTCCTTGATCCCTCACAGAGAAGATTACAGAGTACAGGCTCATTAGGGGTTCTAATCCTGAGTACACACAGGTAATTAGTAGAGGTTTTAATATACATCCAAGGGCTTAGAGAACCCAAAGCCCAAAAGTGGAGTGGCTAGTGTGTATATGTGGGCTGGAGGTCCAAAGCTTGGAAAATGCTAAGAATACTATACTATACCTAGGCCAAAGTAAAGTGTAGGTACAGGTATAGGATCTGATATCCGGAAACCAGTTATCTAGAAAGCTTCAAATTATAGGAAGCTCATAGACCCAATTTTATTCAAATAATACAAATTTTAAATGATTTCATTTTTCTCTATACTGGTACAGACCCCTTATCCGGAAACCCATTATCCAAATTATGAAAAGTTTATCTCCAAAAGACTCCATTTTAATCAAATAATTCACATTTTTTCTTATTGGAGCCAAAACAATCCTATTGGGTTTAATTACTGTTTAAACAAATTTAATTACTGTTTTTTTTTAGTAGACTTAAGGTAGGAGATCCAAATTATGGAAGGACCCCTTATCCAGAAAACCCCAGGTCCTGAGCATTCTGGATAAGGGGTCCCATACCTGTAATAATAAAACAGCTTGTACTTAATTAAGACATAATTAATCTTTATTAGAATTAAAACAATTTTATTGGGTTTATTTCACATTTTAATGATTTTTTTTAGTAGCCTTTAAGTATAGAGATCCAAATCAAGGAAAGACCCCTTATCTGGAAAACCCCAGGTCCTGAGCATTCTGGATAACAGGTCCTATACCTGAACCAGCTTAGAATGCATCAAATTCTAAGTAAACTGAGTGGTAATGTACACAAAAGCTCTAAAGGGTAGGCAGATGGAAAAGTTGCCAGTCTGGTCCTATATTACAGGGAAATACAATATAATATGTAAAGTTAAGTTTTGCCATTTATTAATAAGTGCCCTGCACTAATTCAGTGGTTTGTATGTTAAAGGCAACGGTAGTAAAATGACTTTGTAACATTACTTTGTGACTTTATTTGGTATTCATGATTTTCCTTCTCTCAGTATGCAGACAGAAGTCTGAAATCCAGAGAGGTTTCATTTTTGGCCAGGCTGCCACTATGAAGGGAAGATCCAGCCTTATTAACATATTTAATTGGCAACTACTACAGAGAATTAGTTCCCAAAATATTTGTGCTGCAACAGATTTGCAAATATGTTTGGCCTTTAAAATGATATATTGAACATTAACAAACTGGCCTTTTCGGACCAGAAATAAATTAAGGAAATGGTAACAGTCCTCTGTAAGAATGTATTTGTTAGAATATTAATTTATGTGGCTACAAGGCATAGGCAATGCAGTACAAGCATTTTATTAGGCCTACTCTATGTCCTGTAGAGCTTACAATCTAATTTTGGTGCCTGATACACACACGGAGATCAAATTGAAACTTAAATAGCCTCAAATTAATGAACATTTGGCAAAGGGCTCATGTACCAGCCATGCCAGTTCTTTGGCACCTAAGAGTATTGCTTCTGTTAATTTCATCGCTCATTGGCTTTGCCCCCCACAGTTCATACAGTACATACAATACAGACTGTGCTGATCAGTACTTGTACATATTCCAGGAGCAACGGCATTGCAGCACCTAATAAGTATTGTGGATTGACCCCAGTGGAATGGAGGCAAGATCTGAGCGTGGTCTGGTATTAATGGGTCATTAATGCCATGTTATATAGTTATAACCCAATGTAGAAGTGGTACATGCCTGTTCTTGTTTAGTAGATTTGGGCTCTCTAATGTATGAGTGATGCCTTAAGGTGGCCATACACGGGCCGATTGTAACTGCCTATATCGGTCCCTTGGACTGATTTGGCAGCTTATCGCCCTATGTAGGGGAAGAAACAATGGCCATACTCGACTGATATCTGCAATAAAATTGGCCAGATATCGATTGAGCAGGTTAAAAGATTTAGTTGGATCAGGGACCGCATCGGCTCATTCATGCGGTCCCCGAACCGACTGTGCCATTGCTGCCGTTAGAATTCGATCGTTTGGCCCCTACATTTTCCCTATATCGCCCACCTAGGTGGGGGATATCAAGAGAAGATCCGAGGAGGAAGACTGTAGCATTTTCCATGATATCCCTTAAGTTGCTCTTAAACTGGTGGTGTATTGAAGCTCTTTTTGTAGTTAGTGGGTTAATATAAGTGGGTTTAAATTTAGTTTAGTGGGTTTAAATAATTTTTCCTAAACCTACTGTTATTATTTACCCCAGGAATAGAGATATTAATACATGCCAGATATGTTGCTTTTTTTGAGCATGGGTATATACAGTTTCGCACTGGCCCACAGGGATACCAGGAAAATACCCGGTGGGCCCAGATGTCAGTGGGCCCTCCTGCTTCTAGCCATTTGGCCTAATTCGTAATGATCATTATTTATTTTTCTATGGAAACAAAGCAACTAAATAAATAGAAGAATAGATTATAGTATGTAAAGATTAAAAAAAAACTAGGAAAATATAGATACTGAGTAAGAAGTGGATAAAATATAGCTTGAAGAGTGGGCCTATGGTCTAAGTTTTATGGTGGGCCCCTGGGATTCCAGTCCGACATTGGGTATACAGTATATTCTGCTAGCAAAAGTGCAACTGATAAAGCAAGAAAAGTATTTTAACATAGGGTTCTGAGAATCAATGTTCCACATTTTTGCTCTACACCCCAGTTGTTTTACCAGCACTGCATCTACCCCATCTACAGTTAATCTTCTCCAGAAGAGCTGCAAATAATAAACCAATAAGGCGGTATGCTAGAATAAAGCAATATCCCAGCTTCAAAATCTAAGGACATATAGAAATGTCAGGGTTCTGTAACAGAACTCCCGAGACACTACTATTTTCAAGTTTTACAGAGGTGGTCGAGGTTTTCAAATAAATTGATCCACCAAGGAAAATCACAAAATCTATTTCTTTGCCAGAAAGCAAGCTCATTGGCAAAGAGATAGAAAAGGACAGACGGCAGATAGATAAACATTCATAGAAATGTATTTATTTTTTATATAATTTGTGGTTGGTAGTCATTAACACGTTTCAAGAAGCCTCTATTGCTAACCTGAATCCTTAGCCTCTGTAAAAAGTTGTATCTGCTGACAATAAAGTTATCGTTAAGCAAACAGATGTTGTTGTGAAAGAACTGCTTAATTAGTTTGTTCATTAGCTAATGCAAGCATGCACAAACCTTTTTTTTTTCACTCTAATTGATATGTAAGTGCATACATCTGGCCACATACCATGGAACATGTGGGGTGCAAAAAGTTGTACAGTGAAGCAAACTGCAAACACTGGAAAAAGAAGTGAATTCTCTGCCCAGAATCAATCTTAAAACCTGTTGAAAGGAATGGGCTTCTATGTTCTACTGGGCTTAAGGGAAACCAAAGTGCTATTGTATCTGTATGCGAGGCCTTAGGTACAGGAGCTGATAGAAGCCATTCTTATAGAGGACTATGCTGTCCATCCTTTGAATTTGGAGGAAAGTCTTCAACTTAATTGTTTGGTCTTCAGGACTAAGAGGACTATACATGTAAAAAAGACATTATTGCAAGTGCTTTCCCTATTTCCCCGCCTAGATAGGAACCATCTTAATTTCCACTTTCTTCCAGTTATAGATTGTATTGGGTATTCTAAAAAAAACTGGGACTGGTAAGAAGGGCATCACTTTGATTGAGCAATGGTACTTCTCAAACTCCCCTAAAGTTCTCATTATCTCAAAAAGTTTGCTTGTCTGTACACTGGCATTGGTTTTCACACTGGAATTATGTCCCTATAAGCTGTGTCCAGTTATGCAATAAACAAAACCAATTATCCATTGACACATAGGGGCACATTTACTAAGCAATTTTTGAGATAAAGTTGGATTTTTTTCTTACTTCTAGATAATTTCGAGATTTAGGAATGGGTTTTCGCCAGAACTCAAGTTTTCGTTATTGTTCACCGAAAAATTAGAGTTTTTAAAAAATAACTCCCATAATTTGTGATTTATTAGTGTTTAGTTAACTTTTTTTGTAAAAAAAGGTTTGATTTGTCGAGTACCATTGAGTAGTGATGAGCAAATCTGTTCCGTTTCGCTTCGCCGAAAAATTCGCGAATCTCTCAAAAGATCCGCGAAACGGCGAAAAATTCGCGAAACGGCGAAAATGTCGTGCGACAAAAAAAAATTGTCGCGCGCTGTTATTGTTTCGTCGCACGCAGCTATTGTTTTGTCGCACGGCTATTGTTTCGTCGCACGCGGCTATTATTTCGTCGCGCGGCTATTGATTCGTCGCCCGCGGCTATTGTTTCGTCGCCCGCGGCTATTGTTTCGTCGCCCGCGGCTATTATTTTGTCGCACGGCTATTGTTTCGTCGCCCGCGGCTATTATTTCGTCGCACGGCTATTGTTTCGTCGCACGCGGCTATTATTTTGTCCCGCGGCTATTATTTTGTCCCGCGGCTATTGTTTCGTCGCACGCGGCTATTATTTTGACGCGCGGCTATTATTTCGTCGCCCGCAACTATTCTCTTAAGACGCCGGCGACAATTTTTGGACGTGCGTCGAATTTTTCCGCGGCGAAATTTTTCATCCGTTTCGCCGCGAATCCATGCCTCGCGAAACTTTTCGCCCATCACTACCATTGAGTCCTATGGAGGCTTGGAATAGTAGAAGAATAGAATAGTCAGTGACAGCCTGTCCTTGACACATTTTCAAGGACAAGTTAATCCCCTCATTGTTTTCAGGTTCACCCAGCTTCAACGGGAACTTGATCCCCCCATTGTTTTCTATTTCACACGATTTCAAGGGAAAGTTAATCCCATCATTGTTTTAGTTTCACCCAGTTTCAAGTGAAACTTAAACACATTATTGTTTTCCAAGTGTACCAATGCTCCTAAAATGGCTGCTGGAGCAATTCCTGTTTGAGAAAAATAAAGAGGATTCATGGAAACCAAATTTGAACTCAAATTTTTCGAGTTTTAACAGTACTTTCAATTCGAGATTTTCGAATATAAACTTGAAATTTCCGTATGAACAATTCAAGCATTATCGTGACATTTTATAAATGCAGCAATGATAGAGTTTAATTTGAATTTATACCATGAGTTTATACGACTTTCAAGGCCAGAAGGTAACAGATTTTAGTGAATGTACCCCAGCTTTACACGCTAAATAACGCAGCCTTGATTTAACAATTATGAAAAAGTTTTTTGCAAAAATTATTTGACAAATGATTTTTGTTGTTTACCTAAATCTGTTGATTTAACCTGATTTGATGAAAAACGAACTGAAAAACTAACTGTACAATGGACTGGTGTGTGTTTGTATGGAAAGTAAAATCTAATATTGCAGTGTTCTACCGACTTCACCCTCAGCGGGGGAGAATTAATGGAAGGAAAAACTTTAAGAACTTTTAATTCATAGTTTCTCTCCAACACTGGTTTATTCTGTAACTAATCCTCTGTTAATAATTTTTCCGGCTGGATTCCATAAACTTGAAGTGGCATTTTGGAAAGTTCTGGGATAAGGTCTCACTGTGCCCTAAACTGGAGATTTTATCTGAGTTTATAGAATTACCCTCTTAATGTCATCACCATGAAAACTCATCATGCATTGAAACCGATCTGGTGTTGTACAACATGGCTGCTACAATTCTACAGAACGTTGCCGTCTATAGGGACATTAAGGCTTTCTTAATTCTACTTTTTCTTAGATCACATAGCAGCTTCTCATTTGTAACCAAATGACAGAAAAGGTATATGTAGGCATGGAATAAAACAGACTGGGATTCAGAAAACACTATTTTGATTCTTGTTGACTCTTTAGTAGGGATTTATCTCAAAATTGCTTAGCAAATGTGCCCCTATGTGTCAAAGGATAAATGGTTTTGTTTATTGCATAACTGGTCGAATACTGAACTGAATCCTGGATTCGGTGCATCCCTACTCTTTAGACCTTTCTTGCCTTGGTGGCAAGTTTATAACCAATGAAGTAATTTGTGGCTTGGTGAAACCCTGGGTAAAGTTGCTAGAATTTTAGAAGGACACAAACACTAGTCTTACTACTACATCTAGGGGCCCATTTACTTACTCACGAACGGGCCGAATGCGTCCGATTGCGTTTTTTTCGTAATGATCGGTATTTTGCGATTTTTTCGGAAAATTATCGCGACTTTTTCGTTACCAATACGATTTTTGCGGAAAAACGCAAGTTTTTCGTAGCCATTCCGAAAGTTGCGATTTTTTCGTAGTTAAAACTTGCGCAAAACGTCGCGCCTTTTAAGTTTTAACGCTACGAAAAAAGCGCAACTTTTCGCGCAAGTTTTAACGATACGAAAAAATCACAACTTTCGGAATGGCTACGAAAAACTCGCGTTTTTTCGCGCAAATTGTATTGGTAACGAAAAAGTCGCGATAATTTCCGAAAAGTCGTAAAGGCGCCGAAAAAATCGCAAAAAATACGAAAAAGTCGCAAAATGTTCGTTTTCCAATCGGAATTTTTCCAATTGGGATTCGAATTCGTGGGTTAGTAAATCAGCCCCCTACTGTTTCTATCGTTGCTAACAATTTTCTAATTTCTGGCCCTTCACTATAACTATATTTTAAACTGTGCATTTTAGTACTCAGTTACCCAGAAACCTGATGTTCAGAAAACCTGAATTATGGGAAGGCAATCTTCCATACAGTAAATTCGACAGAGTCAATTTTAAGCAAATAATATTTCATTTTTCTCATAGTACTAGAACAACACCATGTTCTCGATCCTAACTAAGCTGCATAAATCCATGCTGGTGGCAAAACAATCCTATTGGGTCTATCTAATGTATACATTTTTTTAGTACCCTAACCATTTTAGGTAATAGATCCTATACTTGTATTTGCAAATCAGTTTTTGAATTTGAAATAGGACTCCCCCCGATATTAGAAATTAAAAAGGGGAACACAAGGGCAAAGGGATAAAAATATGGAGTGAAAAAATATTATCAAAACACAAATAAAAATGTACACCTTACTGTCATGTTTCTTAGAGAACAATGGGACAATTTACTATAAATTTGGAAAATTTTTAGCAAACTGTCAGGACTCAGAACACAGAAAAAAGGAAAAAAAAAACATACAGGACTTCTAAATTGAAAATATTTTTTCAAACTTTCCGATCACACAGGGAACCAAAAATGACGTACCACCGAGCCCAACATATTCCTTCCAAACAGTCACCATTTAGATTCTGTTCAGCAATAACTTACATAACTTTCATTGACAAATGCTTGCCCCATTCATCATTAGGAAGGAACAAGGCAATCTGAGAATCAACTGCAATGTGTCCATTTAAAAATTGATACGTTGGTTAAGATATTTACAAATTACTGGAACATTTGTTACCAATAAATAGTGCAATGTAATTATGTATAAGGGATCTCTATGACTAATAATTATATGGAGAAAACATAGAACACAGAAATGATTTTTCAAATAAAAGGACAAACATCTCCCGAAAATAAAGACACTGTACCCTACTGAATAGACAACTATCATTCCAGAATATTAAATATTAGCTGCCGAGGCACAGCTGGCTCCTGACCAACAGTACACAACATCGCAGCCAAAAAAACCACAGGAAACATACCATACACCTTGAGGCTGGAAACTAGAGTAACATTTTTGCTTAATGCATGAAATCTCACTGGAAAATAAAATTGACGGGCTCCAAAACATTTAGTCTAAACTGCAGCTCAATGTGTTTTGCCCTTTGTATCGCTGGCTTTATCTGTATCATTAAAGTAGAAACCATGCTGGGTATTTACCGAATCATTTTATAATTTTTTCCCAATCATCCATTTTTTTTTTTGGCTCATGGATCAGTCTCCAGACAGAATAAGATTATTGCTTATTTTGTTTGCAGAACATTTTTTCATTAGCATTTTTTGCAGTTGCCAATTGGGAAGAATTTCACGGTTTAACTCTTTACTAAGATATAACATAATATCAGCAAGTAGAAAGTACCATTGACCCTCTAATGGGTTGCAATGAGTTGCCCCTAAAACAACGTTAACCCTGAAATATTTTTTTGGATGTTATAGTTATTGATTGTCCCTTGTATTTATATCTGCATCATGACTGCACCTCCTGGTTCCACAAACATTATGAGGCCCATTCTCATTTTCATGGTTTTAGAGTTTTTTGGAACCACGACTAAACTCTATGGGGCTGATTTACTAAGACACGATTTCGAATCCGAATTGGAAAAATTCCGATTGGAAACAAACATTTTGCGACTTTTTCGTATTTTTTGCGATTTTTTCGGCGTCTTTACGATTTTTGCGTAAAAACGCGAGTTTTTCGGCGTCTTTACGATTTTTGCATAAAAACGCAAGTTTTTTCGACGTCTTTACGAAAGTTGCGCAAAGTCGCGATTTTTTCGTAGCGTTAACACTTGCGCGCAAAGTCGCGCCTTTTTCGTAGCGTTAAAACTTAAAAGGCGCGACGTTTCGCGCAAGTTTTAACGCTACGAAAAAATCGCGACTTTGCGCAACTTTCGTAAAGACGCCGAAAAACTCGCGTTTTTATGCAAAAATCGTAAAGACGCCGAAAAAAATCGCAAAATTACCGATCATTACAAAAAAAACGCAATCGGACACATTCGGCCCGTTCGTGGGTTAGTAAATGTGCCCCTATGTCTAATGTATAATCATTTATTAAAAGAGCTGAATTGAAAAAGCACAAACCACAATTTTTCACTCTTTTCAAGGAATGGAGTTTCCAAAAACTCCTAAAACCATGAAGCAAAAGAAGATCTTCCAATTGGAAACAGGACAACTGCCCACTGACTTCTACATAACCTTGACAACCTTTAGATGGCATATTTTTTCTTTCAGATTTGTTAAAGTTTTGACAAATAATAAATAGCAAAAAATAAAAAAAATTTTCACAAAAATTTGAGTGCAAAAAATAAAAAAAAAAGGGAACACTAGTAAATGCCCTCTACGATTACCAGATCATGTAGGCAGTCAAAACAGTATGAATGTCAGATGCACCATGAATTATACATGCATTATTCAAGTAGCTTACTCAATAAGCCCCACTGATTTTGGAGAACATTGTTACAAGAATAGAAGTATATACAGGTATAGGACCCATTATTCAGAATGCACTGGACCAAGGGTATTTTGGATATGGGGTCTTTCCGTGATTTGGATCTCCATACCTTAAGTCTACTAAAAAATAAATAAAACATTAATTAAATCCAATAGGATTGTTTTGCCTCCAATAAGGATTAATTATATCTTAGTTGGGATCAAGTACAGGTACTGTTTTATTATTACAGAGAAAAGGGAATCATTTAACCATTAAATAAACCCAATAGGGCTGTTCTGCCCCCAATAAGGGGTAATTATATCTTAGTTGGGATCAAGTACAGGTACTGTTTTATTATTGCAGAGAAAAGGGAATCATTTAACCATTAAATAAACCCAATAGGGCTGTTCTGCCCCCAATAAGGGGTAATTATATCTTAGTTGGGATCAAGTACAGGTACTGTTTTATTATTACAGAGAAAAGGGAATCATTTAACCATTAAATAAACCCAATAGGGCTGTTCTGCCCCAATAAGGGGTAATTATATCTTAGTTGGGATCAAGTACAGGTACTGTTTTATTATTACAGAGAAAAGGGAATCATTTAACCATTAAATAAACCCAATAGGACTGTTCTGCCCCCAATAAGGGGTAATTATATCTTAGTTGGGATCAAGTACAGGTACTGTTTTATTATTACAGAGAAAAGGGAATCATTTAACCATTAAATAAACCCAATAGGGCTGTTCTGCCCCAATAAGGGGTAATTATATCTTAGTTGGGATCAAGTACAGGTACTGTTTTATTATTACAGAGAAAAGGGAATCATTTAACCATTAAATAAACCCAATAGGACTGTTCTGCCCCCAATAAGGGGTAATTATATCTTAGTTGGGATCAAGTACAGGTACTGTTTTATTATTACAGAGAAAAGGGAATCATTTAACCATTAAATAAACCCAATAGGGCTGTTCTGCCCCCAATAAGGGGTAATTATATCTTAGCTGGGATCAAGTACAGGTACTGTTTTATTATTACAGAGAAAAGGGAATCATTTAACCATTAAATAAACCCAATAGGGCTGTTCTGCCCCCAATAAGGGGTAATTATATCTTAGTTGGGATCAAGTACAGGTACTGTTTTATTATTACAGAGAAAAGGGAATCATTTAACCATTAAATAAACCCAATAGGGCTGTTCTGCCCCCAATAAGGGGTAATTATATCTTAGTTGGGATCAAGTACAGGTACTGTTTTATTATTACAGAGAAAAGGGAATCATTTAACCATGCAATAAACCCAATAGGGCTGTTCTGCCCCCAATAAGGGGTAATTATATCTTAGTTGGGATCAAGTACAGGTACTGTTTTATTATTACAGAGAAAAGGGAATCATTTAAGCATTAAATAAACCCAATAGGGCTGTTCTGCCCCCAATAAGGGGTAATTATATCTTAGTTGGGATCAAGTACAAGGTACTGTTTTATTATTACAGAGAAAAGGGAATAATTTAAGCATTAAATAAACCCAATAGGGCTATTCTGCCCCAATAAGGGGTAATTATATCTTAGTTGGGATCAAGTACAGGTACTGTTTTATTATTACAGAGAAAAGGGAATCATTTAAACGTGAAATAAACCCAATAGGGCTGTTCTGCCCCAATAAGGGGTAATTATATCTTAGTTGGGATCAAGTACAAGGTACTGTTTTATTATTACAGAGAAAAGGGAATCATTTAACCATTAAATAAACCCAATAGGGTTGTTCTGCCCCCAATAAGGGGTAATTATATCTTAGTTGGGATCAAGTACAGGTACTGTTTAATTAATACAGAGAAAAAGGAAATCAGTTTTAAAATTCTGTATTATTTAATTAAAATGGAGTCTATGGGAGACGGGCTTTCCATAATTGGGGGCTTTCTGGATAATGGGTTTCCGGATAAGGGATCCCATACCTGTACTATTTTATTCCAAACAGTGATGCAGGTAGGTTAATAACACTAAATATAACACTGACAATCTTACCCAGTGATGTAAGCATAATAAATAGAACTGGCATTCCAATCTTACTGCCTGTGGAATAGAGATCTTGGAAAACTGAAAAGGTTACAGGAACTGGCACAGAGACCCAATAAGGTTTTCCTTATTTTGAGTTCTGTTATTTAGCCAAGTGAACCACTCCCTCTCACTTGCCCCTACATACAAGAACTGTATTGGCTAATATAAAGCTGCAAAACATATTTGCCTGCCTGGCTGAGGCACAAAAAATAATTCTTGTTGTTTCCAACCAATTTATACAATGTCCCAAAAACAATGTTGGAGCCAGACTTGCTGCCCTAGTAATAGGTGTAATCCCAAAGTCGCAATTCTATGTTTGATCTGGTTTGGTTAGAGTCACTCTAGCTCAGGGATCCCCAGCCTTTTTGACTCATGATGTAAAAAGTGTTGGGGAGCCACACAAGCATAAAAAAAGTTCTTTGGGGGTGCCAAATAAGGGCTGTGATTGGCTATTTGGTAGCCCCATGGGGACTGCTAGCCTGCAGGAGGCTCTGCTTGGAGTAAAACTGTGTCTCTGGGCTTCCAAAACTTGCCTCCAAGCCAGAAATTTAAAAATGGCTCCTACTTTGAGACCACCAGGGGGTGGTGAGCAACACATTGCTCACAAGCTACTGGTTGGGGATCACTGTTCTACCTCATGTTTTACCTCCACTGCCTCTATTTTAATCTCACAGCAATATAGATACAGTACTGTAAGTCATAGAATGCTTTAAAAATGATTCCTTTGTGTGAACAATTTTTAGCGTCCCATCTGCAAATGGAAAAGGGAAGGAAAATGTCATAGTTTGCAGTGAATGTAGTAAAATGTGCTATTTTAATTGTAATAACTGTCCAGTGAAGAATATTACATTATAAAAAGCCATTTTTTATTCATATTTTTTTCTGATTATAACTTATTTACATGTTCTCATTAGTCTTTTATCTAGCATTGAGACTTGAGATTGAAATGCTGCCTCTTTAAGGTCACCGTCCCTACAAGTATGTGCACATTAATGGCATGTGTAAGTAGTCTAAGTCCCATCATCCACTGCACAATGAGTCATTTATTATACAATATTGCTTTTATTTGAGACAAATCCAACCTAAATGCTTATTGTTATTATTTTTATGAATTTCTCGGTGGTCTAGGATTCTGGTATATTACACAGAGCTTACAATCTAACCTTATGTGTCTAAGCCAGAGGGAAAATTATAGTATAATTAAAGCCAAACATTACTCTTATCACTGAAAAAAATTACATCCCATACCCCTGGTGTGTGATATTTTTAAGTAATTCATCATGTGGCCATGTCTCTTGTGCCATAGCAAGCAGATGCCAAGTATGTACTGTGGCGGTGTAGGTGCCTTGTGCATATGCCCTGTGCATGTGGCTGTCACATAAAAAGTGACATATCACTTAAGGGAACATCTATCTACATCTGAAGAGGCACAGGGGCATTTTAGGGTGTCAAGGATCTAATTTACATTCAGGCACTTACACCAGGCCTTTGGCAAGAGTGAAGGTGCATTTCATGTTCTAACTTTGTTACTTGCCTAGTTACAAGTGCAATAGAATCTCAACTGCCCTAGACCTGATTCCAATGGCTCTAGTTGCCTCCATAGTTTTGCCAAATCCTCCAAAGCTAATTAAACCAAATATTCATGTCACTCTGAACTCTTATTTCCAACATTTGCACAGATTTAACAAAACTATGTCAATGTATGGAGAAATGTCAATCCAACCCATGTCTTTTAATAATGGTGCTGATGTCCCTTATTTGTTCTAGCTTTAATAATGAAAAAGTTAGCATATCCCATGCTTTAGACAACAAGGAGATAAAGTAGAATTCTGGGAATTGCTATAGTGATAGTGATGCAAGCATCCCTAGAGAAGGAAGTGGTTCATTGGTCAAGGCATTGGAGTCAGGTCACATTTGCACAGGATCAATAAAACAAAGCCAAACCCTGCCTTTCAATTATGGTACATATGTCCCTTATTTGTTTCAGTTTCAATTATGGAAATGGTAGAATATCCTATGCTTTAGACAACATGTTGATAATGTAAAATTCTCAAAATAGTTGCCCCACTCTGACTGAGGAATTTCAAAGTGGGTGGGTTATTTCTTCTCGGATTAACATCAGGGCACTATAGTGTAAATATACCACTTCCAAGGCTAAGTAAGTTCCAAATGTGAGAGCAACACAACTGGTGCACTCAGAGCCAGACATGTCAACCTAACTGTATTTTTAGGAGTCACCCTAAGTGAAGCCCTAACAGGTCCATTAGCTGCTGTCGGGCATCTGAAACCTATCTTACTTGTTCCATTGAATTGCACTTTGACAGTCCTTCGATATCCATCCCAAACAATGAAACAGGTTGAACAGAAGGGTGGGGGGGGGAGGTGAGAGTGGAACAGGCATGACCAAGATGCACCTGGTTGCCTTCACATCTAGGTTGGCATCTCTGCTTGTCATATTGGAATGTTGACAATTTCTGCAGATGCTCCAAATATTTACATTCCCATCCCAAAAGTATTATAACACAACCTCTATGGGGAAAGTACTGCAAAAGTCTTTGTACAGCTGTACCTAAAACCAGAAATAGCTTCAATACCAATAACTGCTAAGTTCAGACTTTTGTTTAGACTTTTATTTAATACATTTTTGATTTTTCATTTCATTTAATAAATCTTAAATAATTGTTCCGCTTACCCAAATAAGAATCCCTACGTAGCTCTTTATAGCACATTTTTCACAAAGAAGGCCTAATATGAAGATCTACTTCCTGAAGGGAAGCATTTAGGACTGTGTGTTTGACCTAAAGCTTGACCTTATCTCCGTGGCCAGAAAGCAAGAGGGCTCCACAAATGATGTATGGAAAGTTTTTTTTTTTTTAATGTGCTGACCAAGACCTTGAACTCAGCCCTATCCCTGGAAACAATCTATTCCCCAAAGAACCTCGAGATCCTAGAAAATCAATGCAACAAAGAAATGTTTCTGACATATTTCAAGCGGGTTACAATGGGAAAGAACACCATCCATTTATTTAGGATAATATAACTTTTTGCACCTCAACCTTTTCACCTCGGCAGGAAGAGGTTAATTGGTGCAATGAAAGAGCACCCATTAGTGCTGCTAATAAATTTAATAATTGGGGTCCAAACCGAGCCCTTTCTGCATTGCAAAATGGAAAAATATTATTTCTCTGCATATATAGAGAAATAACACGTACAAACAAGTCCTTAAATATCCATATTTTCCGGATATTTAAGAGTAATAGAAAAGAGAAATGCAAATCTACAGCTTCTCAATTTGAGCATCTCCATTTGCTTCTGTTTAACATGTTTTATTAATATCATTGCGAGACAGCATATTACAGTCAACAATGTAGAAATTATAAGAGTCACTTTTTATCAACACCTTAACATATCATTAAAACAGCCTTCCCTGTGTGATAGATGAAGACAAAAAAAACCAAACTGCAGATAAATTATCCGCTCCCCAGTGATTCCAAAACAATTACAGGATGCAGAGCAATCTAGTTAAATTTTATTCAAAAGCTTACTGCACTCGTGTTTTCTCTTATTTTTCTATCAATGAAACCCATGAGATTTAAACACAATTCATTATGTATGAGACCCGACGTACATTGCTTGACTGTTGATTAATAGAAAGTTTGCTGTGTGTACATTTGCAACATTAGATGCATACAATATGCCAACTTATTTTTCCACCGAAGCTAATTATTTACAAAAATGACTACTTGAGAGCAGAATTTAGAAAAACGCGGGCATCCCATATCAGCCTCGGCCCCAACAGGCAATCTGGAATGAAGATCTTTTGCATGTTGTGACAACTTTCAGAAGCCAAGGTATTAACAAGGCAAATGCAGAAAATAAAGAGTTCAAATAATTGTATTGCGATGTTGTGTTCCACAGCGATGAACAAAGAGTTTAATTGCTTTAAAAGGAAACAAAGTACATTTTCTCTAGGAACAAAATCATTGAGTAGATTGGTTCTGGGTTAGTGGTTAATGAGGAGAGAGATAGGTATTGTCTCGAAACAGCCCAAATGAACAAGGCAGTTTTAAATAAGATTATTAAATGGTAAGGTCTGTGCCACGGCAGAATTAGGATAAAGCAGAGACTCAACTTTTTTTTTTTTCATAGCTCCGAGGCTGAAAGGGGGGTCACCAAAATACATAAGGGGCATTGGAAAAGTGCAAATTACTTAACAGTTCATTTTATATTAACATTTAGATTTGTTTAGATAATGTATGATTATTTGCCTTTTGCTTTATTTTCCTTAACGTCTATGAAGATGATACTGGCTCACTTTGCAAGTGGCCATGTAGTTCTTAAAAATGTCTTAAAAACAGAGTGTTGTAGTTACCAGAGTGCATGTATAACATTTGTGGGAACATCAGTAATTAATATTATTGGTATCCCTTTAGAATGACCAACTGCCACATTGGTTGTGTCATTATAGGTACTGGATTCCCCTTTCTTTAAAGAGAAGGAAAGTCATTTTGGCATTTTACTGCCAATAAATTCGCCACATTAGTGCCACCTAGAATGTTATATTTATTCATCAGAAAGCTTTACCATACCTGAGTAAAGAGCCCTAGAAGCTTTCTCTGTTTGTTTAAGATTGAAGCTGCCATTTTAGCTTGGTCTTCATAGCTTCCTGCTGCAGCTCTAGTCCTTATAGTTCAGATTACACATTCCTAAGAAAGGGGGAGTGAGTTTTATGAATTCTTATGGGAGGGGGAAGGGATATAAGCCGAGGTACCTAATTTTACCTAAGAAAACTGGAAAAACTTATTGACTCGAGTATAAGCCTAGGGTGAGAAATGCAGCTGCTACTGCTAAGTTTTAACATCAAAATAAATACCAATAAAATTACATTAATTGAGGCATCAGTGGGGTATATGTTTTTAAATATTTATTTCAAAGAAAAACAGTAAACTAGCTCTGTAAACAGAGAAGAGGGTCAACAAAAACAATATGAGTACTACCCCAAGCTCGTTGCACATTCGCAAATATGCAGCAGACCCAGTCCCAGAGGAGATGTAAGGGGAAATAAGTATTGCTAGTGGGAGCCTAGGCCAGGGCACTGGAGGGTCTGATTGCGGGTGGCCTAATTTGCACACAAAGGAGAGAGGGTGCTAGTCTAGAGGGACCCATGGCACCCGACTCGAGTATAAGCCGAGGGTGACTTTTTCAGCACATTTTGGGTGCTGAAAAACTAGGCTTATACTCGAGTATATACAGTACTTAGTTTTTACCTTTCCTTCTTCTTTAAGTACAATCTCCAATAATAACCCTTTATTTGTTAATAGAACATTTAAGTTTAAACAGCAAACTGTACTAGAACTGTAGTTCCCAAATATGGTGCCTCTTTAGGTAACAATTAGGACATGAAGTGGAGGGTGCAAAGTGCAAAAGAAAAGTTGCAACCCGCCATGGTCTTGCATGTTGAACCCTGCATCCAACACTTGTTACATTATCATTGTTTTAGTACAATGGCCTGCACCCTCTCTCATGAATACAGAGTTGCTGCATTCGGCAGCACTGTATTCACGAGGGGAGGGGGGGGAGACTACACCCAATGATGTTGCACTGCATATTTTATCTGGCGTGAGATGCAGAGTGCAGCATTGCCCCTATGGCAAGCTGGAGATTTACTTATGTCTAGGTCTGGTTGCTAACAGCTTCCAGTACAATTACACAGCTTTGTCGTCTAACTGACTAACACATTTTCCAGACTTTTTGTAAAGCACCAAATGCATCATTTGATTCAGGGCTTGACTAAATCCTTGTACTTTTTCCAGGATTTGGAATTTGTTGGCTATCAACATCCAAATTAGAATTTTTGCTGTGATTCTAGATTTTTTGTGCTAAAACTCATGAATTCAAATTCGTTCTTCCAAAAGATCATGAAGAAGTCAATGGTTGTTGTCCTGGGAAAAATTTAGGCCATTTCTTTCAGTTTCTAATTTTTCCAATTTTTTGAGTTTAAAGAACCATTGAAAATGATGAGTAGATTGCAAAATTATTTTTTTTTATGGTTTATATTGATGGAAGAGCCTCCTCATAGTAATCTGATGGATAAGCCTCCTCATGTAGTAATAAGTCAAATCAACTGGACTTTCTGTGTTTTTTTCCTTGAAGATGTTTCACCAGTCATCCGACTGGCTTTCTCAATTCTGAATTGGGGCATTTACTGCAAGATGAAGTTGAATCAAGGAGCATCATTTGGGCATTTCCTGTAGGAAATGTATTTTTTACTACCTTATTAAAGGGGACCTGTCACCCTAAGGAATAATTCTATTTCTTTTTCTGTTGTGTATGTCAAGCAAAATAAAATGTACTAACAATATATAAATTGTTTAAATCATCTTTCCTTCAGTCTTGGAATTACACAGCCACAGAAAGCAGCGAAAAATCAGAGAAACGCATTTGTCGCACTACTTTTTTGTCGCCTGTGTCTTTATTTTGTCACCTGCATCTTTTTTGGTCGCATGTGTCCTTTTTTGATGCAACCGCGCCCATTTTGACGCAACCGTGCCCAATTTGAAGAGGCCACGCCTATTTTGATGTGACTGTGCCTATTTTGACAAGACTGCATATTTTTTCAACACACAACAAATTTTTCCACGCCGAATTTTTGCAGAAGTTTTGTGAAACAATTCGCCAATGGCGAAATGTGGAAATTCGCTGCGAATCCATGGCTGACGAAAAAATTCGCTCTTCACTTCCTAATACCCATGCCCATTCACTGGCCGCACAATTAGATAGTGAGGAGTGCAGTTACATCTAGAAAATACTGAATGGAAAGTGAAAGTAACTCTCTGCCCCACCTAGAGGCGGGGCAGCAATATATGATTTACATCTGGGATTTTTAAACGCCTTTTAAATAGGTATCGGTGTGTTAATAAAAAAATTAATTTGGGTTGTTATGTTTTTTTTGAAAAGGACTTTTATTATACAGGTATGGGACCCGTTGTGCAGAATGCTTGGGACCTGGGGTATTCCGGATAAGGGGTCTTTCCGTAATTCGGAGCTCCTACCTTAAGTCTACTAAAAAAAATATTTAAACAGTAATTAAACCCAATAGGATTGTTTTGGCTCCAATAAAGATTAATTATATCTTAGTTGGGATCAAGTACAAGGTACTGTTTTATTACTACAGAGAAAAAGGAAATTATTTTTAAAAATGTGAATTATTTGATTATAATGGATTCTATGGGAGATGGGCTTTTCATAATTCGGAACTTTCTGGATAATGGGTTTTCCGGATAAGGGGTCCGATACCTGTACAGCTTTTTATTTCTGGGTCACAGGTCCCCAACAGAACACTGAATGCAATGTGAATGCATCTTTAGCATCAGCCTGGTTACAGGGCTATTATTTCACTGGAACCTTTTTCAGAACAAGAGCGTAGGTTCCCTGGAACTTTTACAGCAACGGGGATGCGTCGAGCTTCTCGACTAACATATTTTGACAACCGTTGCCAGGTTTGTATGCTGATTTACCTCCTAGTTGATCAAGTTGTAAACAGCAGTATAACAACGTGTTAACGGGAAGCCATACAAGTCATTTTGTTTCCTCTTCGGTATCCGTTTGCTTCATTCCTACCTGCTCGACATGACATTTTTCAGTAATAATAAGGTGGAACACTTTTCATTTTTAATAACATATGAGGTGAAAACGTGTACATAGCTGTCAACATCCCCAGCAAGGCAGGCTTGACAAGGCTGCGTATAATCTGGAGTGGGCAAGCCTTGGACAGTCAGTTGACAAAAGAAAAGCTGTATTTTATTACTGGTTACCTGTCATCTCCAATATTATTTAGCCCGTACTTTCTGATATTTACTACCGATGTGAAGTAATTGGAGGGTGAATATTGACATTTTGTTGTTAGTTTGCATAGTATCATCATGTATAATTTAAAAATGGCATTGCACAGACGGCACAGTAAAAAAAAAAAAAAAAAGAAAGAAATAAAATGAACAATATTTTTATTCTGCATCTAATAAAGTCAGATGTTCAAATTTCATGTATAAATTTAACATTACCAGCATTATAGTCACAGAAAAGAACAAGGATAAATCAAAAAGTTATACATGTCTGTTAGAGCAAATCATGTCTCTTTACCCTGGTGGAGATTTGTTTTCAAATCCAATTCATTTTTCAGCAAAGAATACTCTTGTATTTTGATTCAATTTCATTCTAGCAATTTTATTCACTTGTGTACCTTATTGAGTTCTCCTCCTTCTGATGATTTACATACAGCAAAGAAGCAGGAGCCTGTGGCAGCATCCACTTTGTATAAGGCCAGGTTGTCTTAATTAAGTAATCTAAACAACTATAATCAACCATTTCAAAATAAAGCTCACAATATATAGCTTTTATTAGCAATTGAGGTTTGGGGTAAGTTCTCCATTTCATATCCACAATCACTCGTGGTCAGGGGTCCCCAACCTTTCCTACTCGTGAGCCACAGTCAAATGTAAAAAGACTTGGAGAGCAACACAAGCACCATAAAAGTTCATGGAGGAGCCAAATAAGGGTTAAGATTGGCTATTAGGCAGCCTCTATGCACACTATTAGCTTACAGGGTCTTTATTTGGTAGGAAAGCTTGTTTTTATTCAACCAAAACTTGCCCCCAAGTCAGGAATTCAAAAATAACTACCTGGTTTGGAGGCACTGAGAGCAACATCCAAGGGGTTGGGGAGCAACATGTTGCCCCAGAGCCACTGGTCGAGCCACTGGTCATGGTTATATCTTGGTTATATTCTTTCATTCTCACCAACCCATCCCATCTGTCTCTTATGCTGAAAAATGATAATCAGCAGTTGGGGGGGGCGGCTCAAAGTTTGCTACTTGGCCTTCAGTTCTTCTACTCTCTCTCTCTCTCTTTGGAGAGAAGAATTCCCCTGCTCTTACCTCAGAGACATGGTCAGAACTAGGTGTAGGTAGAAAAGGCAGTTGCCTTGGGTGCAATGGTGGGTGGAGGGCACTAGGCACGTACCTCTCCTTTCTTCCTAGTCCAGACCCCCACCATCCCACTACCTCAGGTCACTTTACTTCTCTCCCCTGTGCGTCACCACTGCAGACACTTGTTACAAAAACTTTAATGCCCTTTACCTCTTACACCATGTTAATATGTCGCAGATACATTAGATACCTGTAGCTTCAAGAAGGGGTTGGATGGCTTTTTTTTGGAGAGACTTTAGAGGTGTTTTTTTGTTTGCCTTCCTCTAGATCAGCTAGCAGTTAGGTAGGTTTTACATAGACATAAAGGTTGAACTTGATAGACATTGATAAGTTAGTTGATAAGTTACTATGGGGCAGATTTACCAACATGTATGTTTAGAGCTTAGTACATAAAAACTCACCCATGTTCTATTTATTTCTATGGGATTTTTAGAAGTGTATTTATCAATAGATGAAAGTTAGAGTTCACCAAGTAATATATACACTGCTTAAAACCCTTATAATAATGAACAGAACATAGGCGAGTTTTTATGTATTAAGCTCTATAACCACATTTTGATAAATCTGCCCCTATGACTATATATGCCCCTGCTCATCTCTCCATTCCTCTTAGCTCTATTTCTGACTATACATTAACTCCCTCCCTAAAGCTTTATCTCTAACAGTTCCTTACCCCTGGAAGTCTTTTGAAAGGATTCTCCTCTACTTGTGTCTGCAAGTTACTCACCCACATAGGGAACCGATACTATTACATCATAGGATCTACTGCATCTCATAGCATATAATATATGCACATTTATTTTTTATTCATTGCACCATTAGTTCACCTTGTCTGTACTATTAATGCACTCTTAATGGACAAAAGACATACAAGGCAGCAATGAGAAACATAATGGGGGTTGGTAGACCAAAAAAAACCTCCCACCACACAAACATGTCAATTGGCTATTGCTTTGGCCCTTATTAATACTGGAAATTGCTATTTTGATTACTGAAAAAACCTTCACGGTGGCCCATGTTTGTATCTCTAAACAAGGGGGAGGCGGGGCCACAGAAATGATGCTTTGGGGACTTGTAACAGCTGACAAATGGTTTATTAAAGTGATACTGTCATGTTCCTATGATTAATACAACTGTATCACTAGTAATGCAAAACTACACAATCATTTTTTCAAACCATTTCCTAACCCATTTGTCTGATAGGCTGCTGTGCAACACATCCATGCATTTTGTGTTTAATTTTATGAATTTCCATAGCAAGCTGTGCTTCAACCCATTCACTCGGTCACCATCATAAGTTCAATTCTGTATATGTACTGGGTTATAGATAACAATAGAACTGTGCAAACCCATACGTAGTTTGGATATCCACTTGTTTGCACTCTGTATATAAGGTACAGTCATAATATATTAAACATTGAGCTTAAGTTGTCTTTTAGTAGTATTTATTTTATGATCAGTATTTTGCCCTCTATTACTAGTGGAGGGTATACTGTGGTACATAACCAGTCCTCTGGGCAAGTGAAGGTTTCAATCTTTCATATAAACAATATATAACTGAAAAATGGCTGTAGATAGGTTGTGCCATAGCATAGTTGCTGTAATGTTGGAATTTGTGCCATGTATACAGTCGTTTTTAATAAGCCCTCTTTCTATTGCCAGTGGAACCAGCAAAGCAGAGAAGGGGTTAAATAAGAGAAGAGGCACTGAGCAATCACTATTGAGCTTTTACATTGGAATAAAGGGTTAGTTGTTGTAGCCATCCATAGCAATAGTGAGAACCACTTAAAATGCCATAAAATATTAATCATTTAGCTGCTGGGCAAATTGGTGCATTTGTTGTGAATGCTCACAAACTGAAATAGTAAAAGCATTGGCTCGTAAGTGGTGGGCATGATTTTTTTTTTTTCCCCTTCAGTAAAGACGGAGAGACGAATAAACCTGGGCAGTGGCTACTAGCCACCTACTGTATGCAGTATAAATGTCAGTCTGGGAGAACATCTGCATAATTAAAGCACACAGGCTTGCAAGTCTTTCCCATGCACACCAGCCTGACTATTATAGGCTTCCAAAGAATAATAAGAATAATTTTATTTGATACTAATATTTTTATGGAGTCCTTTGGTAACATTTAATAGTTCAATGGCTTTGTACAGGGCCTTTCTCTGCTTGATTAATGGGCTTTTCTTCTTGTTTTTGTCAATATCATTTCAAAATTATATTTGTTTGTTTTTTATGCCTACATGCCACCTTCATCATACATGCCTACCCGACCCTCCCATCATGAATACAGTGCTGCCAAATTGCATGGGGGACTCTAAGGGGCCCATTTACTTACTCATGAACGGGCCGAATGCGTCCGATTGCGTTTTTTTCATAATGATCGGTATTTGGCGATTTTTCGGAAAAGTGTCGTGACTTTTTCGTTACCAATACGATTTGCGCGAAAAAACACGAGTTTTTCGTAGCCATTACGATGCGCTCGTATTTTGTCGCGACTTTTTCGTAGCCTTCGTGGAGCTGCAGGGTGCCATTGAGTCCTATGGGAGGCTTCCAAAATCATGCTAAGTCTGAAAGTTTCGCCCGCCGCTTACGAGCTCTCAATACGAAAAAGTCGCGACAAGATACGAGCGAATCGTAATGGCTACGAAAAACTCGTGTTTTTTTCGCGAAAATCGTATTGGTAACGAAAAATTCGCGACAATTTCCAAAAAGTCGTAAAGGCGCCGAAAAAAATCGCAAAAAATACGAAAAAGTCGCAAAATGTTCATTTTCCAATCGGAATTTTTCCAATTCGGATTCGGATTCGTGGGTTAGTAAATGTGCCCCTAGGTCTTTGCATTTAATCTGGAGCAAAAATGCCTTCACCCTACACCCTACAGGGTAGGGTGCAAAACATGCACCAAACATATCGGTTTGAATCCATTTTTGCATTTTGCACCCGGAACTTTGCAAATGACCCCTTAAATGCCATTATAGATTTGGCCAGAATATCCATTTGGCTAATTTGTACAACCAATGATCAGTGTGAGAGAACCCCAAACAAAGAATGAATGGTGAATCCAATTCCACCACAATTGCACAAGACCGTGAATATCACATTTTCCCTAATGAACTCTCCAAATGAACACAAATAAACATAGTTGTTTCCATGGATTTACGAACACTCATTTCCATATTCCAGGACTAGAGATGTAGCGAACTGTTCGCCGGAGAACTAATTCACACGAAAATCGGGTGTTCGCAAGTTCGCAAGTTCGCGAACTTTTAGCAAAGTTCGCAATTTTGGGTTCGCCTTAGCTGGAGCCAAATTTTGACCTCTCACCCCAGAGCCAGCAGATATATGGCAGCCAATCAGGCAGCTCTCCCTCCTGGACCACCCCCGGACCACTCCCTTCCATATAAAAACTGAAGCCCAGCAGCCATTTTACATTCTGCCTGTGTGTGCTTGATGAGTTAGCATAGGGAGAGAGCTGTGCAGGGGTTTGAGGGACAGTTTAGGTAGCTTTGCTTACTAGTAATCTACTTTCTACTGCTCTGTATGTAGCTGCTGTGGGCAGCTGTCCTGCTGATCTCATCTACTGTAACCCAATAGTCCTTGTAAGGACTGCTTTTATTTTCTGATTACTGTTACTCTTCTTTTCATTGTGTACTGCAGCTCCGTCTGTGTGTGTTGGAGACAGGTGTGCTGCTCATAGTAGTGCACTAAGCACCAACCACACATTCACATCATTTTTTTTTATTTGTGTTTTTTTACTTTGCTACTGTAATTTATAGAGCCGAGTGCTATTAGTGTAGCTGTGTTGGGGACTGGTGTGCTGCTCCTAGTAGTTCACCCCCAGCACCAACCAGAGATCACTTTTTTTTTTATTATTAATTTTTTTTTTTTTTTAAATTTAAGTTACTGTTCTTTAACGTGTCCAGTGCTGTTTGCTGTTATTCATAGTAGTGCACCAAACACGTTACACATAGTAGTGACATTGCATTGCAATAAAGTCACCTGAGTGATGTTTTTCCACCAGCAATAATATATTCCGTATCCACTACTGCGGCGTTTTGTCTTTGCGTGTGAACCGGCTGTAACCTTTACACGACTTGATTGGCATGTAGACGCCGGACGTTTTAAAGCAGTTTATTACACAAGTTTAGAAATGTAGTGTGATTTCTGCCTTTTACAGCACAAAACGCAACGCTGTGTCAACAACGTATTTTTTAGAGAAATTTTTGCCCTTGATCCCCCTCCTGCATGCCACTGTCCAGGTCGTGGCACCCTTTAAACAACTTTAAAATCAGTTTTCTGGCCAGAAATGGCTTTTCTAGGTTTTAAAGTTCGCCTTCCCATTGAAGTCTATGGGGTTCGCAAAGTTCGCACTTTTTGGCGGAAGTTCGCTAACGGGTTCGCGAACTTTTTTTGTGAGGTTCGCTACATCTCTATCCAGGACTAAATACTTGCATAGTTAGACTCACTCAGTAATAAAATACACAAACATACTCTGGAATGATTTTGCAAAGTCGAACCTCCATATGCAGCTTTTACAGCATCATTAGGAATTTTTGAAAAGGGCCATACAGTGCTACTATGGAGATCTGACATCAGACAGATGGCTTGGGCATAAGGAAAACAGTGCTTCGGAATATGTTGGCCCTTTATAAATAAATGTTAATAATAATAATAATAATAAGGAAAAATATAACCCCCCCAAGACAACCCAGTCAAGGAGGAAGAGTTGAGAATTAAATAAAGTGAGAAAATAAGATGGCATGGTATTCTTAAAGCAATGGCAGAAAAAGTGACATTAGCGGAGAGATGCAATGGTGATACTTATGCCAGATTTTAAGGCTAATTGGTATACTGTACAATCAAGAAAGGTAGAAGAAAAACCCTAAAGCAAGAACCAAACTATGGTTAACAAATGTATATCCAGGACTATGTTGACATTTGTGGCCTAACCTATACATTTTAACAAGTTGACATTTAGAAATAATGTCCCATTACCCCTTACACTATTGGGTCTAAACAAGCATTCCGTCTAGCATTGTATCAGTAATTCCAGTGAATACCAGTGAATCTGAAATCTTGCATTATGAAGAGCCACCAAAAGGGCATGAATAGTATACTGAATGGAACCAGATATGCAGTTGTGGCTTCTATAATAGAAAGGGCACATTAGAAGATTGTAACAGAGCAAATATTTAGGAAAAGATAATGGCATAGGATGAACAAACTATGTAAAGGCTAGTGCCATGTTAGGGGTCATTTACATTTTTATTTAAGGTACTTGCACCAACATGCAACTCCTGCATCCTACCTCCTGTTTGGAATTGAGCATTGTTGCACCTATCGATGCAGGCTGATGTGGGAACTGGAGGTGGCTACTCCCAACCTCCTAACCAGGTGGGAGCTCAAGGGTCCCCACTGTGGTCTGCGCCAATCATCACAGGTCAGCTGCGCCTAAAGAACTGGACACACAGACAAACACCGGACATTACATATAGGGGCGTATATATTATGCTGTGTAAACCTAATTCGCCAGAAAAAGGGGGTAAAAAGCTGTGTAAAATAAATGGATATTACGCCGCTATTTTCCGTAAGTTCCGGTTTAAGAGGGGCCAGGATGAGTTCTTGAACAATCAGAATATCCAAGGCTATTGTGATACTAATATCTACAGTTAGTGTTGGTGGTTGTATATATAGTTTATGTATGTGAGTGTATAGATTGGTAGGTGTGGTTTGTGGGTGCTGGGTTTACTTGGAAGGGTTGAACTTGATGGACTCTGGTCTTTTTTCAACCCTATGTAACTATATAACTATGGAAGAAAAAACACGTAAAAAATTACGCCCATTTTACGCTGTTTTTACACGGCAAAGCCTGGCGATGTGTGGCGAATTTTCTCGCCGTTTTTTACACAGCATAATAAATATGCCCCCTACAGTGCAATTGTGTCTGATTTGTATAAAGGTGCAAAAGAAATTGTGTAATGCAAAAGGCGCATCCCCCCAGCAACCGCAACTACACTGAAATTGTGGGAAAAAACAAAGCATTATGGGTAATTGCATTCAGAAGTGCTCTTTGCACATTGCATCTACTGTAAGAAAATTGCCCCAATTGTTTTTAAATGTTTTATAAGAAAGCTGAATTTATGGTGGAAAGTTATGCTGGAAAAAAAGGGAGCTAAACCATCATCCACCTTTTAAAAAAAGTAGGAGCTAATTAGGAAACTGAAAATTATTGCAATAAAAAAAAAAACCTGCAATCATGGTGTTTACATTATTCTGCCAAAACCTGGTCGGGCTGTGCTATAGGCCATAGCCCTCACTATACTGGAGTCACACAAGAACTAATTATACGGCACAACAAAGAATCATGCTTGAGGCACAATCCTAGCTGGGCACAATGGCGGATTCTTGCAGAAATGCCTTGCCGATTTTATTTGCGTTTTTTTTTAAATAGCATTCAAGAAGAAAGCACTCAGGACATGGATATTCTGCAAGAATATACATTTGTTATTATTTTGCATTGCGTAAATAACACTAAATAAGTAAAAGGCACGAATAACTAAAAGCAGGTTAAGGGCTGGATGGCAGCCTTGAGTGAAAGTTACTCCAAAGCAGGTCAGATCATATTGATGGAGTATCACATGAAATATAAATATAAATGAATCTTTTTAGCCATCAAACACATTCTAAAGGTATAATCATTTCCAGAGAAGTGTATTATTTTTCATTTGACCTCCACAGGGTTTTAGGTGAATTTGTGTTGCAGTTCCATTAACTTGTGTTCTTCTTCATTAATAAATAATCCTACCACTTAAGAGCCTTTCTTGTAAATTGGTTTGTACTGTTCCATATAAATAATACAAACTTCTCTGTTATCAACTACGGTGGATGTTTCTTTACCTATGTATGGCATGTGACATGAGACTATGCTCCAATTTCATCTAGGAAACAGAATAGATAAATAAACCGCTTTGATTGTTTCATACAGATTTGCTGGGTACATATGTTCATTGTAAAGCCCATGTATAACTAGCATATAGCCTTGACATAAAGGAAAACATACCCTAGATGTAATTATTGACCATAGTGAATGTATTTGCCTTTACATAAAACTGAAAGGGCACGTACTGCACAGAACATTTTGTTCTCTAAAGGTTGGCAATGGTACATGGTAGAGGGAGTTCTTATATTTGTTGTTTCAAATAGAGATGTAGCGAACTGTTCGCCCGGCGAACTAATTCGCGCGTATGTTCGCAATTTGGGTTCGCCGCGTTTTTTTTCGCTGCGTTTTTTCTCTGCGTTTTTTCTCAGCCTAAAAAAACGCCGCACAACCACACATGGCGTTTTTCAGCCTAGTACTGGTGTAAGCAAATCCCGTTTCCATGGTGCCAATAGCGCGAAATAGCAAAAAACGCAGCGTATTTCCGCTAGGTCTGCCCTTTTTTACGCAACGCTTTTTCAACAAAGTATTTTTTAGAGAAGTTTTTGCCCTTGATCCCCCTCCTGCATGCCCCTGTCCAGGTCGTGGCACCCTTTAAACAAATTTAAAATCAGTTTTCTGGCCAGAAATGGCTTTTCTAGGTTTTAAAGTTCGCCTTCCCATTGAAGTCTATGGGGTTCGCAAAGTTCGCAAATATTCGGGCTTTTTGGCGTACGTTCGCGAACTTTTTTTTTTAGGTTACATCCCTAGTTTCAAATGCGCTAGTGAACAATAAAATCACTTGATGTATGGGTAGAAAATTACTTCACAATAAATCAAATAAGTATTATCCTTTATATCTTGCCATTATAAGTGTTTATGTATTGCTTGTAAATCTTGGCCATGGTTGTCCAACTTTTTAGTGTTGAAACTAGGGGTCATTGTGACTGCTTTGTGTGACACTCATTTAATAAAATTGGTGTCAGCCTATAAGCACTCAAAGAACTTCCAGTTTGGGGCATTCATTGGCATGTGTTGGATATCAGTTTCTAATGATCTAATAATGATCACCGAGGAGTTGGTCATTCAGCAGTGGAAGACAAATTGTCCACTACTGACATCTATCTGCAAGCATAGGGAATCATGGACCAACAGGCTATACTGTACATCTACCCTTTCTCACTTTGGCCTGTGATCATCCATCTAATTTGGCTACCCATGAGGCAGGTCAAATTGCCCACTGTATATGAATCCAGCCAATGGATACTTTGTGATAGAGTCCTGCGTCTGGACGGGGACCCACAGGTAGCAGTGGGATACCTGCAAAGTGGTCGGGATGTCCCCATTGTGTGGGTAACCCGACCTGCTACAGTAGGGTGGTGATTTAGGGGATTACAAAATAAAATCTACTTTGCACAAGGTAAAAATAATTGGCGCATGATGTTACTTCCGAGTGATGTGGGAAAAAGAAAGTGGGTAAATGGGTGTGGGTCGGGTCTAAGGTAAGGGGGTACAGGTTGGAAAAATTGAAAAACAGGCCCACGCAGAGGAGTATGTTATTATATATATATATATATATATGACAAGTACAGTATAATATAAAGTAAACTCAAATGTGGCCATTTACAAAATGCAGGGCAGGGAATTAAAAACAAAAACAGGCACAAACCACCATACTTTTTGCAAATTTCCATCCTACACTTCAAATTGTGCCGATATCTGAATGTGACCTATAAATAGTAGTCTTTCAGGGAAGGTAGGGGAGAGGCAAGTAGGTGTCCCCTCCATTGTTGAGTCCCTTAGTGCACTAGTACTTGTGTCCAGGGTCATAGTAATGAACTAAGAATTACTGGTAATATGAATCTATGTATAATATGTACAATAGAGAAATGGTGGACAGCACTCCAATAAAACAGTCTTTATTAGCCTTACTGGCCTTGCTCTCTTTTTTATGTGGAACTAATAAAGACTGGTTTTTTTTAATAGAAAACTGTGCTGTCCTCCACCATTATTCTATTGCATGTATTGGAAGCTGTGGGATGCTGAGGAAAGTGAAGCACCATTTCCATATTTACATGGAGGTACGCATGGAGCAGCTAATATACATTGGTCTATGTTAGGGATCCCCAACCTTTCTTACTGGTGAGCCACCCTCAGATGTAAAAAGTGTTGGTTGGCCACACAAGCATTAAACAAGTTCCTTGGGGGTGCCAAAGGGCTGTGATTGGCTATTTGGTAGCTCCATTTGGACTTCCAGCCTGCAGGAGGCTCTGCTTGAAATAAAATTGTGTCTCTGTGCTTCCAAAACTTGCCTCCATACCAGGAATTTAAAAAACAGCCCCTACTTCAGGGGTGGTAAGTAGAGATGTAGCGAACTGTTCGCCGGCGAACTAATTCACGCGAACATCGGGTGTTCGCAAGTTCGCGAACTTTTCGCGTATGTTCGCAATTTGGGTTCCCCGCATTTTTTTTCCGCTGCGTTTTTTCTCGCCCTAAAAACGCCGCACAAGCCACACATGGCGTTTTTCAGCCTAGTACTGGTGTAAGCAAATCCTGTTTCCATGGTGCTAATAGTGCGAAATAGCAAAAAACGCTGCATATTTCCGCTAGGTCTGCCAGCTGCCTTTTCGTTTTATGCAACGCTGTGTCAACAAAGTATTTTTCAGAGAAATTTTTGCCCTTGATCCCCCTCCTGCATGCCACTGTCCAGGTCGTGGCACCCTTTAAACAACTTTAAAATCAGTTTTCTGGCCAGAAATGGCTTTTCTAGGTTTTAAAGTTCGCCTTCCCATTGAAGTCTATGGGGTTTGCAAATATTCGCGCTTTTTGGCGTAAGTTCGCGAACGCGTTCGTGAATTTTTTTTTGAGGTTCACTACATCCCTAGTGGTAAGCCATATATTGCTCACCAGTAGTAGATTTGCCATTTCGCAAATGTTTCCATAGTGTCACAGTGTGAAATAGGACAGATATGCTCATCACTACTCACAAGCCACTGGTTGAGGATCACTGGTCTATGTATAATACTGTACCTTTGACCTTATACCGTAACTGTATTTTGTAATGTCTTCATCATTTATATCCTCATTAATTCAAGACAAAGCTTTATTTTTCCACGTAATGCATGAGTTAATTCACCATAGCAAAAGAAAGTTGTGACATCATAACAGTAATATTCATTACAGCCATATATAAAATGACTTAATTCCATTTTATTATACAATAAATGTATATGCGCCATTCCGCTGGAGACTTACAAATTCAAATAACCAGAGGCCCTCGTTATTCATTTATACACAGGTTGTTATATAAAATTCCCTAATCTATACCAAAAGATTACTAATTTCTCTCACCCACACCACTTAGAACTCTTGTTATCCAATTTTCCCGGCCTAACGTAATGCTTTCTTTTCTTAAGTGTACATAAAAGCATTTAAATAAGAAAAAATGTTTTGGGATTTCCCCTACTCTAGAGGCATAACATTATATTAAACACATTTTATCTCTATTTAAATTGCTAACTAAGGGTCCTTAGTGAACAAAACAAGTCCTTCAATAAGTTATTCCTACCATCTCTTGAGTATACACAATAAACGGGCACCACAACAGGAGAACTCCGGATATTTCGCCTAGCTTACTGAGATAGACAACAATTAAAGTCAGAGCAAATAATTCTCACAGGGGACAGTTTCATGTTAAAAATATGTTATCAGAACTAATTCCGCCGAGGAGAGCAGTTTTGTTTGCAACAATTATGTGTTTATTTCTATACACAGGTTAGGCTCATCATCAAGGCAAGACGTTGGTCTGTCAGTTCATGTATAGATATATAAAGCTGTTTTCTGTAACAAGCATTATGGGCTTCTTATGGCATCAGGTTTATTCTGAATCAAAGCATTTTGTTTATAGAAGATATGTTCAAAACCTAGGCTGCCAACAATAAACTGTCCGGATTACAAATTAACCAGAGTTGACCTAAATTATTCAAACATATCCTTTACTGTGTGTTCAACTGTCTATTGGCACATTTAGGGCTGATCCCTCCTCTTTAATTGTTGTTCACTATAGCTGCTTCCATTTTGCCTAAAAAATGGTTCAAAGACATGTCTACAACCACATTCTCTTAATACATCTCTTCATCAACTTCATACTTGGTCCTCCATAGCCTGGATTCTGCATTTTGAGTTTTCTGCAACAAAATCGTGAACTCCATTTTTAATTTCCAGAATTGGAAAGGTGCATAACCCCCAAAAATGTAAATAATAAAACTGGCAGAATATGCCATCCAGTTGTAGTCTCCAGTGCTCAAACGGGACATTTTTGAATTAGAGAGGGTTCAGAGAAAGGCAACTAAGCTGGTAAAGGGTATGGAAAGTCTCAGTTAGGGCTCTGGCACATGGGGAGATTAGTCGCCCGCGACTAATCTCCCCGAATTGCAACTTCTAATCTTCCTCTCAAGGCAACTTCTGTGATTTCAGGGAAATCGCGGTGCCGCATATGCCATCCCACCGGCGATTTAGATTTTTGTTGGTGGGATGGCATTTCGGGGCAACTAATCTCCCCATGTGCCAGAGCCCTTATGAAGAAAGACTGGCCAAGTTGGGTCTGTTTACACTGGAGAAGAGGTGCTTAAGAGGTGACATGATAACTATGTATAAATATATAAAGGGATCATATAATAACCTTTCTAATGTTTTATTTACCAGTAGGTCCTTCCAACTGATACAAGGGCACCCACTCCGTTTAGAAGAAGGGAGGTTCCAATTTATTACAGTGAGAGCTGTGAAGTTGTGGAATTCCCTCCCTGAACCAGTCGTACTGGCTGATACATTATATAGCTTTAGAAGAAGGGGTTGTATGGCTTTTTAGCAAGTGATGGAATACAGGGTTATGGGAGATAAAACCTGGCAAAATGATTTAAGTGTAACCAAAGTGTTAATGAATTCCAAAATGTTCATATTTGTTCGTATTTGCAGCGAATTTCTGCATGTCGAGCTGTTTTATGAAACTTCTGCGAAAAAGCTCTGCAAAAAAAATTGTTGCGTGTCCAAAAAAGTGACGGACGTGTCAAAATAGCCACGGTTGGATCAAATTGGGAATGGGCACGTCTGTGTCAAAAAAGGCGAGCGCCTGTGTAAAAAAAAGTTATGCGCCAAAAAATGGCTGTGTGACACTCGTGTTTCGCAAATTTTTCACCGTTTTGCACATTTTTAGGTAGTTTGGCTAATTTTTTTTGCAAGATGACCAAGTTCATTTAATGAGAGGTAGAATAATAATCAGTTTGGGCCTATGCACAGTACAGCAGTCAAATAAGCAAGTACAAACAGGAATACAGAAATAGGTGCATTACAGCACATGCATAAAATGAGCACAGTGTACCATTTTAATGAGCTCCTTAAAAAACATGGCCATGATATAAATAGACAGACATTTTGTCAGTAAATGACAATGCGCTGCTACCTAACTATATTTGCAGTGATAATTATTATGAAATTACAGCAGATACGTGTGTGAGCATAAGCTATTAAGCCAAATGTGATCCATACTGTAATCAAGGAAGTAAAAAAAAGTCATTAGGGCTCATTTATTAAAGCCCTGGATATAAGTGCTAAAGCACTAAGGGGCAAAATATTGCCTCCTAGTTATAGAATGGGTGCAGTGTGGAGGCAATGGAGTTCTGTACCTCCATTGCCATAGGCATATGCCTGTAGGTGCGCCTAGGGGAGTCCAGGTTACATTTATGAGAAACACACAGGTCTTTATGCTCCATTTTTTTTTTTAAAGAAAGAGTTTCTCCTTAGGGCCCCGGGTCCTATATAAGCCCATATTTAATAGAGGCAGTAATATGACTACATCTATTAATGTTGTGAATTTCAGAATCCAGTCTTCATTTTTACTCATTGCTTCCGTTGGGGTTGAAGTGAATTAAGCTATAAGAACATATACACATTTTTATGAAGATAGGGCTAAAGAGAAATGTGGGATAAGGAAATGTGAAAATGTAATGTTAAATAAGAGAAGAGGATAAAGCAACGAGGAGTGGAAAAATAAGAAACAAGAGGCAATGAGTAGAAAGAAGTGGGCATGGTATAGATATATAGGTGGAGTGGGCGGAGAAAAAGCAGGGAAGCCAATTGAAAAAGAGTAGCAGAATAGAGAGAATAGCACTGTTCATTGGGAGATTTTTTCAAAAAAGAAGGGAAATAAAATAAAGGGTAGTGGCGTTCCTAGACTGCACCAGGCCCACCTACAAAAAAAAAAAAATCTTCAGAGGGGCCTCCCACCCCTCCTATTCTACATTTGCCCCTCCCATTCTGCACACACTCACCCCTGATGTACCCCCTCCTCGCAAACCCTCAAATCCCCCCCTAGCTGAAGCTAGCCCCCCTGTTACGCCGATGGTATAGGGGGAAAGGAGGGTAGAATTATCCATGAGCGCCACACGCCTTGCCATAGCAGCAAAATGGAAATCCTCCACTCCACCAAACGCAGTAGTGGAAATCAAACGCAGAGTGGAAAGCAACAAGTTGTTTGAATCAAGCATTGCCCGACTGCAAAACAAGACCCCACACTTTCTGCAAATATGGGCCCCGTGGGAAATGCTAGCCTCAACCCCCTAGACCAATAGGACCACAGGTGTTACCAATCTAGCAATACCATAGAAACGGAACCTTCAAAGCGATATAAACGTTGAACTGATCTCCTACCTACCCCTACCCCCATCTCCTTTCTCTATCTTTTTACTCTTTACTCTCCAAGAATGTATGTAAACCATTGAAATGCCTTTTCAATAAAAAATTCAAGTTACAAAAAAAAAGAATTATCCATGAGGAAAAGAAAATAAGCAATTAAAGGAAGATGGAATAGAGAGTTGGAGAAGCAAAGGTGAAATAGAAAGAAGAGGGCTGGAATAGCAAAGGAGAGTCAGAAGAGAGGATAGGTTTTTCAAAAACAAAAAAATCAGAACTCCCTATAATTGGATAATCAAGTCATGTGGGTGTGTGTGTAGGGGCCCCTTAATTTAATAGAACGCGTTCTTTTAAATTAACACAGATCAAATTTAAACCAGCCACTGCCTACTTAGTATGCCCCTGAATCTACTTCACTAAAAAGCAACCGCTCTCCATAAAAGTATTCTGAGGTAAACACATGAAGAGTAAAACTCCAGTTTCACATACTATAAATCCTTCCCAATGGAAAAAATATCATCTGACAATAACGTTTTATTTGGTGCTTTGGTTTTTGTATCTATTCCACAAAGAATAAGAGGCATGAGTGTTCTGCCCTGCGAGGCAGTGCCCAGTAGGAAAAAAAAAAATCACACAAAGAGCGCGACTGTTGCATTGTTACAAAAGTGTATGACACACGCCTAACTGAATTCTATCAGGCATATTTATTACGCTCAACATAAGGTAGAAAGGTTTAGATAGCTGTCACTAACACCGAGGGGTTTATTAATAGGCGAAAATCAATTGTATGTAGACTGAATTAATGAGATGGAAAAACATGCATATATCAGCTAATACAGGAGGGAATGGACTCAACTGAGGCATTGGTAATGAAGTAGTTGGTCCGACGCAATGATGTGCAGAGTAGCTATGCAGTGAACCAAAGTGCTTGACTGATCGTGTAGGCTGAAACTACAGTAAGGGGGGAAGAAGGGGAAAAAAAACACTGTGAAATGTAAACACCAGGCAACGGTTTTGAGCACAAAGTTGACCCCTGATGTGCATTCTGCAGACTGCTATCTACAGATTTATAAATAAATGATTAGATGTAAAATCTCCAGGGATTTTGTTCTTTTCCACAGCAATTACTGGAGCAGATTATTACCATTCAAGTAGGGTTCCAGTGAAAGTTCATTGACTGGCAGGAATCATTCATTGCTGTCCCCATGTCTTAAGTTACTGTGACAGAACATCCAATGTTAGCGTGTACAGTGGAAATTTTAACAAGCCCAGTCAATATGCACGGAAAGAACACATTCGCCAGTTAAAATATATTACTGTCAATAACGGATTAAATTAAGAAAGTATGAAGTTTCACATCTGATCAGTGTCAGGCAGGAAATCCTTGGCATTTTATACCGAGCAATAAAAGTTGCAAGACTTGCTGATTTTCGAGGGGCTTTAATTTTGTTTCTCGGCCTCTCGCCATAATAAATGCTGGAAATAAAATAAAACACAAAAGAAAGCACAATGCAAACCCCCAAACATAGCAACCACTGCAAAATAGCAATTTCATATCTTAACAAGCAGCCATTAACATGTAGGTGTAATATATGTATATTTTTATTTATACAGGATTTCTTTGAAAATAAAAAAAAAATGAAATCAAAGACTAATGGGCAAATTTTTTTAAATTCAGAGTTTCTGCCGCAATTCAATTTATGAAACGAAAAAAAAAAAAAAAAAATAATCTTGAACCTGGGGAGCTTCTATAGCAATCAATAAGAAGTATAATTTTAGCACTAAAGCAAATTCATAGTTCAAGTTTATTTTTTTTTAAAAAACAACAATTGAATTTTTTAATTTTCATGATGACGTAATTTTTTAATTCATTTATTTCATTGGGTTTTTCATATTCAAGGGTTTTTTTTTGAAAATATATTAGCATTCAAGAAAAAAAATTGAATCTAAGACCAAGTTCTGACAAAAACTTGAATTTAAACATATTTAATTGATTTATTTGATTATTTTTTATATTGTTTTCTATTTATTTTATTAATTTTGTTTATTTAAAAATAAAACATATAAATCAGCCGACACAGGGCGTATTCATCAAGCTTCGTAATATAATTTGTCAGAAAAATGATGTCAAAATTGATGGAAACAAATGGTATTCTAAGGGGCATATTTATTATGCTGTGTAAAATGAATTTGCAGAAAAAACAGCATAAAAAGTGGTCTAAAATAAATGGAGAAGATCGCCATCCAAACACCAGATTTTAGATCCAGTTTAAGAAAAAACGTGTAAAAAAATGAAGCCGATTTTACTCTGTATTTGTGGCGAATTCAGTGATTTACCCTATTATTTAAAACCATTTCAAACCCAAGTTGTTCCATTCGAGTCAATGGGGAAGATTCACAAAAAAGTCACAACAAAATGGCACCAACAGTAAAGAACATTTGTACACAGAATTTTTCAAGTGGCCCCTGCTTTGTACTTTTACAGCGGCCTTATACAAAGCTTTATACATAGAGGAATGGGACCTGTTATCGAGAATATCTGGATCTTTCCATAGCTTGGATCACCATACCTTAATTAATCTAAAAAGCATTTTAACATTAAATAAACCCAAGAGGATTGTTTTGCCTCCAATAAGGGGTAATTATATCTTAGTTGGGATCAAGTACAGGTACTGTTTTATTATTACAGAGAAAAGGGAATCATTTAACCATGAAATAAACCCAATAGGGCTGTTCTGCCCCCAATAAGGGGTAATTATATCTTAGTTGGGATCAAGTACAGGTACTGTTTTATTATTACAGAGAAAAGGGAATCATTTAACCATTAAATAAACCCAATAGGGCTGTTCTGCCCCCAATAAGGGGTAATTATATCTTAGTTGGGATCAAGTACAGGTACTGTTTTATTATTACAGAGAAAAGGGAATCATTTAACCATTAAATAAACCCAATAGGGCTGTTCTGCCCCCAATAAGGGGTAATTATATCTTAGTTGGGATCAAGTACAGGTACTGTTTTATTATTACAGAGAAAAGGGAATCATTTAACCATTAAATAAACCCAATAAGACTGTTCTGCCCCCAATAAGGGGTAATTATATCTTAGTTGGGATCAAGTACAGGTACTGTTTTATTATTACAGAGAAAGGGAATCATTTAACCATTAAATAAACCCAATAGGGCTGTTCTGCCCCCAATAAGGGGTAATTATATCTTAGTTGGGATCAAGTACAAGTACTGTTTTATTATTACAGAGAAAAAGGAAATCGTTTTTAAAAACGTGAATTATTTGATTACAATAGAGTCTACAGAAAACAGCCTACCTGTAATTCAGAGCTTTCTAGATAAAGTGTTTCTGGATAATGGATCCTATACCTGTATAGTGGATATTATGTGGCAAAATGAGATATTTCATTTTAGAAACATAAACCCAACACTATGAAATATATTACTATAATTCCTACATTTATGTAGAATTTATGTACAATCACAATGAACATGGTTCTTCCCATTCCAGAAAACCCCATTTCGCAAGCATTCTGGGTAATATTTAACTGATACCATATCTGAATTGCAGAATGTATTTGCACCACAGCCCAGTTCTATTTCTATGATAATTGTTGTGACACAGTAGCACAATACTTATTAGGTGCCACAGATTGTGATTGACATGTAAACGAGACCTTTTTTGTCAATTGGTAAGAAGCAATTTCTAATATTTCAAATACAAACTCTTCGGGGCAAGAACCAGTCCTTTCCTGGCATTCTGATTTACTGCCATTTACCCTCAGGTGTAAACCCCTCTCTTAATATATTCACTGTAATTGTGCTTTTAGCATTTGTTCTTTGTGTATGTTGTATAAGTCACGCTAAACATGTTCAAACATGATACCCTTGAAATAGATACACTAATACATATTCATGGACACTCGTAACCGTCCCATTCAATGTAATAATTGCCATATTCGGCTGAATATCCTAAGGTCAGAAACTGAGCTTGGATATAATCTATCAGGCATATGCTCCGCGTGATGTACAATACCAGAAGATGTCCAACTATGTTTATTAAGTAGATGGTCAATCAATACACTGCAAGGCCAAAAAAGTCCTGAAATAAATGATTTATAAAATGTATAAGAGTAAGACTAAAGATTTTACCCCCAACTGCAACTTCACTCACTTCCATCTCTTCAACCACAAATCTTAAATTTCTGTTATGAACATTTCCTATGATTTACTTACCTTACATCAAGCCAAATAACTACCATAAAAGAAGAACAAGAACCATTTGGAGCCTCAGTCCCACTTAAAAGCACTCAGAGGGATCCTATTGGTCCTACATGCAACCATCCTGTTCCCGGTGGGGCTGGAGGCTATAATTAAAGGTTTCTGCTGATTTGTAATTCCCAACTCTTTGCTCCTCTTAAAACCTGTCTAGTATAGGTCCTAACCACACAATCGCTGGGTTAATTAGATAAGTAAACACATATTAGTAAACAATATGGGCTTCAGCTAAAATAAGTAATTCGTACCAGACGAATTGATGAGGTCCGGGTGTAAAAACCCCGGACCTGGCGCGGTGCTTGATGTATTCGGAGGCCCAAAGAATCAAACAAATAGCATAAAGTCAAAAGCGCTCACCAGAGTCCAAGATTGGTCCGGGTGCTCAGGGCCCCGAACCCGTAGCTGGAGGGAAAACTTGTATGCAAGACAGAAGGAGCTCCAAAACACCTCCGGACAAAATTGGTAAAAACAGGCTTTTATTAATCCATCTAAAAAATGCCTGACTGAGTAAGTGCAGAAGTGCACGAAACCCGTCAGGCATTTTTTAGATGGATTAATAAAAGCCTGTTTTTACCAATTTTGTCCGGAGGTGTTTTGGAGCTCCTTCTGTCTTGCATACTAGTATAGGTCCTAAAAAGCATAATATTTACACTTACAACTACTACTAATGTATTAATTGCTAATTTTAGAAGAACATTACAAATAAGTATTAACTTACTTAAGGGCTGCCTAAAGATGTGAACCTATTACTGTGTCCAATATGTGCAAAAGATTATATATATCTCAGGGGCCTCTTCAGTGACTGTCAAAAGTCTCCCTGCCTGGGGACCTAACTATGTCACCTAACCCCAGTAGGACTCAATAGCACACCCAAAGACATTTCATGTAAAGTTTCTTAGTGTATTTGGAAAGGGGAAAAAACATTGGTCAAAATAGAGAGCTGTCTGGTTTGGATGGTCAGCTTAGTCTGCTTAGTTTTAAAAGTCTAAAAACTGGGCAGGTCTTTCCCCTGAGTGATGTATGATTCAGGCAATTACAGACCTCAGTGTCATAACTCTGTTTACAAATGTCATTGGTCTGCCACCACACATCACTGACCCACCCCCTAAACATCAATGGCCCACCCCCAACATCAACAGCCCTGCCTCTGATATTACCATCACCCCCACCCAGATTGCAAAAGGGAAAAAGGTGCCAACCCAAACAATCACCTTAATTTTATGCTGCTGTGATTTACACATCCTTCTCTAAGATGCATCATAAAACAAATTATTTCAAGGCTAAATATTTCTATGACAGCATTCAGTCAACAAAGAGCATGGACAGTTACTGGACAAACTTGCTCCTTCTGTTACCCAGGGCTTGCAAGTTTTTAATAATGAGCCAGGTAATGCCCAAGTGCTGTCTCTTCTGCATTCAACGCTGCCAAGTGTAGCCAGCCATGAACACCAAGAGGTACAACTCAACCCTGATTTTATTTCATATAATGTACATGGTCTTAGCCACTGGCCAAAACAACAGTCAACACTGCAAAGAGCATCAAAGGCCCTAAATAATCAAGCAATAATAATAATCAATAACAATCAAGTCAAAGCCAGGGGCTTTGTGTAGGTCCTTCACACATACCTGAATCTCGTCAAACTACCTGTGTTTTGAAGCTAAAAAGAAACAACAATATATGTGAATAAAGCAGCTTTCTTAGTTCCAGCTCCATTTCCCAAATACAACTGCGCTGCCATTGATTTCTCAAGCCTCCGCCGTGCCATACGTATGCGATCCCCTAGCAAGGCTATTCACTTGCTTGGCACAAAAGGTTATATGAAGCAGAATTCCGACAGCTGCTTAGAAGAAGCCGCTAACTTTTTCTGCAATGGAAGCCTTCTCAAAACAACAATCTGTTGCTATAATTCTAATAATGACCAGCAGGCAAGAAAATATCTGGAATTTGTATCATCAATAAGGTAAAAGGTCATACTTGCCACTCGCTATCAAGATCAAAATAAACACTGCATGAAAACAGCAGCCTGACTGTTACTGATTCCGACAGTGCCTACACCTCCCTCGCACACTACAGTCATTCACTCACATTAGACCTAATGAAATGATCTTCCACCTTAACTCTAACAAGGTAAATCGCACTTACTTTGTTACAGCAACCAGATTGCAAATAAATAACAGATTGCAAATAAATAAATAGACTGGCGTGCCCACTTTAAAGCCGTAGAGCACACTATGGGGCCTGTTATAAATAGGAAAATTGCCAAGTTTTTCTTATTGACTCAATTTTAACTGTTTATAGAAAAAAAACAATGTTTCATTTTGGGCAGAAGTCTTTGAAAATATGAATGATTCCAGTGTAATAAACACGATTTTTTTCATTTTTATTTTTACAATTTGGCGGCCTTTTTATTTATATTCATGTATAATCCATTTTTTTCAAATTCAGGTGCGAAGTTTTGAGATTTATTGCTTCAACAGACGTTAACAGGAGTTGTGTAATTGAACATGTAAGCTATTTTACTCTTTGAGTTCTTTTCAAGCTTTTCCATACAGATTTTAGCGATCACGTTTTATTATCATTTTTTCCCCGTGATCGAATGTAGAAGAAATGTATCAATTAAAAAATTAAGAAACTGACCAGGAGGGACACTTTTTTCAATTACAAATTCCATATAATTATTCCAAATTCCATATATTATCTCTTTTATAACTCCTGCAGCAAAAAGAACCACACACTGAATGTTGAATTCATACATGGCTTGTAAATGTTGAAAATGTTTTATCTTTTTGGAATTAAAACCATGTAGATTACACTAACTCTTGTGAATAAATGCCCATACACGTAACGATACGCTCGCCTGGCGAGGTTGCCGCGCGAGCGGATCTTCTCCAGATCTCCCCACCTACGGGTGGGCGATATTGAGCAAACTAAGGCTAATTCGGTCTTTTGGCCCTGGGGCCAAACGATCGAATTAGAATCACTATTAAGGGCGCAATCAGTTCGGGGTCCGCATCAACGAGCCGATGCGGCCCCTGATCCGACTGAATTTTCTAACCTGCCTGATCGATATCTGGCCAATTTCAGGCCAGATATCGGTCGGGCAGGCCACCTTTACCCTTAGATCTGGTAAGGAGATAATTAAAAACCAGGCATAGGCAGAGGAGAGTTATCTTATATATATAGCTGGACCAATGTATGAAAATGCTCACAATGGAACCCAAAATATTCTTTTAATATGAATATACTACAACATTAAAACTTGAGAAGGCCATGTATGCAACAATATGGTCAGACAGTCTGCCTAATTTAAGCATAACTGACATTCTATACTTGTAAAAAAGGAGACTTCAGGATGTGGTTTTTAACAATATGGATTAATCAGACTATATTCAGTACATAGAGAAGGAGAATGTGGTTGGCAACTACTGCCCATTGGCTTATGGATGTGGCATTACCAGTGTAGAACAAGGCCAGGGCTCACACCACCCCTCCCATTTTTGTTTGTGTAGTTGAACATGTGGACCAATGTTATTTAAATACTTGCTGTTTGGCGGTCATGTTAGTTGTGAGTTTTACTCATTCAGCGGACAGTGTACGACTAATAACAACTAGAGCAGTTTTGATGCTCTTCGAGGTTTGAATTGATATATGGCTCTGAATTATAAGACTGTATCGGTACTGTTCAACCAGTGGTACTGGATGTGTATTTGGCAACTAGGATATCTGTCACCCTCAAATTGTTTTCCCCAACAGACCTGCAGACTAATAGAACCCTCACTCCGGTTAGGGGAAACAATATAAAAAAGACCCTGCCAGTGCTAGGCCACCCACACCAGGAGAGAGGTCCCATTGTGGGTGACCATGTTATATAGTGCAAATGTTGAATAGGGCACATGGAGATGTGTCTCACAAGCTTTTGTCACAGAAATGTGTTTAATGAGCACATTGTGCCTCAACTCAACATGGCCAACCATACCAGGAGCTCCCTCCCGGTCGCCTAGGGCTGCCAAGGGCTATTAAGGAAGTAATTTGCAGGTCTTCACCCATAATTTTTATAAAAAAAGGTTAAAGCCACTCATTTTTGGATTTAAAGTAGTTCTATGTGTAGAATGCATTGTGAAGTGGGTATGAGTTGCCTTGCATTGCGGAGGGATCTTTGGCTCCTTTTAGGCCTTTTTAGAAGTTCTCCTCATGCAAATCAATGAAACTACCTAGATATGTTTTTTTCCATTTGCAGTTAGGAAGACACACAGTGTGAGGAGGTCTGGAAGGGAATGCGCAGATGGTTTGGTGTATAAATATAGGAAGGGGGGGGGGGTCAACAATGTTACACTGACAGGATGTGAATGGGGAAGATTTATCTCTATTTATGGGGCAGATGTTTACATACAGCATTTGATAACTCTATGAAAAGCAAAAACATATGAGATTTGCCAAACTATTTACAGTTGGAAATGAAAGAAAAGGGCGAAGTTGCGAGAGTGCAAATGCAAGACCATTCATAATGAGCGATCTGACCCACCCCTCAGTGGGAATTCTACTATAATAACCTATAAACTGATGTGTTAGGCCAAAATAAATATTTTAGAGGAAGGAATAACGAAATGATACAGCCAGTTTCTCTACAACCTACAACTCATTACTTTTTGCTTAAGACAGCAGGACCCAGAAAAAAAAATAAATCTTGTACTGTAGCACAGGCATCAAAGTGTATTGATCACAAGAACCAAATGCAATTCACAGCACCAAATTTATTGTAGCACATAGGCTAAAAAAATATCTTTGGTGTTTCCAATCAATACACTTTGATAGAATGTTTACTTGCTTAACTGGCTTGCCTGAATAAAATTGCTCTTTAGTCTGTACTTTTTTTCGGATGCACTTTGTTTTATAGCAACCCAAAACAAGCACTTACAAATTGCGATAAACAGGGAAACATTGACTTTCTGCAGCGCAAGAATCTTAGAGACGGAATGGAAAGCTGTAGGAGGCCAGAAGTCTTAAACTACTACAACAAACTATATAGGTTAGACAAGAAACAGAGCATCAAACTGGGATGGTGAGGACTTTAAGGTGAACTAACCTCTCCATGTCTGAATACAATCAATTATTAAAGAACAAGAAAATGGTGCTCTCAAAAGAAAATATTGACCACTATCATAATACATATATTTTTTTTCACCAGAACAGTCTGTTGAGCTCTTATAAAAAAGAGTTGGCCATTATTGTCTCTAAAAAACATCTGCTTATATCTGCCACTTCCACCAGAAGGAAAGACCTTTCAGAAGAATGTCACTTGCTGTCATTTGGTCTGCCAGACTAAAGTAGAGTACATTTTAAAATTATTAAGGATCTTTTTTTCACAAATATATGCCAGGACTGTGCCCTAGTGATATATAGTTAGTTACATAGGGTTGAAAAAAGACCAGAGTCCATCAAGTTCAACCCATCCGAGTAAACCCAGCACACACACCTATACTTCCCAATCTATACACTCACATACATAAACTATATATACAACCACTAATACTAACTGTAGATATTAGTATCACAATAGCCTTGGATACTATGCTTGTTCAAGAACTCATCCAGGCCCCTCTCTAGAGACCAATGGTACCTTGTCAAAACGTTGGACCCTGGTTCCATCGCTCTTCTAGTGTACCCTCCTGCTCTAATGATCTTTCTCTGCATGTAGCAGTGCCAGGGTTACACTACCTTGAGCAGCCATACTACACTACACCGTCCCCATCTTTTCCAAGTACAGAAGCCCACAATGTCGCTGCAGTAACAATGCATATCTCATATTTTCGTTGATTGGCAAGCACCTTTCTCAATCCAGAACATGCTTTCACTTAGCAGTAGTTCTAGCCAGTTGAGCTAGAAAGTACCAAGCTGGTCAAAGTATAAGAAGGGATGTAGAAGGTGGGCCCACACAGTTAAAAGAGAGATCAGAGGCAGGAGGGCCCAGCAGGTGGATGGGATATTCTAGTTGAGACACTGGAGTAACAAGTAGCCTTGCCGAGGCAGAGCAATTATTTTAGCCAGCTTGGCAAATTTTAGCAAACTCAACATCACTGATAGTTGTAAAGGTTAATGTACTATATTATAATGCTAGTTAAACACAGCATTTGTCATAATTTGCAGAATTAACTCTTTTCTTTTTTTAATGGCCTACCCGATACCACTTTTAAATGGTTTCCCTTTATATTGCATGGCTAGGTGCGATTCTAATACATCTGTACACAGGGGAAAATGTGGCTAGTTGAGAGCACACCGGGAGGCAAGAGTGAAAGGGCAACACAAACAGATTACAGTTAATCTTACAAAGGAAAGTCGTAACACAACACCTGGAGTATTTGGTTATTTGGTTAAATGAACCTCTCCAGATTTTTATCTGATTCATTTCCTTTAAACATCAGAATGCCTGTCTTTATTGGGACCATATGACTCCTTTGGACATATACCCTGTTCCAGTTAAGGCACAGAAATAAAATAGTTTATTAAATGAATATATTTGTACTTGTAAAGGTATATTAAAAAAACCAAAGAAAATCTAACATACCACCTGTCCTAAAATATACCCTTCTAAACTTGCATGTCCTCAGTTGTACTCACTGGCAAGTTACAAACTGTCTCTGAAAGCACAAATGTCCGCAAACAATTAGTTACGCATTATAACACCATGCTAAATGTCAAGTGTTGACTGGAGTGGTGTAACTGGACTCTGTAGAGTGTTGACTGGAGTGGTGTAACTGGACTATGTAGAGGGTTGGCTGGAGTGGTGTAACTGGACTCTGTAGAGGGTTGGCTGGAGTGGTGTAACTGGACTCTGTAGAGGGTTGGCTGGAGTGGTGTAACTGGACTCTGTAGAGTGTTGACTGGAGTGGTGTAACTGGACTCTGTAGAGTGTTGGCTGGAGTGGTGTAACAGGACTCTGTAGAGTGTTGACTGGAGTGGTGTAACTGGACTCTGTAGAGTGTTGACTGGAGTGGTGTAACTGGACTCTGTAGAGTGTTGACTGGAGTGGTGTAACCACTGGACTCTGTAAAGTGTTGGTTGGAGTGATGTAACAACTGGACTCTGTAGTGTTGGCTGGAGTGGTGTAACTGGACTCTGTAGAGTGTTGGCTGGAGCGCTGTAACTGGACTCTGTAAAGTGTTGGCTGGAGTGGTGTAACCACTGGACTCTATAGAGTGTTGGTTGGAATGATGTAACCAGTGGACTCTGTAGAGTATTGGCTGAAGTGGTGTAACCACTGGACTCAGTAGAAGCATGTTTCATAAAGTTATGAATCAGTCCTCATTATTTGAAAGTCTGATAGATAAGTTTGTCTTTGGTGGATGTCAATAGAATGCTACCAGCCTGACAGCGTAATACCAATAGTCTAGGGCTATGTTCTAAGGTTCGGGCTAGGAAATGTCTATTTCTGTTTAACCCAGTAATGACTCAAAAAGCAACGTCCAAATAGGTATAGGTCTATATAGAACTCAGTTGGGATTGGAATTATTTGACTGGCCTCATAGAGTTCTTGACCTCAACCAAGCTGAACACCCATGGAGTGCTAGTCCTGCTTGCCTAACATCAATATTGTCTTTGTTGCTGAACAACATCTCACCGACAATGTTCCAACATCTAATGGCAAGCCTTGCCAGAAGATTACAGTTGGTTGTAGAAGCAAAGGAAGAACCAAGTTTAATTGAATACCCTTGGTTTCAGATTAAGGTGTTGGGCAGGTAGGAGCTCCATGATCTGTTTATGAGGTCAACTTTTATATCCATGACCTGTCTATGAGGATAAGGATAAATAGATAGATAGATGATAGATAGATAGATAGATAGATAGATAGATAGATAGAGATATATCACTTAACACTGCACTGCAAAAATAATAATTGGAAAATAATTTGCAGTTCTTAGTATGTAGTTCAAATTTCTGCTAGAAGTAGAGCTGCAACCAACATCTGTTTTGATCCTATGTCTTGCCTAAGGTTGCTCTTCAAAGACCATATTATGCCTTACATATTTGATGCAAATATCCATGACCTGTCTGTTAGGATAAGGTTAACTTCTCATATTATTATATTTTCAGTGAGGGTGCATTATTCTCTCTCTCTCTCTAGACAGATAATAGATAGACAATAGAAAGATAGATACATGATAGATAGATAGATGATAGATAGATAGACATAGATGATAGATTAAATGTAACCTCATATAAAGAATATATTGTGGTTTTCCCAGTACTTTACATAGAGTAATTCCTCTAACTCAGCTTACTAGTATAGTCCACAAAACTGATTTCTTGGCCCCTTTCATGAGCTAACAGAGCATGAACAAAAAGCCACACAGCCTCAGTAACCATATTGCTGACCTTGATTGATGTCATTAATTTCTTTCTGAGCTGGCTGTTGACATGCTGCTCGCTATGCAGAGTGTTCAGGTGGTTAGCTGTGCCCAAAGTTCATTATACACAGCTTGTACCATTGTCTGTCTGTGGGAGACATCAGTTGCACACAGGCTGCTCTGTGAGGTCAGCAAACCTATACAATCCATTATCAAAGCCTTAAAACATCAACGTCCCAGTATAAACCACAGTACACAGCAATACACAGATCACTTTTAAACAATGATGATTGTATATTTACTCTAGAAAATATACAATCATCATTGTGTTCAATCTGTTCAATAGTACACTCATTTGTAGGAACTAATCCATTACCATTACTTGTACCTGAGCAGACTACCAAATTTAACGCAGTCTCACCATGTAATAAAATATATATTCTTGAATCTAACTTGTATGAGTGGTGAAATTCATTTTCTTGCCTTAGGCAACACTGACAGCCTTCAGCACTTGCACCCCAGCAGCCAGATAAGAATGGAAGTTGTTTCTGAAGGTTACATGCATTATATGGAAGGTTGCAGTAGAAGTTGGATCTCTTCTTGCTTTTGTCATGACAGTCTTGTGTTGGGCTTTAAATTTTACAGTAATCTGCTCATCATCTGTATGGTCTCTATTTTTGAAATGCCAGTATTCTGAACGTAGAGTTTGTTGAATTAGTGATCAGAGATATTGTTCAGGGAATTACTTTGCCTTTGTTCATGTGCTTCTTTAAAACAAAGGGGTTAATAAAGGGAAGCCTAGAACTGGTCAGAAATGTAGGGCTAAGGCGGAAGGGGGGGGGAGCTAGAACATGAGGGGGTAACAGGGAGTTCTGCTTCCACTACTGTTGTGAAAGCTCAAGGGGAAACTTCACACCCACCAATCCTTAATTTGATGGTTAATTGGTTCAGATACAGCTATGGTGTGGAAAAGGGAGGGAATGCTTGCCAGGTAGGTAGGGTCTTGTATTCCCCTGCTTAGAACAGCTAGAGAAGTGTTCCCAGGATATGGTGGTGGGGAGTAAGGTTTACTTGTTTCCCATCAGAGCATGGATGTACCTGGTGGCTGGCACGAGGGGTGGCCTGTGTACTCCTATAAAAGCATTCCCAATGTTCTGGTTACCATTAATTAATATTGCACTGTTTGAAATGAAAGATTTTGCAGTTCCTTGTTTTTGTGTACTGTAAATAAAAGCTGTGTTCTTGCAAATCCATCCAGGAGTCTGACTTCATTTGTTCAGGGGCTTGCCAAGGAGAGAAGGGTGGATAATTTATAAAGATCAAACGGATTTATTGAAGTTGTCCTGGTCAAATATCTCTTTATATAGGACTATAAGGAAATGGCATTCTGGTATTTTAGAGATTATTCTGGTTAACAGGTCTTTGAAGAATAGATTTAATACAATTAATGTTGATAGGTTGGAAATGCAGTAATAGGATTACACTCTAAGAGCCTGGTTGGCTCTTATCAAGTTTGAAGCTGGGACCAAGGAGAAGGGAAGCTTAGTTCAGGTATACAAATAATCCAAAGGGGTCAAGTGCCAGAAGAACAGTCATAATAAGCAATTTAATGCACACCCAGGAACTTGCTAAAAAGCCCTTTGGCTATTGAACCCGGGTCGTGGCCTCTACTGTATTTATTTTGACTTTTCTTTCCAAGTGCAACATGATGACGTCACTTGTGTGTTGATGTCAACATGCCGGTGCCGTATCCCATGTGGTGTCCATAGGTGCCACATTTTGGACATGGCGCCCATGTATATGAAAGCTGATTGGATGAAATCCATTACATTATTCCAAGACAACTAAGCAACTTTTCCTAGGCCAGACTGAAATATAATTAACCAAGTGTCAAGCATGGCATTATCTTGTGAAGGCTTCCCTCTGGATTATGATGGCGATAGTAGCAGTGAGTGCTGTGGGTTATACTGGCTAAACTGCTAGACCTTTCCTTGCATTTCATTTATACTAATACACACAATCCACACTATTGGTAACCAGCTGGGCAACACTTAAAGAACACCCCTTAAAGAAGCTATAACAAAACAAAAAAAAACAATTAAGTTTTCAAAAAGTAGAAACCCCAAATTCTAATTACTGGAAAAACTCTCCTATGAAAATGAGCAACAAGCAACTTCACTTATAAAATATTTCACTCACGAAAGTTGGCTGCTCTTTTACATGGATCAGATACAATTTGAAGAGGGCTATCAAGAAATAATCTTCACTGCACACAAAACAAGAATATTATTTAATAAAAATCAATCATTGCTACAAAGAAATGCTGTAGTATACCAACAGTGTGCATGGCTACCCATTAAGCCATTAAGTATTTTGACAAACAGGACTGGGCAGAATCCATGGGGTTAAAAAAGATCAGTACCGCATCCCAGATATGGATTCGAAGACCCTCATTTATCATAAATAAATAATGTTAGTGGTTTTAAAACTAGCCTGAAATATAAGGCACTTTCCTTCTTTTACCATAAAAAGTGTGATCTCTTGAGAGACCTGCAAAGACTCTAACTCCGTAATCCTGCCAGCATACGACAAGGTCTATTCCATCTTTCAGAGAATGCACTTGGAAATGTTCCACACACTTGGGACCAAAATTCCTCTGTGTTATCCAAAGGGAAAAAAAACATGCATCCATCAAAAGCACAATATGTTTCCTACTGTTCTACATAAAAAAAGGAAAATCTCACAAACTTGTTAATGATTAAAAACATTCCAAAAAAAATAAAAAAAAAAATGGTTGTTACAACCATAGTATTAAAAATCCCCAGAAAAAAAAAGAAAATCCCACTTGCTGTAATCTACAAAGACAGAGATAATAAATAAATATATAAATCAAATCAAAACCCAGTGAGAAACAGAATGACATTAGAAGAGTCAGGTTTATAGAGTCATGCTGAATGAACGATTTTCCATGTTTATAAACACTGGTTGGTATTGGGTAAGTAACGTGAGTACGGGAATAAGCCATGACACTGAAATATGGATTTAATTTTTTACAGCTATTTTACTTTTCAACTGAAAGTCTTCCAACTGAGACTCGGCCAAATGCTAAAGAACCCAAGAATTTCACACACATCTCCACTTACATTCTTTTTTTTGGGGGGAAAATATGCACGGATATGAAACAAAGGGGAGGGGTGGACAGTTTGTTCACAGTATTTTTTTTTATTGTAAAGTTACATGTTTTACAGTCTACCTTTGTACATTTAAACAGAGGTTTTTAAGTGTTGGCTACTGCAATTTTGCCCATAGAAGGCACGAGCACACCTTTATAGAAGCCAGGATACAGTATGTAGCAGCTCAGCTACAACGGTGCTGCAGGCAGAAGTATAAAGGAAGTCTTTGTTCATTGCAGCTGAGTGGTACAAGCTTTCTTTAATTTTGTCCCTAGGGAGTTTAAATATCTCAGCAGGCAACCACCTCAAGAATGCTCCGCCTGCCTAATACATCAATATCTACAAATAAACTGCTAATTAATGTGTCTTCCTTTCAATTCTGCATAGCGTGGCATAAAGTCGAATTTCAAATGTGCACTGAAACTGGAAGAACCCATGCTTTTCTTTAGTTCAAAACCACGCTTGTGCCTGTAGTATAATTGGATAACCGAGGGATCCCTCTTACGTGTCCAAAACCGAGGCGGAAAAGAATATTATTTGTACACGCGCGTTGATGATGGATTTCTAGAACGCCAGAGAGGGTTGAGATGTATTTCTGTTATTTAAATCCCTTTATGAATTATTTCTAAAGCATCAATAGTTCTCTCAGCATGAGAACATGGGCAGCAATAATGCAAATTCTGGGATAGAGAGAGAAATGAGGCAGAAAAGGAGAGGGTCTTGTTTAATCCCCATGTATAGGAAAATGCAAGAAAAAGTAAAGCATAAGGGGAAAATGTAGGGAAAGTGGGGAACAGGAAAAGCAAAGCTTAAATTGAAAGGAATTCTTAACTAAGCTTAGACATCAGGATACCGTAGTCAGAATTTTGAAAAAAATATAGGGTCCAAGTCCTCGATCTCGATCAGATACAATCCAATGAATCAGTTTAAGATGCTCTGTAATATTTGCATCTCAAAATATTTAGGGGGGTTTTATTAACATTTGGATTTTCCACGAATAGAAGTTATTTACTAAAAAAAATCTGGACTGAAAAAGCACAATGAAAAAAAGTTGCAGAAAAAACATGAAAATCAAAACTTTTTTGACTAGTCGCATGGAAACAAAGACTTTTTTGTATTGTTGCACAAATGCCAGTGTCAAAAACCCTGAAAACATCTAAACCACTTCCAATTGTTAAAGGGACATCTGCCATTGACCTCTACATGATCTCAACAGGTTTTAGTTGGTGTATTTAAGCATTCGGAACTGGATATTTTATCCGTTTGGATTTGGATATTTTATAGGCTACTGTGAGGTGCCGGTAAATACAGTGTCGGACTGGCCCATCAGGATACCAGGGAAACTCCCGGTGGGCCCAGGTGTCAGTGGGCCCTCCTGCTCCTGACCAATTGGCCTGCTTCATGGGCATTCCCTATTTCTGAATGGGAACAAAGAGGAGAAATAGCTGGAAGGATAGATGCTAGCATGTAAATAAATGAGACTTGAAGAATAAAGAGGTTGGGTGAGGAAAAAAAGGAAAAAATAGTTTGGAGAATGGGCCTAGGGTCCATGGTTTTTCTGGTGGGACCCTGGGGTCCCAGTCCGACACTGGGTAAATACATTGTCATTCGAGTTTTTGTGGTCCTAAATTCTGTGATTCTTAAGAATAATACAGCAATTATGTAATGATCAAATGTTCTATCTTGTCAGCTCATTTCTACAGAGATGCCACAGAAATCCAGATATTCTCAAATTTGCCATGTAGATGAGGTGTCTTATATATCTAACCAATTAACCATTGTCCCATCCAAAAGCATCTTCTGCCATTAGCCAATGAGTAGATCTAACCTGAATGAGAAAGCTTTAGATGGCTTTTTTATTTACCACATTACTACATTCTAATGGCCCAATGCGTCAAAACTTCAAAACCCTCCTTAACCCCCAAGGTGCAATAATGAAAATTGTTAAAACGGTCTTTCATTTCTGCAATGTGTTAATAAGGGTGAAGTTGCCTGAATATCATGATAATATATATATACAGTATATATATAATATATAAAAATATAATTCTAATTTTGAAAAACAATTTTTCTCTGTAATAATAAAACAATAGATTGCAATCTAAATTAAGGAATGATCCTTTATTTGGAAAACCCCTGGTCCCAAGCATTACAGATACCAGATCCTATACCTGTATATTTAAATACATGTATATACAAATATTACTTTTTGTATGTACAGGTATGGGACCTGTTATCCAGAATGCTCAGGACCAGGGGTTTTCTGGATAAAGGATTTTTCTACAATTAACGAAACCCCATAGGATTGTTTTGCCTCCAATAAGGATTAATTATATCTTAGTTGGGATCAAGTACAGGTACTGTTTTATTATTACAGAGAAAAGGGAATCATTTAACCATTAAATAAACCCAATAGGGCTGTTCTGCCCCCAATAAGGGGTAATTATATCTTAGTTGGGATCAAGTACAGGTACTGTTTTATTATTACAGAGAAAAGGGAATCATTTAACCATTAAATAAACCCAATAGGGCTGTTCTGCCCCCAATAAGGGGTAATTATATCTTAGTTGGGATCAAGTACAGGTACTGTTTTATTATTACAGAGAAAAGGGAATCATTTAACCATTAAATAAACCCAATAGGGCTGTTCTGCCCCCAATAAGGGGTAATTATATCTTAGTTGAGATCAAGTACAGGTACTGTTTTATTATTACAGAGAAAAGGGAATCATTTAACCATTAAATAAACCCAATAGGGCTGTTCTGCCCCCAATAAGGGGTAATTATATCTTAGTTGGGATCAAGTACAGGTACTGTTTTATTATTACAGAGAAAAGGGAATCATTTAACCATTAAATAAACCCAATAGGGCTGTTCTGCCCCCAATAAGGGGTAATTATATCTTAGTTGGGATCAAGTACAGGTACTGTTCTATTATTACAGAGAAAAGGGAAATCATTTAAAAGAATTAGAATTATTTGCTTATAATGGAGTCTATGGGAGATGGTCTTCCCGTAATTTGGAACTTTCTGGATATTGGTTTTCCAGATAACGGATCCCATACACATCTGTATAAAAAAATTAAGTAGACAGAAAACAAACAAAATATAATAAAGGTAGCAGGCTACCAACAAAGTCATCTTGAGAATATTAATAATTGTCATTTTTATTGGAGAATTTCCTACATTCACGAATGGACCACAATATAATGTCTATAAATATGTTCAAGTCACAGGAATATCTAACATTTGACTCTTTCATTAGCATTTATTTATTTGTTGATTAAATCAAAACTCTCCATAAAAAAATTATATTTTATTTTTTTCATTTAGATCCTTCTACATTATTTTCCTTAATCAGCAATACCTGGAACTTCAATAAGAAGATATTACCGAAGCAGCTCTCTCTTTAAATGTCTTGATATTAGAGTAATTTCCCTTCATAAAGTATCAGGATTAGCTGTGCTTTGGAACACGCTAAAAATAATTCCTGCTTAACCTAGGATTCAAAATTAAAGAAGATAAAACAGGGAAGCATTAATCTAAGTCAATGTGATAAATGCATTACGGAGGCCAAGTGGCAATCAGTAATATGCACTGGCAGTGAATTCTGTCTGATAAATTCAAAGCAAACAAGAACAACATTTCCTGATCCCCTGCAGATGGACCAAACTACTGTATGGGCAAATGATTAATATGATTCTTGTGCAAACCTTAAGAGATTTAACTTGAGCATCCCTTTCCGAAGTTTATTTTGCAGTTTAACTCTGCTTAATAAATGCTACTTCAAATACCGCGCATGGTGACTGCCTCCTGGTAATTGCCATATCCTCTAGAGTTTATCGGCTGACAGACACGTTGGCTTGGATAACAATTGATCACAGTTTTTAAAACAAACTAAGAGCTGATACATTGGACAATTAGGGGTAACCTTAACATGTGGTAACTCCACATATCATTAATCAGAGAGGGTAGTTCCAGGCAAGCAGCCAACGCTTCTCCCCTAACCAACCAAATCTTAGATTCTCAAAGGACAATAGGCTCACCTGCTGTGTTGGCACCGCTCCCTTAATCATAATATCTCTTTTACTAAACTTGATTACATTCAGCATGGTAAGAACCCAGCAGATTCCGCCAAGGAAGGATACTATGACTATTTTTTTTTTTAGTTTTTTCCTAAATATAGGCGAAAAATACTGGCTACAAATGTAAAAATAAAATATGTAAACAATAAGTGCAATATATTAGCAAACCATGTCATTATATGATATACATATATGTTGTAACATAAAGAGAAAGTAGTTGGAATAGCTGCAAGGACACGTTGTGGTAAGGGGGTAAGTAGGGTAAGTATTATGAATACATTCTTTCCCTGCCAATGTTTTTTGAATTTATTTTAAATCTTAGCCCCTAAATAAATCATCAGAATAGGCCTTTCTGAGCATATTCAACTAGAGCAGTGTCGTTCAGACTGTGGGGCTGGGGCTTTGGAGGGGTAGTTTGAAGGTCAGTTGGCATAAGATTTGGGGAAAACGTCAATTTGTTCAACAAGGTGCTCCTAAAAACCCAGCTGGAGGGTCAGTAAGGGTGAAATTTGGGCTGAGCACATACTGCACTTGCTCTTGATATTCTTAACCCTATTGATCAACAGCTGATACAACAATGTTTTCATATTCATGCAACCTTATTATGACCTAAAGAGTGTCCAGACGAACTGTGGGGTCTCCAAAGATGGGGTTTAGAGTTTTTACAGAAAAGTTCAACATTTAGAAGATATCAAATACAAATATATACAAATATGATGGATTCAAAAATGTTGTGCCCCTTCACAGGTGGTAACCAATCCACAGGTTGTCAGCACAGGTGTCAGCACTCCTGTGCTTCAGGTGTCCACGCCGCTGCACGTCCGTCGCGGCGCAGAGTATGCGCCGGGTTGGATGCGCAGCCGGCAGGTCGCCGTGCATGGACTCGCGACGTTGCGCGTGCCGCGAACAACGCCGTGCTTCTACATGATCTCGGCATGTTTTACTGGCGAATTTCTGGATTTTTGCCCGTTTTGTCGCATAGTAAACAGCAAAAAAGTTGCAACTTTCTTTTTCTGCAACTTTTAGCGCTAAAAATCTGCGCTAAAAATCTGTATCGGAAAATAAAATAAATCCGAAGGTTAGTAAATGTTAGTGTGGCCCACCAACACCCACCCCATCATAGCTTAGTCACATACATGAAAAAATTATAAATTGAATATTATTTCATAAAAAGGAACAGCATTTTTTTTAAATAACCACTATATCATTTCCAGTTTCTGTACTTGGCATATCATATGCATTTGCAAACAAAAAGACCTAAGCAGATGCATCACATAACCACTCTGAAAATAAAATATAGATGTTTTGTGGGTAGGCTGCCTCAGGTAGGCACAAAGCCACTAAAACGCTTGTGATAGCAGTGAAGTAAAAGTCAGGTGCTAAGCACACAACATAATATGTGTCTACAGTAGCTATGATGGTTAGTAATTACAAGCATTTTATTGCACATAAGTACTGGAAGTTCAGCCAAATGTCTCAGATGGTGAAAAACATGGCTATTTAGTGGTACGGGATGTTGTCCATTATGCAGACTATTTGTTCTTTCTGGAAAAGGAGTTTTTCTGGAGCACCGTAAAAAAAATATATTTGCACAATGCATTCTCATAGCTGGTTCACGCTGGGTTAGATAACATCAAACCAATGTTTGCTTGAACAGCAAATCAGACTGGAACTATATATGTTCTGAGTGCTGGATAATTGGTTTGTAAATGTTAGGTCCTATACAAATAATTTTTCTTCTTCTTCTTTTTTTAGTTGTGTGTAGGGGCGGACGTATTATAGATTGAATTGAGGGATCCCAAAGGGTATCTAGTAGCCACATCTATTTTTTATTGATCAAAACTTTTCTCAATGTCAAAAAAGTTTGTAACAAATGAACACATGTATAAAAGCTGATAATTATGTTAGTTTGCGTTCAAATGCTTTGAGCAGTCAAAAGCCATTCTGCTGTATGGGGAGGTAGAGCTCAGCACAGCCCAACTTAGCACTCAGCACTATCACCCATCTGAATCCTTGCTCCCCAAAGCAAATAACATGCTGGGAGGATTTAGGAACAAAAGAGATGTGAATCGTCGACAAGGAGAAAAGGCAGTATTTATAAATATGCTATTATTTGTATTTCTGGTACTAGTAACACAAACAGAAAAACTGGCAATGAAATGAGAACAAATGGGGGGAAATAAAATGCTTTTGTTGTGAACAATCCATACTTGTTTCAAAGCCTAATTGAGAATCCATATAAGTAAAAAGAAAAGAATTACAAGCAACGTTGGCCTAAAACATCCCCTATTTTTATTGGAGCCTATTTTGTACATTGTACCTTGTATATTTATTACCAAGAGGACTGACCCTCATTTAAACAAAATTTCATGGAGAAAAGTAGTGCAGGCTAGCCAGCTGGTCATTGATCAAAATTATTCAAAACCGTGTCTCACTGAAGGGGTTAATTGCCCCCACCTTATCAATTGCAGCCTAGCTCATCCATTATAGCCTGACTTCCTTGTCATTTCGGTGTCCCTTGTCACACTGACAAATGATTTATGCCTCGTTGGTTTTGCACATCGGACACAGCGCTTAGTTATGTTTATGGGAGTCATTTTAAGAGCTGCCTTCTGTAGCTTTGCACACTCCAGCCATTGTTTCTACCCCTTGAATCTATGCATTTAAGGACATCAGTTAGCTAATAAACGTATCATCTTTACTCAGCTACTTGCTTGGTGACAAACTGCATCCATTAAAAAATCTCACTGCACCATCATGCCGCAAATTGACATCCCAAAGTTGAAGCTAGAACACGTTAAAATATCATCTCATTTACTGGCTCTCTCTGACTATAAACACTCTGAGATATAATAATAATAAAAAAAACGAATGGAACAACTCTAACAAGCCATTGTTTTTAACTGGGGAAAGTGTGAACTTGATCCCGAATTCCGCTAATTCTTGAAAGGAAATCTGCTTTTCTGCTGCAGTGTCAAATGTCATATAAACACAAAAATGCCAACAATCTGTAATTTGATTTTTTTCCTACCTAATCAGAATAGTATTCTAAGAACTACTTTATTGTCTAACGTGACTTTCTCCCTCCCTTCTGCATATATTAAACGAAAACAATGGCATTTTGCAAAATTCATTTTTTTTAAGACATTTGACATGTGCTGTTTTATAGTAAACGGGCATGGGTAAATGGGTATTTATCAGATTTGATCCTGAATAAAGATGCTGCTGAAACATTTCAATAACAGATTGGTGGTCCCTGCCTTTTGCTTGGGCACCTGGAGGCCAATTTGCTCATTTTCAAATTTGAGTTAAAAAAAACAACTTAATCAAATTTTCTCTACTACTGCACACTGCATAGTTACTATTAAAAAAACCTTGAATCACTTAATCCCCTCCAAAACAACATGGTTTCATACATTTTTTTTTACAATAAATTATACTTTGGGACAGATTTATCAAAATTTGAGTTTTTGGAAAAAAATGTGGACGTGCAAAACAATTATTGCGATTAAACTTGTGCAACTTTCCTTCTTGCTGGCTTATTTAAGACAAAAATGGGACAGAATATAAATAGAGTTGTTAGAGACAATTTTCATTGACTTCTATTGAACCTTGCCAGCTTTCACTTGCCGAGTTTTTTCTGGTCACTTGTTACTGATTTTTTTCTTTAATAAATACATATGGATGGTTCTTAAAAATACTCTGTAAGGGGCCCAGCAACCGGCTGAGTCCCTACCTGTATGTGCGTCGATTCCTGGGCTACTGCATTGAAGCATGCTCCTGCGTGCAGCCTTCGTAAACACATCTGGTGCACAGGCACGAGTGCACATGTGCAGTAATACTGGTGCCGCTTGGCGCGAGGTCATGACGTGAGCGGATGCGCTATTTTTTTTTAATTTCAACTTGCCCAAGCTGGTTCTGGGTTCCTAGATCCTTGCTAAGCGTACCTATTGACTGATTTCCTGGTTTTTGACTCCTTGCCTGATTTTGACTATGATTCTTCACTGCCTGCCACTGACCTTTGCCTGACTTCGACTTTGCTTCTGCCTGATACCTACTGTGCCGCGTTTCCGGAAACAACCGTGGCCATGAGTAGGATCCCTGTCAGTCCTACTGCAGAAAGTACGTGGCCCCAAAAGGGCGTCGGTGAAGCTCGGGGTTGGCAGGGCTCGCCTAAGAGGTTATCCCTGCCAGTTTCGGGCTCCTATACATTACAGTCCATAACATACTCTTGAGCATATTTGCTTTTTGCCGCGTTTTTTTCTCTAGCTGCAAAAAAAAAACTTTTCGAATTTTAAAAAATTATCCCATTTCAATTAAATATAATGTTAAAAATACATCTGACATTAACTTTTACGCAAACTTAGAAAGTTTTGGCTGGTAGAGAAATTTTTGATCAATAAATATCTTGAATGTTCATGTTTGGAAATGTCAAAGTTATACATATTAGAATATTGTGATCTATGATCTTAGTTTGTACTATTGTTTTGGGGGAGTGAAATTACATTTATAAGTTAGAAAAACATAATGTCATCAAATTTTCTTTTGCATGTTTAGCCTTTTTTCTTTCATGTCTATGCACCATCAAGGGACTAACTCACCCAATGCCAACTTAGTGACTAACTCACCCAATGCCAATGGTTTTTACTTTACAGTGCCAAAGCTCAGTGGAAACATCTTAGGGTAATAGTCTCCTACAAGGTTTTCCTGTTGATGTTGTTTATAAAGGAAAAGAAACTATGATGGGTGCAATGAGATTTGTACACATGCAAGAAAGCAGTTTACAAAAAAATCTTTATTTATCTCTACTATTTATATGGAGGGAGGAGACAATATTAAAGTCTCAGACTACAGCGTCGCTCTGTCCTCACTGACCTACTTAAATACTTGTACAAAGAAATGTTTTTCACAAGTAATTTCATGTGAAAGTAATGTTTTTTTGGTTTTCTCACCTCAGCATTTCTAGTTTACAGAAATAAATGTGAAGTAACAACTACTTTACTTACAATGTAATACAACTGCAGAGAGGGAAATGTATATATACAAATCCTTTTGAATTTATTATTTCTGCATACATATGACCTAAAATGTGATCTTTTTTTAGATGTCCAAAAACTAGCTAATAAGTACCAATTTAAATGAATGTGTGTATGGCAGAAGAATGTGAACCTTGGCTTTCAGTAGTTGGTGTGCCACCACTAGGGAGCAATAACTGTAAATGTTTCATCTTTTGATCATCTTGATGGAATTTTAGCTCATTTCTCCTTACAGAATAGCTTCTTCTCAGGGATGTTGGTGGGCTTCCTCACAGGACCTGCCCACTTCAAGCCCATCCACAATATTTCTATAGGGTTAGAATAAGGATTTTGACACTGGTCATTCCAAGATATGAACTTTCTTCTGCTGTAACCATTCTTTGGTAGATTTACTGATGTGTTTAGAGTTGTTGGGCTGTGTGACCCACTTTAGTTGAGTTTCAGTTTATGGATACACAGACATATTCTGGTATAATTCAGAATTTATAGTGCCATCAATAATGTCAAGCCATCGTGGTCCAGAGACAGCAAAGAAGGCCCAAACCATGATAGTGCCGCCACTACCATGTATGTATGTAGATGGGATAAGATTTTTATGTTGCAATGCAGTGTTTGCCTTTCACCAAACAAATTTCATTTTAGCCAAAAGACTTCTACTTTGGTTCTTCTGATTTATCCACATGGTCTGTCATGTAGACAGACAGCAAACTGTAGACAGGCAGCAATTTTCCTTGAAACTCTGTCATGAACATCCTTATTATTCAGTGTTGTCTTGGGGGTGGACTGCTGAACAAAAGAATGCAAAATTCCAAAAGAGGCCGTTATTTCCTTAGACCAGCAGTTCTCAACCTGTGGGTTAGGACCCCTTTGGGGGTCGAATGACCCTTTTACATGGGTTGCCTAAGACCATCAGAAAACACATATTTCCGATGGTCTTAGGAACCGAGACCGAGACCGCCCACATACAGATTAACCCACGTATGAGTACCTGGCGTGATGACATCTTCGCACCAACCCCATCACATACACCCCGTACAAATACAGGTGTATGTGACAGGGTTGGCACCATAATGTACTCACACGGACCAGTCACACATGTGAGAGCAGCTACTGTGTAGATAGCAGCAGTATTGGAGGTAAGTTATGAAGTAGCAACGAAAATAATTTTATGGTTGGAGGTCACCACAACATGAGGAAGCCCTCGGTTCTTGAATACCTCTCAGTGTATTGCACAACTTCATCTTGGTGTGATCTTTGTTGGTCAAACACTCTTGGGTAGGGTGTTGACTTGCCTTCATTTGTACATGATCTGCCTGCTAGTGAACTGGTGGAGTCCAAACTGTTTAACAAAAGGACATCTTTTACAGCCTGGTGAAGATTGACTCTTTTTCTGAGGTCAATCTCCTTCATTTAAGTCATGGTACAATTATATACTACTATAACTGAATAGTAAAGACATATATATATATATATATAGATATATATATATATATATATATATAAAATAGAAAGAGTGCCACACACACAGGGGCTTGATACAAAAGAAAACATATTTTTATTGAAAAAATTACAAAGGTTCGAGCATGACCAGTGCTCTTCCTCAGGGACAAACCACATATTTATATATAGTTCCATATTTAAAGTTTTGATCTGGAGAATAACCTTTCGGCAAGCTCTTTAGCCTTCGTTAGACTAAAGAAAACAGCCTGCAAAAGCTAAATAAAATGTTAAACATTTAAAAGGGGTGTTAGAGCTCAGCACTTGCAGTGATTGCACAGAATGGAGTTCCACTGCTAAAAAAACAGTAAAATTGACAAACTGATCATAGCAGTATAAATGTCTTGATCAATGTGTCAAATCATTAAACAATTCCTGACAGTCAGAAAAGTGTTAAATATTGATCTACTAGCAATCCCTTTGGACCTCTTAGCTTAATATCTGGTAAATCTGCCCCTGAGTCTTAAGATATAGCATATTACTGACACTGCCATTGTTATACATAAAATAAATTAAACAGTAATGGTTATGTATTATACAGGGGATATTAAGAAAAGATAAGGTAAAATTAGATTAATTAGTTGTCACAATATTAAGAGCAATTGCATGACCCAAATTAAAGTGCTAGAAAATAATGAGGCACATACTGGCAAATTGGCTGATTAATACCCATGAAATTCCCAATTATCTATCAATCTAGGCTAAAAAATGTGAGCATTTGTACCATCAGATTTGAAAAACACAACAGCTCATACATTGGATTTTTTTTTTTAAGAAAAATGTCGGTTTGATAAAGCTTTTCTTTGAAATAGTCATCCTTTCAGGATCTAGGGACCATTTGACATGGTTTCAAGGGCTGGCTGCACATGCTGTCCTCAATACACTCCCAGGGGAATCTGTGACCAAGCTAACTTCTCAAGTAAGCTAACCAGGCAATGCAGAAATAAACAGGTAGGCATTCGAGATAAAATGGCAGAAATATATACACGGTCCGGAGACACTTCAGTAAAGCTACCAAGGGCAGATTAGCAAAATATGTAAGAGAAGAAGAAGGCTGAAGGAACTGCAGAATTGTCCTTATACTGTAGCCCAGTTGTGCTGAATGAGCCTTGGTAATAGGAAATGCTTCATGAAAATATCAAAATTATTATAGAAAAATCGGCATGATCTCTATTTTGAATTTTATTTCTGAAAAGCTTATTTCACTGTAGAATCTGGTGCAAATGGTGGAAGAAGCAGTCGATTGTTTACAAGTAGTGATGGGCGAAATGTTTCGCCAGGCATGGATTCGCAGCTAATTTCTGCATTTTGCCATTGGCGGATTGTTTCGCGAAACGGATGAAAAAATTTGGAGCGGAAAAATTTGCAGTGCGTCCAAAAATTGTCGCCTGCGTCAAAAGAATAGTCGCGCATCAAAAAAAGAATAATCGTGGGCGTCAAAAGAATAGCCGTGCGACAAAATAATAGCTGTGGGCGTCAAAAGAATAGCCGTGCGACAAAAGAATAGCCACGGGCAACAAAAGAATAGCCACGGGTAACAAAAGAATAGCCGCGCGACAAAAGAATAGCCATGGGCGACAAAAGAATAGCCAAGGGCGACAAAAGAATAGCCACGGGCAACAAAAGAATAGCCACGGGCAACAAAAGAATAGCCACGGGCGTCAATTTTTTTTTTGACGCGTAATATTTTCACCGTTTCGTGAATCTTTTGAAGATTCACAAATTTTTTGCCAAAGCGAAACGCGACAGATTCGCTCATCACAATTTACAAGTTCTAATAAATTGGATGTGAATCCTAATCGTCCTGGACTGAAAATCTGCAGATTCTGGCAAATGCCAGAGGGGCTGCTGTAAGATGCCATAGACCGTCACTATTTACTGGGCCTCTGTGTACTTGGAAATATCAGTTCAGACCTGAATCATAATGCTTTTAAACTGGCACAATTTCAGACCAGCGCTGTTCAACATTTTCTGCACGGTGGATCAAACATCTAATTAACCAAACATTCAAATGGAAAATTCTATTGAAATGATGGAGGCATACAAAAAGTCTATGGAGACATTGCACAAGGCTCAGGGCCATGAAAATTGCTGTGGAAGGTTTTTTCTGCCTCATAGACTTCTAGTTTCCACTACAATAAATGGGTAATAGTACACATTTTTTAATGGACAACATCATATTAGGTAAAACTGACATTAAGCCCTATCCGAGGGAAGTTAATACTCAATTGGCAATTGCAGCCTGTATAGAAGACACTATGAAGCAAATGCAGTTCTACACTGACCTGCCAAGCATGTGTGTGGCCTCATATGGCACTGACATATCAATAGCTAGGAAATATTTAGAAGATGTAGATCCATATGTGGATTTCAGTGGTTCAGAGCCTAATGATCTGATGAGGTCTCTAAGAGATGAGGGGTTCTATTTATGATTGCTTGAGCCTTCGGGTTCACTCAATGTTTCAGGTCCGAATACCTCAGCAAATTTGTTATTTTTCTCATATGAGTGATCGAGCCCACAGGCTTGAGCAATTATAAATAGGCCCCGAAATGTTTAAAGTGAAAGGAAAAGTACAACCGCAGTGAGGCACAAGCACAGGACAGGGAATAAATGATTTTTGGCATAATAAGACGCAGAGAAGAATTAGAAGAGTAAGAAGACAGCCAGGATGCAGTTTGATTACATTCACATTACATACACTAAGGCAGGGGTTCTCAAACTTTTTAAGCAGGGGACCATTTGGGGGGCCGGACTATAGTCTTCAAACTACGCTCACATCCAGCTCCCTGCTGCAGGGTCAAACTACGGCCCGAGTCCTCCCTCTCCCTGCTCCCCGCTGTGTCCTCCTGCTCCCCACTGCGTCCTCTCTCTCCCAGTTCCGCGCTCCGTCTGTTCTCCCTCTTCCAGCTCCCCCCTCCCGCTCCCCGCTGCATCTTCTCTCTACCAGCTCTCCCGCTCCATCCATCCTCCCTCTTCCAGCTCCCCCACTCCCCGCTGCCAGGGGTGAGGGTGCAGCGGGGGCTGGGTAAATTACCCTGGTGAAATTACCCTTTTGTGAGTTTTAGTGCAAAAAATAAGTAACTCAACCCAAGTACAGGTATGGGACCAATTATCCAGAATACTCGGGACCTGGGGTTTTCCGGATAAGGGGTTTTTCCGTAATTCGGATCTCCTACCTAAAGTCTGCTAAAAACATTATTTAAACAGTAATTAAACCCATAAGGCTTGTTTTGCCTCCAATAAGGATGAATTATATCTTAGTTGGGATCAAGTACAGGTACTGTTTTATTATTACAGAGAAAAGGGAATCATTTAACCATGAAATAAACCCAATAGGGCTGTTCTGCCCCCAATAAGGGGTAATTATATCTTAGTTGGGATCAAGTACAGGTACTGTTTTATTATTACAGAGAAAAGGGAATCATTTAACCATTAAATAAACCCAATAGGGCTGTTCTGCCCCCAATAAGGGGTAATTATATCTTAGTTGGGATCAAGTACAGGTACTGTTTTATTATTACAGAGAAAAGGGAATCATTTAACCATTAAATAAACCCAATAGGGCTGTTCTGCCCCCAATAAGGGGTAATTATATCTTAGTTGGGATCAAGTACAGGTACTGTTTTATTATTACAGAGAAAAGGGAATCATTTAACCATTAAATAAACCCAATAGGGCTGTTCTGCCCCCAATAAGGGGTAATTATATCTTAGTTGGGATCAAGTACAGGTACTGTTTTATTATTACAGAGAAAAGGGAATCATTTAACCATTAAATAAACCCAATAGGGCTGTTCTGCCCCCAATAAGGGGTAATTATATCTTAGTTGGGATCAAGTACAGGTACTGTTTTATTATTACAGAGGAAAGGGAATCATTTAACCATGAAATAAACCCAATAGGGCTGTTCTGCCCCCAATAAGGGGTAATTATATCTTAGTTGGGATCAAGTACAGGTACTGTTTTATTATTACAGAGAAAAGGGAATCATTTAACCATTAAATAAACCCAATAGGGCTGTTCTGCCCCCAATAAGGGGTAATTTGATTTCCAAAAAATCAATGTTTGGTAGTGAGAATGCAAAAACAAAATTAATTGTAAACTGTTTTTGACAAACAACTTAAAAAGAGCAAGGTGCATTTTTTGGCTTATTATTAGTGATGAATCTTTCAAAAAAAAAAAAAAAAAAGTAAAAATTCACAAACCGGCAAAAATGTTGCGCGACAATTCCTTTGATGAGCAAGACAATTCTTTTTGACGCTGCAACAATTCTTTTGGCATGGACGCATGGCGAATTTTTCCATGGTGAATTTCGGCGATGTTTCGCCAAAAAATCTGCCATAGGCGAAACGTGGAAATTCGCTGCAAATCCATGCCTGGCGAATGTTTTCGCCCCTCACTACTTATTATACCAAATTTTCACGATCTGACTTCTAGTCGTGCATTTATTGAACTATTTGTATATATTAGTGTTTTCACATAAGCTGTGTTTGCGTGTATGACAAAATGTCTCATTTCTATATTTATAGTTTTGCATCACCCTGTTTCTAGGAAATCAGAGTAACAGCGAATGTTCCTCCATACATCAATCACAAAAAGTAGCCCAGCTAAAGCCATCCACTCGACACAGTTAAGGGGGCAGAAAGCTTGTTCCCTATCCCCTGAGATGACCTGGCTGCAAAAACTCAAATAGATAACAGCCAAGTTCAGTCACTTGAAGTAATCCTTTAGTGACTAAGATGACTGGAATGACAAAATATGGCACTGTGATTTACGCTTCTGGACATTAATAAAACTGGATACTTGGAGTGTTCTATTCAAGGGACAGACATTGAAAAAGGATTTAAAAAAAAAAAAAATCCCACTGCCTGAAGTAAAAGGAAGAGTGCAGCTGTCAGAATGGAAATCCTGCAAGCGTGAAAACGATGGTGGCCATCTTCTATTATGTTGAAAGTATCTATCTGCTGGCCAACTAATGGGTTCTATCACTCTTTCCAGTGGGCAGCCAAGTAGAGCTTTATCTCCTCTTAATTAATTTAGCAGCTCAAAAGTTGCCACGAATGGCTAGAAAAGTCTAAATCCTGACCTACAAGGACGGAGACACCTTAACGCTTTATATAGTGTATCCTTCAGAAATTCATACGAACGGGACAGGTCTCCCAAAATAAAATCAAGGACCCTAAGAGCCAAATCATTTCAGCTTATTTGTGGCGCGCAAATAAACCTTTACCGGTAATGTAACAGTCATTTCTTTGGGAAAATCAATGTTAAACTGAACTACTGAAGAGAAAAATCATTTAATTTCTCCTTTGCATATTTATTATTAAGCTCCTAACATAGTGACTGATTCTACAGACATACATCATACACATTTTATGAATCTGGTACTGAGCACAACTTAAGCAAGAAAGGAAATTACTTTCAACATAAAAATTTGAAATGCAAAGTCTGAAAATTGAATTATGGGTTCATTTAAAATGGCGTCTCCGAGGAATTAAACTGTAAAAATTACCTGCAGTAATTTTGAAACATTTAGATGCTTTAAATGAATTGTTTTTTATGCATGATTTTACACAGGAAAATGTGGGCTACCTTGCACACTATATTCATTTGTGAGAGAATATTGAGGTCAAAATCTCAACAGAGTCGAGTTTGCAGTGCAAGATGAAATATTTTCCCTTGACAGCCAAAGGTGGAAAGTGTAATAAATAAAATATTATGGAGATGTGTTTCTAATATTGTATTGTCACAATCAATTTCCCATTACCTATCTAGATTTTGATATATACTATATTATTTCCTACAGAAATTCACTTTATGAAGCAACTGACTCCAGTTTACATATAAACTGCTCCGAAAGCTGAAGGCTTGAAGGAAATGAAAAGCCTATGGCTATATTTATGGAATGAAAAGGGCATTTAAATTACAATTAAGTTAGTATGTAAACAGCGCCGCGCGTTACTGTTGCTTTGCAGTCTTTCAGGTTTTATGTAAAGGAACATTTTTGTCATTTTCAGTAAAACACTGCAGAGGGAAATTGAATCAAATGGGCTGCTAGAGAGCTGATGAAATGAGCCATTCCGTCAAAGGGAAAGCCATAAGGTATGACTGTCGTCTGTTTGAGGGGCGATGAAAGCAAAAAGAAAACAAAAACAGAAAATACACAACTTCACACATTTCACATTAAAGGGATACTGTTATGATTTTTATGGGGTAATTTTTATTTTCAAATGACACTGTTTACATAGCAAATAATTCACTCTACCTTTTTATATTTTATTCTTGAACCAACAAATGTATTTTTAGCTGTAATATTGGTGTGTAGGCGCCATCTCAGTGCCTTGTGCCTGAGTCTGAGCTTTCAGAAGGAGCCAGCGCTACCCATTAGAACTGCTTTCAGCTAACCTATTGTTTCTCCTACTCCCATGTAACTGGAGGAGTCCCAAGCCGGACTTGGATTTCTTACTATTGAGTGCTATTCTGATACCTACTGGGAGCTGCTATCTTGCTCCCTTCCCATTGTTCTGCTGATCGGCTGCTGGGAGGGGGGATATCACTCCAACTTGCAGCTCAGCAGTAAAGTGTGACTGAAGTGACAGGTCACATGGCTGTGGCACCCTGGGAAATGAAGAATATCGCCAGCCCCATGTGAAATTTCAAAATATATGTTAGTGTTTTTGAAAAACAGATTTCAATGCAGGATTCTGCTGGAGAAGCTCTATTAACTGATGGGTTTTGAAAAAGAACATGTTTTTCAATAACAGTATTCCTTTAAAATAGGGATGCACCAAATCCCGGATTTGGTTTGGCATTCGAGCCGACTCCAGCCTTTTTTTGAAGGATTAGGTTTCGCCCGAATCCACGTTCCCGGCCGAACTTAATCGGAATTAGCATAAATTAGCATATTCTAATTAGCAGGCGGAAAGTTTAAATGGTAGGAGGGAAAAAAATGTTGCCAGAATCCGTTGGGGTGGGTTGGGTGCATCTCTACTTTAAAAACCCTAATCTTTTCATTTGGACAAAAACATAAATAACTTTAATAACTTTAACCCTTTCATTCAGAACTCCTCTCACTTCTCTGACAGGGAAATTCGTATTATTGTCATATTGTGTGCTTGTTATACAAAGAGGCCCAAGTTGTAGTTACGCCAAAATGGCCAACAGGATAATGCCATTGGTTGTAGCATCTAATGCTGTTCCTTGCACTTCTGCAGTTACACTGAGCAGCACTTTGGTCTTTACAGAGATTGTGCCATGCAAATGTTCCAACTGATGCACCTCAGAAGCTGGCACTTACACTCTATTTATCGACTCTGTCCCTATCACATTCATACACACACACTATGGTGAATTTTATCAGGCACCCACTAACCTCCCTGTAAGTTTCTGGAGTGTGGAAAGAAACTAGAAAAAACCCACACGAACATGGGTAGAATACACATTGTACATTGATTATTTATTGAAATTATGTTACTTTTCAAAAAGTTGTGTTTGGGTGAAGTTCCCCTTTAAAAGCAAGATAAGGAATATGTGTTCTTTTACACATAGGAGCTATTCAATTAACCAAATGGCAATAAGTTTTGCTCAGTCTTTTTTATGTTTTTATGAAATACAGGTATCGGACCCCTTATCCGGAAACCTATTATCCAGAACATTCCGAACAGGTCATCTCCCATAGACTTCATTTTAATCAAATAATTCACATTTTTAAAACTGATTCCTTTTTCTCTTTAATAATAAAACAATACCTTGTACTTGATCCCAGCTAAGATAAAATTACCCCTTATTGGGGGTAGAACAGTCCTATTGGGTTTATTTAATGGTTAAATGATTCCCTTTTCTCTGTAATAATAAAACAGTACCTGTACTTGATCCCAACTAAGATATAATTACCCCTTATTGGGGGCAGAACAGTCCTATTGGGTTTATTTAATGGTTAAATGATTCCCTTTTCTCTGTATTAATAAAACAGTACCTGTACTTGATCCCAACTAAGATATAATAACCCCTTATTGGGGGCAGAACAGCCCTATTGGGTTTATTTAATGGTTAAATTATTCCTTTTTCTCTGTAATAATAAAACAGTACTTGTACTTGATCCCAACTAAGATATAATTACCCCTTATTGGGGGCAGAACAGCCCTATTGGGTTTATTTCATGGTTAAATGATTCCCCTTTCTCTGTAATAATAAAACAGTACCTGTACTTGATCCCAACTAAGATATAATTACCCCTTATTGGGGGCAGAACAGCCCTATTGGGTTTATTTAATGGTTAAATGATTCCCTTTTCTCTGTAATAATAAAACAGTACCTGTACTTGATCCCAACTAAGATATAATTACCCCTTATTGCGGGCAGAACAGCCCTATTGGGTTTATTTAATGGTTAAATGATTCCCTTTTCTCTGTATTAATAAAACAGTACCTGTACTTGATCCCAACTAAGATATAATAACCCCTTATTGGGGGCAGAACAGCCCTATTGGGTTTATTTAATGGTTAAATTATTCCTTTTTCTCTGTAATAATAAAACAGTACTTGTACTTGATCCCAACTAAGATATAATTACCCCTTATTGGGGGCAGAACAGCCCTATTGGGTTTATTTAATGGTTAAATGATTCCCTTTTCTCTGTAATAATAAAACAGTACCTGTACTTGATCCCAACTAAGATATAATTACCCCTTATTGGGGGCAGAACAGCCCTATTGGATTTAATTACTGTTTAAATATTTTTTTTAAGTAGACCTAAGGTAGGAGATCCGAATTACGGAAAGACCCCTTATCCGGAAAGCCCGAGGTCCCGAGCATTCTGGATAACGAGTCCCATACCTGTAAATACATGTGCTAGTGAATAAGCCCATTATCTACTCAACTAAAGACAGAAATAAGTGGTAAAGGAACATAAACAATAAACAGAAATAACAAAAAAAAGTCTCAGATTGGAAAGAATTAAATTCCTGTTCATTCAATCTGACACATACAGAACAAGTAAACACATATGTTTCTCCTTTACCAAATGTAGTCCTTGAGCATGGGGTGTCTAGAGTCTATTGAACGCTCAGCATTACCCATTTCTCACATCCAAAACAGATTTTAGCAAAGGACTGGAAACCCGAATAAATAAGGCAGTAATCTGACCATCAGAATAACTATCACATTCCTAAGTAACATTTTATAGAGCCTTTGTATGCCAACAGCTAATAACAAATAATAAAAGTGCAGTAATTTTACATGCTTGGGATCTTGGTCAGAAAGTTATTACACATAATAAAATTTTAGTTTACTTCACCACACAGTCCAGTTAGAAGTGTTTCATAAGGGCTACTAAATAGGTAGATGAGTTATAGGCCTGGGTGAAAACGCCATATGGTATGCGCAATGCCAGCTGCACTATATTCTGTCTAAAAATGAATAAAATTCACCCTAGTTCCTGCTAACTTTCTTCATTTCCCATCTCCCTCTAAGGCCTCCTACCTAATTTCCACACTACCAACTCAATACGTATCTAGAACAATAGAATAGATTGACTGCATTGTATAAACATTAACTCTTTAGTGAAATGTGTTTCAGTCACATGCTTGCATTGGTTCTTTTTGCCTATGAAAATAAAATTTATGCTGATTTGTTTAAAAAAATAGTTCTTTGTTCTGTTCATTTCAGGCATAATCGTAGTAGTTTTAGAAAAAATCAACTGTTTAAATAATGATTACTATTATTATTTATAAAGCGCCAACATATTCCACAGCGCTGTACAATAGGTGGGTTACATTGGACATACAGAGTAACATATAAAGCAATCAATAACCGATACAAGAGGTGAAAAGAGCCCTGCCCAAAGGAGCTTACAATCTACAATGGGAGATTTCATAGGGCAATTATACCCCTGAACATTGTAGGTCTCTAAAAATGTATTGCATAAAACAGCCAGTGTGTAAAACCCTGCTTCATCTAAATAATTTTCATAAAAATATACTATTTTAGTAGTACAGGTATGGGATCCCTGTTTCGGATACCCGTTATCCAGAAAGTTCCGAATTACGGAAAGGCCATCTCCCATAGACTCCATTATAAGCAAATAATTCTAATTTTTAAAAATTATTTCCGTTATCTTTGTAAAAATAAAACAGAACCTTGTACTTGATCCCAACTAAGATATAGTTACCCCTTATTGGGGGCAGAACAGCCCTATTGGGTTTATTTAATGGTTAAATGATTCCCTTTTCTCTGTAATAATAAAACAGTACCTGTACTTGATCCCAACTAAGATATAATTACCCCTTATTGGGGGCAGAACAGCCCTATTGGGTTTATTTAATGGTTAAATGATTCCCTTTTCTCTGTAATAATAAAACAGTACCTGTACTTGATCCCAACTAAGATATAATTACCCCTTATTGGGGGCAGAACAGCCCTATTGGGTTTATTTCATGGTTAAATGATTCCCTTTTCTCTGTAATAATAAAACAGTACCTGTACTTGATCCCAACTAAGATATAATTAATCTTTATTGGAGGCAAAACAATCCTATTGGGTTTAAATGATGTTTAAATAATTTTTTAGTAGACTTAAGGTATGGAGATCCAAATTACAGATCCCTTATCTGGAAAGCCCCAGGTCCCAAACATTCTGGATAACAGGTCCTATAGCTGTACAAGTTACCTCTCCAGGCTGCAACACTGTAGTCAGATGTAAGTACAGGAAGCGGGAAGACAAAAAGTTCACATAGTTGGTTAGAGGTGAGGGCAAATGACAAATTGAAACATCCCTTTCCTTCAATACTTTGTTAAAATTCATTAAAACCCTTCTTTCAGGATACATTTTCTGAAAATCAGGACAGGTTTGATGAATTCTACAACAGATCTAACTGCTGGGAATTTATTTGGATGAATCAGCCCCAATGTTCCATGGGTGTTAGAGCTTAGTGGCAGCGCTAAACTAGGAAAATGTTAAGCCCTGAAAACAATCGAGCATTGAGAAGAAATGAATACAATGCAAGTTAATGGGGTGAGAGACAATATTTTTTCACACCAAAACAAATCATTCTGTTGTGAAAAAAGCTTGTTAAATCTGAAGCAATCTTAATAAGCGGCAATTTACCCCTTAGTTCTATCTGATTAGCACAAACATTTGGCTTTATAACATTTATAACATAACAGCCAACCACTCTTATACACACCAGCGGAATTTGTGGGCTATTCTCCAAACATCCCAGCTCATGTAATGTAACCGGTGTACAATTAGCCAATACTTTGACATTAGCCCTTCCTACATCCCAATAACATCCTTTTTATCTCTACTATTCCACAACTGTCCCCCTTGTGCAACCCTCCTATCTTATTCTCCATGACAAGTGGGCTCTGTTCCGGCAGACAAATAGACTAAAGACATATACTGATTAGCAACAGAAATATTGATTTAGCCCTGCTAAGAAAAATCACATAATTGTATAAAAGGTATTTAGCTTGATTTATGTTAGAAAAAAATATTGGATGTTGTTCTATTGGCTGCAATTAAGCTACAAAAAAATCATCAATATTTGTTTCTAAACATTTCCCATTGCACTTGGTCAATGTGTGGATCACATACTCACGCTACTCTGTACCATAGTCATGTATGCAGAGTGTAACTCTATTTATATAGCCTATATATCCAACACTGTACATTGCACTAATGGAACATATATAGAAATAAATGAAAATATAGAAAAGAAAAAGTTAGCGCCATGTACTAAGCGACACAGCAGGAAGATTGCCCCTGTCCCATACAGATTACAGTCTAACGCCCAGTTTGCCCAGGAGTAGTGATGGGCATGGATTCGCAGCGAATTTCCGCGTTTTGCTATTGGCGGATTGTTTCGCGAAATGGATGAAAAAATTGCAGTGAAAAAATTTGCCGCACGTCCTAAAATTGTCACCAGCGTCAAAAAAGAATAGTCGAGGGCGTCAAAAGAATAGCCGCGTGACGAAATAATAGCCGCGGGCGACAAAAGAATAGCCGCGTGACGAAATAATAGCCGCGGGCGACAAAAGAATAGTCGCTGTTTGTTGCACAACATTTTCGCCGGTTCACGGATCTTTTGAAAGATTCGCGAATTTTTCGGCGCAACGGAACAGATTCGCTCATCACTACCCAGGAGCAGTAACTCATAGCAACCAATAAGATGCTTGCTTTTAAACAGGTGGCCGGTAAATGCTTCCTGCTGATTGGTTGCTATGGGTTACTGATCCTGGGCAAACTTAGTGCCTTTCATTACATAACCCCCTATGTACCATGAAGTAAATACATCAATATCTTTTTCAGGCAATTATGTTTTTTTTATTGGCCTATGATTATTTAATGGTGTTTATGGACTTATAAAATGATCTAAAAATTCCATATAAGTTAGCCGATAAATGCGGTCTATAGTATCAGATGACACGGAGGGAACCAGAATGGCAAGACCAATAACTCTTATATGCTGCCAAATTATTAACGGAAGAGAAATGCAACATGCTGGATCCTGTCAAGTGAAAGAGAGAATTAAAAGAAATGATATGCAAGACTGAGTAAGGGCATGTATAGATGTTGAGAGCCAAAGTACTGAGAGAGTCCCCAAGGAGGACGTTTAAACATTCATTTTAGCGAGGACTTTTTAAATATCAGAGCCAGAAGGGGCCAAGTTAGACCTGTACTATTTTGAATGTGTTTTGATTTGCTTTTTACCTTGAGCATTGCTCCTGATGAAGTGTTGCTGATTCTCCTGCAGAATAACAAATGAACTGTTAATGACAGCTATTAAAAGGTGTGAATGTCATTTGCGCCTTTCTGTAGCTGTACAGATTTGTGCCATGTTACCCAACACACTAAATGGAGAAAACGAGTCAGCAGATAAATCAATAAGAGCAATTTTTGCTGAGCACGCCTTGATTTTTTACATTTTATTGGCCATTAAAGATTTCTTGTTTCTGCTCCCATATATCACACAATTGGCACCGAGAAATGACAACGGATAGCCTGGAATGTTTCCATTGCTACAAGAAAAAAAAGAGAGGGAAAAAAAGTTTTCTATGACCTCCTGGCAGCCAAGTAAAGGGGTTTTTAACAGAACGTGGTGGGTCGCTTGATGTTTTATAAGAGAGCACTTTGCTTCTTCCCTTGTTGAACTCTTGGAATAATATCCAAAACTGAATGCTTGTCTCTATCGCAATGTCTTCACACTTAGATGTGGTTCTAACTAGGGTGTGCGGAAAGGGTCTCTGTTGTGATAATACCTAAACTTAACATTCCTGGAAGAATAAACACAAGGAAGAGCTGTTACTGCTTAGCTGAGGCTTCCTGCAGTTTATGTTTCTCTACTTGTGAGTTCAGAAGATAACATAACATAAAAAAATAATAAGAACCCCAGAAGTACTGATGTGTCGGTCAGGAAAAACCATACCCAAGCCTAACCTGCAAAATGTTGCCATTTTTGACCCCGCCCAACCTGTACCCACATCTTTCCACTATCTAGAATACTTCCATGTACGCCTTAAGTTCCCAGACAGGGAAACTTTGGGAGGTCTATTTGGGTAGGTTGCCTTTAAGCTTAATTTTAAGCTCCTGCATTCTATCTTTAGGTCTGTGGCACATGCAATATTCTTCTGCACTGACAGCACATGGAGAAATGTCCAATGTCATGCCAAATGTCCAATAACACTTTTTTTAATACCTCTAGACCACCTTCATTGATTTTTGGGCTCCTCTGCTAGTGTTATGTCATGTGCCCTGTGAGCCAATGGCAGTTCCTTATCCTTTACTAGTGATGTGTGTGCCAGCAGAAACCCACGGGTTTGGGGGGTTCTGGCCAACACTCACACAACATAAAACTCATAGGTTGGGGGGGTTGGGCCAACATTCACACAACATATTAAGGTCTCAGGCAGGTTTGGGCCGAGCTCTTCCTGCCACCCTCCCTCATTGAATTTTTAGCACAAAAAGTCACAGAGAAATAACGCTGCAACTTTTTAAAAATGTTCTACTCTTCTAAACAGCTGAAAATCCGAATTTGTAGAAGTCAATGAAAAAGGTCCCTTTCCTTGAAGTTCTTTTACTCTGGGTTTTGTCCAAAAACTTGACTCTTTCAAATTGCTGCAGCGACAATTCAGTAAAGTCGACATTTTCATGGCCACGATTCGAAAAAGTTTTTTACGACTTTTCTCGCAGTGACTTTTCCTTGTGACTTTTTTTTTAGTAAACATTAGAAATTTCAGCCATAACCACCAAAAAGCCATAGCAGACAGCCCAGGGTCAATCAGTCGGATACTGGGCAGGGTTGGGCTGTTTATGGCCAGGATCAGACTGGGCCGCTGGGACACCAGGAAAAAACCCGGTGGGCCCCGGGAGCCCAGACCCGACCCTTGCCAGTGCAACCCCGGCCGACTGTTCCTTCCCTGACTTATGCACGCTCAGGGGAGGACTTCGGGTGGGGGACCCTGCAGGGAGTTAGGGATGCTCAGCGGGGGCCCCTGCAGGAGATTAGGGGGTGTGGGGGATGCAGTCGGGCAGGGGAACAAGCCTCGGTGGGCCCTGCGCCCCCCAGTCCGACCCTGTGTATGTTTTGAGGCTAAAGAAATCTGCCTCTTTGTGAAGTGAAAGGGAATGAATTCTGATTCATGTCTCTTACTACCCAAACAATATCAATATGGTTTTATATATATATATTTTTTTTAAATTATAATTTTAATACATTTACATTTCATCTTGAAAACTGGAGTATTTTTGGATGGCGGTGACCCTTTTTAGATAATAGTAACATTTAAGGATTAACTGAAGCACAAAGGTAATCAGTAAGTAAAAAAACACAAATTAATCTTTTTAATGCCAGGACGCAGGCCCAAACTGATTAGAACCCGGGCCACTAAATTCTTGATACTGGCAAATTTTACAGGCAAGATGCATAAGGTCTATGATCTTTCTGTCTGTCCTTGGATAAAATTTCAGGTATTGCAAGTTAAAGAGCTGCAAGTATTTCTGTCGAATGGTGTTAACTAATTTGACCACACTCTTGGTCGTTGAAGCATAAAAGTGCTAAATTTGTCTCTTTAGTGCAAGAGTGAAGGCCAGGTTGATCCCAGCGGGGCAAAATAACATACTACAGACACTGTTTAAACTCTGAATTATTTTTCAGAGTAATTTATAAAGCTTCCAGACAGTAAAGCAACAGATTAAACCAACCAGTACTGACAAGAATATATTACAAAATACAGTATATTATAAAAAGTATGGAACATGTTTTGTATTTTAGCAGCAAAACGAGAGGAAACAAGAAACACAACGGCCACTGAATGTTTAATGGACATTTAAGGTTTTGGTTAAAAGCCCACATCTAGGATGCAAATTAGAGTAGTTTTATTAAGTTGACAATTTGTGGTGATTAATGTCCATAGGATTTATGAATATACAGCTACTATTATGTAGCAAAGTAGTGAGTATATTTACGCATGGTGGAAGAGTCTTAATGGCTGCAAACAATTTGGTCATATTTTATAAAATATATGCATATGGTGTATTAATCAGTTCCGAAAGGTATAATTCATAAAGTAGAACTGAAAATCTAATGACAGTTATTAAGCCAATATTAAAGTCTTTATTAACGCAATATTGCCCTAATGTAGTTTACAGTACCTTTAGCTGGCCAAGTGGCTTATGTGCTGTTTTATGGGGCCCAGAATACCAGCCTTCCCTAAGGCTAATGGCAGACATGGCGCAGGGCGGATATTTTCGGCAAGCGGAAAAGCGTTTGCCGAAAATACCGCCCTATGCCTCCTACTTGTGCCCGAATCAATGAGATACGCTCGGGTGCAGGCACATGTAGCCAAAATACGCATAAAAACGCAAGACTTTGCATTCTCTCGCATTTTTCCGCTTGCAGAAAATATCCGCCCTGCACCTCGTCTGACATTAGCCTAAGGATATTTGATCAACCTGGCTAAGAAATCCTGTAGGGCTTGGACCACAATGGTCCAGTTTTTTTTTCTCCAGATCTGGACAGTGCCCCAACATTTTGATACTGTTACTATAAAAAAACTAAAAATTCATGACTTGGTCTCCCAATATTTGAATCCCCCAAAACTAGACCTTTTGGCATACACCTCCAAGCCATCCAGTCCACGCTTATTAATAACCCACCACATTCCTTATCCTCCACCAAACTCCACCCATTTACATTCAAGCCACTCTGTTCTATAAAATATATAAGAGCTACACTATCAGAAATATTTTTAAGCCTGAAATTGTTCTGCAAAATAAAAAAAGAATTTGAAAACACCTGAGCAAAAATAAAACCCTTTTCAGGAGTCTTCCATATTTATATGTCCAGCATGTGGGGGGGGGGCAAGTTGAACCATTTTGACTATTTAGCCGCTGGGAACGATGCCATCGAATTTTGAAAGTCTGGCAATCCATTAAACTCTGATAAATTTGACCCCAAATATTTAGTTAAATATTCATTTTGCTGCGCATACAGAACACAGAGAACCGAGAATCAAAATGAAGTTAATACAATAACAGTTCTAGTAGCCCCGGGCAACCTATACTGGTTGGTTGTTCAAAAGAAAACATTTGATACTCAAAGGGGCATATTTTTAAATATATGAAGCACAACAATTATTATTTGCTTATTATTTCCAAGTAAATTCCATGTATAAAGGCTCTGGTTTGCCTATTTATAAAAGTGCACGTTATGCTGGAGGTGCATTAAACTAAGCAAAATCCACTGAGATCAATGGGACAAAAAAAACTAGGTGTAGGAATCATTTATCAGTCAATTTTAATAACGATTCTGGTTTCTACACAAGTTTTCTATGCTACAGCAAATACTTTAGAGTGGTTTCAGGACTGTGATGGCATTTATATTGTAAACAGTGGTGTAAAGAGCTGCTCTGGGAATTCTATATCTATGTTGCTTTTTACACCCCTTTTATAAATATGGGCCACAAACTGGAAGGCACCAGATAGCTATTCCTCTAACAGGTCCTTCATAATAAATAGTAAGTGATAAATAGCCAAAATAAGTAAATAATATGTAATAAACACCAAAAAGCAGCAAACACATTAGTAAGATTATTCTTGTATAATTTGCTCTACGTGTACATTATCATTCTTTTTAAATTATTTGTTCTTATTTTGCTTTAAAGGGGATCGCTACCCAAAACACTTTTTTTTTTAATTTTATTTTGGCACAATGACACAATGTAATTCTAATCCATAAGGCGGAAGTGCAATAAGGCTGTGACCACAAAATTCATACAGACAGAAACAAGAGGTTCTTTGCACTCACCCATTATTAATATATATATAGGACAGTAAGAAATTCTGTGTACTAAGCTACTAAAAAAATATCCTTCTCTTTAAATAAACAGGGATTGTTTGTCCATATATTCAAGCTGGCCAACTACATCAAAGCAGGGTTGGACTTGGGGCTGCTGCCCCAGGGGCCCGCACCCCCCAAGGTGCCCCTGCCGGCTGCATCCCCCGCAGGGGCCCCTGCCACACACCCGTAACCCCCCCACCCGCCTGACATCCTCCCCTAAACATGTGTACGTGAAAAGCGTCAGGGGAGGACACAGGGATCGGTCTGGGCCCACCAGTCTGACCCTGCATCAAAGTCATCCCTAGTCTGGCCAGTTCTACGCATACCTTCATATGATTCATTAAGAATTCTACTGCTTCATTATACATTTAACAAAGGGACTGAGCTTTACCTGCAACTTGCTTTCTTTAAAACCCCAAATGGTTGCCTTTTATTGGCCACTTGGCACTCTTGTTTCTTTCTATATATATTTTGTGGTCACAGCCTTATTGAACTTCACTTAATGGTTTAAGTTTAGAGGGGAGCACAACTTAGCTCCATGTTGTAGCTCCCACCCTTCCCAAGTCAGGTGATCCCAATGTTGGCCAGCTGTAGGATAACTTACTTTAGCCACCTTATGTCAAGAGACAGAACCAGAGGAAAGAAAGATAAACAAATACTGCTTTAATTTGCAATTACAAATAATTTTAGAAACCATTGAGAATTTTTAATAAATATAGAAAAGTTGCTAAGAATACTACTTTCTTTCAGTTAGAGATTATACATCATTCATATTAGTTTCTATCATATTCTCACACAGAAGGGTCAATCATATCAGAAGCCAAACTGTCTGAATGTTTTTGTATGCAGACATGGGGGGAACATACAAACTCCCTACAGAGGCCTTCTGAGCCACCGTAATAATATTATTGTTATTATTATACCTGAGAGCTTTTTTGGATAAAGGATTTTTCCTAATTTCGATCACCACACCTCAAGTCTGCTAAAATTCATTTAAATGATTTGCTGAAAATCGACTCTACGGGAGACGGCCTTTTTAGTAATTCAGAGCTTTATAGAAAACGAATTTCCAGGTAAGGGCACCCATTAGGGTTGCCACCTGTCCATTTTTGACCCAGACAGCCCGGTTTTCAGAAGGGCTGTCCGGGTCAAAACCTCCTGCCCGGTTTCCCAAATTAGGAAAACTGGGCAGGACTCACTAACATTGGCGTGGTGATCGGGCAATCGCTGATCACGCCATAGCCCCACCTCTTCCCCCACCCCCTACCCAGCTAAGAAAGCTAGTAGAGGTGGCAACTCTAGATCCCATACATGTATTATTAGTATAACTTTTTAATCTACCAAAAGCACAAGGTAATGTTTTATTATTAGAGAGAAAAAGGAAATACCTGTTTAAAAATGTAAATATCATTTGCTTAAAGTGGAGGTAGCCTTCCCATAATTCTGAGTTTTCTGGGTAAGAGTTCATATACCTGTTTTATAATTATAATTATATTATTTTAATATCTATGTAGTTATTCTTGCTCTCTACCATTTATCTTCCAGGGCACTATGGGAAATGCTATTGTTATTTTGGAACTTCTGGGAAAATAAACCATTTCTGAATGCCTGCATACAAAACACTTTTTTAGAGTTTGTGTCTCTTTAAATGAAGAATTGTTTTAACATGTATCCTTTCCTTTTAAGTAAACTTTTGTCTAAACTACTGCTGGAATAGGAAAGAAACATGAGCGCGGTGGAGGATACCAGAAAGGTACCTACTGTTAATAACTCTGAAAAACTAATGCCAGCTCTTGGCACAATATTAAAGTCTTCATAAACACAATATTGCCATAATGCAATTTACGTTTAGCTCTTTTTTCAAAACATTACTCTCAGTCCACAATCACATTCGGATTACAAAATTCTTTTTGTAGTTTCCTCAAAGCCATGGGAATAAAATAAACCACTTAGATGACAGTAAAGTGTCTGTAAAATATATAACAGCAATAACTCCTAGTGGAAATGTGGCAGATATACAAGAGCTAAAGTATGAAGCACAGGAAGAAAGGCTAACATGAAGGGTGTTTATTTTTAGAGGTCTCTTCCAGATGAAATCATATGGTTGAGAGGAAACCTTTGGTAAGAGCGCTTGTTTCACAAGTTTATTCTTAAATTCACTCTTTGGTGTCAAGTGCTAAGTGCTGGGTTCAGAATTTTTTAACAGCCCTAAGTCAAAAGTGTAAAAAGTCATGGTTCCTGTATAACAGAATTAACAAACCCGTAGCCCTCTGGATAATGTTTAACTACTGTACAATTTCTAGAAGCTCCTGTTGTGGGATAAAGGGCATGGCAGCTGAAGATGAATTATAGTAGGGAGTGTCACAGGGTAGACAACCCTAACAGAACGTTTGTAGAAGTTCTACATTCTAATTGTAAAACGTTTTCCTAAATTTCATTTCTTAAATTCAAATTCATGACCTATGGCCTAAGGCTGGTGCCACATGGGGCTGATTCTCATCCTGAGGAAAAACACAGACCAAGGATCAGCCCCTACGCTGGCATCAGCCTCCTACCTTGCCTGAATCTGGAAGCCTTGTATTGGCCCAGGTGAAGGCACACGTGGCAGATACACAAACTCTCGCGTTTCTTCGCTGATATCCACTGTGTGTTCCTGCACCCAAGCCACAATAATGGTTCTGGGTGTAGGAAAGGTAGGAGGCTGATGCCAGTGTAGAGGCTGATTCTCGACCTGCATTTTTCTGTAGGCCAAGAATCAACCCTGTGTTGCATCAGCCTATAGTTATGCCAAAGTCAAGTTTGAGTACAGGCAAATTCTTAGACCATGAAACATGCTTGGGCTCATGCTAACATTGGCCAAAACTGAACTTAGAAAGTAACCCCTAGGAACCAGTGCATTGCGGGAAGAATGAGGGAACCAAACATTTGACTGGCTGCTATAGGTTACTATAGATTACCTACCATGGGGCATATTTACCAACTATGTTGGTTTTTTTTACTTAAATAGTCAGGGTTTATTAAAGAAAAAACTCCACAAGTAAAAGCTGAAAGTCCAGAGTTACTGAAATAAAAACGCAATGTGATTCTTGCTCGTGTGTAAGGTTTTCCAATGAACAAACTGAATGTGACATGATTTTTCTTAAATAGGGTAGGTTTTTTCCCCACAGCCTTTTTTTTTCTTTAAATAAACAGGGGAAATAAATAAAGTTGGTACTGACAACTTCCTCTGACAGCTTTTACTTACAAGTTTTTTTCTGGCGACTTTTCATAGTTTTTTCTATTAAAGGTTTCACAAAGTACTTGCGCACATTTTCCATTTATGCTTTTTTGTGATATGAGAAAAAAACGCCAACTCAAAATGACACCCTTTGGGGGGCATTTAATAAAGCTTGTTTTTTTTTCAGGATTTGTGTTTTTAGTGCCACAATAGCGGCAGTTGTCATATTGCTGCACGCATTTTTTGCATCTTTTCCGTGTCTTTTTTCAGTCATGATTTTTCAATACGGATGTTTTGATAAATGACCGACTGGTGAAAATGAGTTTAGTTGTGGTTTCAAGAACTTCTAAAACCACTAAAATCCGAATGTTGATAAGATATAGACAAAAGCTATGGTTTGGTACAGTTTCCCAATTCATGTACTACAACTTCAACAGAATGAAAAATATGCTCTGACCTATTCTAAAACTATAAAAAATGTAATACTATTTTATCTATGATATAGTTAAAATGCACTGTAACTTCAGAAAATGCATTCACATAACTACTCCACACAGTTGCTATAACTTCATATCATCGACTAAAAACCAGAAGGGGCTGTGACGGTACTGGCATCACCCCATGACCTCAGGGCATGCACTAATAGCTATGGTAACCCCCAGGCTGTTAACATGTAAAATAAAGTAGTAATAATAATAATAATAATAGCATTTCCGTAGGACAAAGGTAATACATGCAATGAGTTAGAAATGCATATATCAAGCCAAACATTAGAAAATATTCCAGTAAAACTCCTTTATCTAGTTGCCAAAAACTCTGCATGTAAAACAGATAAATGTATGAAACTTGAACCACTAATGCAACTGAAAATGACACGACCTCCCTTACTTATAAGGGCAGTGGGACACGGGGAGATTAGTCGCTCACGATAAATCTTCACTATTGTGGTCGACTATTCTCCCCAATATGTCATCTCTCCGGCAAGAATGTAAATCACTGGTGGGATGGAATACACATCGCTTTGGATGCCCAAAGTTTCCTTGCGAGGCAACTTCAGGCAAATTCAGAAAACCAAATTGCAGTGTATGCCATCCCACCGGCAATTTACATTCTTGTCGGTGGGATGACATGTCTGGAAGAATAGTCGCCCGCAATAGGGAAGCTTTATCGTGGGCGACTAATCTCCCTGTGTGCCACTGCCCTAAGCCTTAGTATACTTGCCAACACTGGTGGGAAGAACAGTGATCATTTCTCACTATAATCCTTTCATATTTCTATTTCTTATTTCTAACCTACACATAATAACTGTTTACCAGCACATAAATATGAATATACTTGTAGAATTCGAGTTCATAACAATCAAAAATAAATCTCTTGTTTCTATCCCTGGGAAACACTTAAATTCTCCAATAATTAGGGGGGAAAAGCAACTTTTTCTAAGCCTGAAAATATAGCCATGCAAGCAAATTCCAACTTCTTTTCTGCATGTTTACCCAACCAATTAATGTGACCTCTGGATTCTCCAGGTCTATTATATTATATTGTATACTACGTACAGATTTTTTTTTTTTTTTTAAGCTCCCAACTGTTTTCTTTATGGGACCTATGATTGGCTTTTTGGCAGCTGTAATATAAGCCTGTGAAACCTTAGAGTGCCATGGTGGTCTGATATATTTTTTTTCCTTCTAGTTGACATTTTAATGAGCATAATTAGGAGTAACTAAAACACACAATTTTTTTTTTTATTTTGTTTTACTTTTTACATGAACGTTGAACACTTACATCCCACTTGTTGTGATTAATGACTATAGCAGAAAATATTTTCCATGTTAAAAAATGGTACAGCCTGTAATTTGAGATAATTATTTAAATGAAATAAAAATGTATTTAAAATACAAAATAGACTACTGAATTCAGATTTTTTTATTATTCATTTTTTTCAACTGTGGGAACGTTTCTTTTAACCAAGGAATGTTATGTGAATATATATTATATTATATATATATATACAGGTACGGGATCTGTTATCTGGAAACCTGTTCAGAAAGCTCCAATTTATAGAAAGGGGACTCCAGATTTTAATCAAATAATTCAGAATTTCCCATAGACTCCATTATAAGAAAATAGTTCTAATTTTTAAAAAAATGTTCTCTGTAATAATAAAACAGTACCTTTGTACTTGATCCCAACTAAGATATAATTAATCCTTATTGGGGGCAGAACAGCCCTATTGGGTTTATTTAATGGTTAAATGATTCCCTTTTCTCTGTAATAATAAAACAGTACCTGTACTTGATCCCAACTAAGATATAATTACCCCTTATTGGGGGCAGAACAGCCCTATTGGGTTTATTTAATGGTTAAATGATTCCCTTTTCTCTGTAATAATAAAACAGTACCTGTACTTGATCCCAACTAAGATATAATTACCCCTTATTGGGGCAGAACAGCCCTATTGGGTTTATTTCATGGTTAAATGATTCCCTTTTCTCTGTAATAATAAAACACTACCTGTACTTGATCCCAACTAAGATATAATTAATCCTTATTGGGGGCAGAACAGTCCTATTGGGTTTGAGATCCGAATTACTGAAAGATCCCTTATCTGGAAAACCCCAGGTCCCGAGCATTCTGGATGATGGGTCCCATACCTGTACTTGATCCCAACTAAGATATAATTAATTCTTATTGGAAGCAGGACAATCCTATTGGGTTTAATTATTGTTGAAATAATTTTTTAGCAGACCTAAGGTATGGAGATCCAAATTATGGAAAGACCCCTTATGTAGAAAACCCCAGGTCCCGAGTATTCTGGATAACAGGTCTCATACCTATATATATATTTATTATATTATTTTATGTATATGTTATCTGTATTTAAAACATATCATATAATGTCAACAATTTCAACTTTTCAATTTAATCTCTCAAAATCATGACAAAAACAAAAACAATGTGAAAATGGGTAAACGTAGATGTTTGCTTTATTTTTTTACAGCCTCGAGTCAAACCCTGTGGTGTTGAGATGACTGTGCTGGTACATTGGAACGGTATAAAGCAAAATTACAATAAAGTCAACGTTATGAATCCTTTCTAATAGACTACTGAGAATAGCCCAAAACATGTCGGGGTTTATACAAAAAGCAAATAAATAGCTGTACCTATTGCTTTATTGCGCGAGGTAAGATGTAAGGACATCAGAAACAACACTCAGGGACTAAAAAACATGCAATATGGGATCTCAGATGAACAACACACTACATCTTGTTGGCAATTTAAATGCATTGAACACTAGAAAACCTCCCCCCCCCCCCCAACTAAGGCTTCAAACTTGTACAGCACATTTGCACTCAACTCAACTAGATTGCCTGTCACATCTGACATGACTTGTCAAAAGTTATCCTTCACTGCTCATGGGCAGCACTGAGGGTCAGAAGACCAAATACAGTGGTCCGTCCCATCCCATTTTTTTTCCATTCAGAGAAGCAGATATTGAACTCTAAAATGACAAGAACGAGCAGGCTGAACCAGCTGCCAAAGAAACAGAAGCTGTCCAAATCCGCTGAGCTGAAGGAGAAAAACTAGCCTGCACTATCTGTATATGTCAGGGCTGGGAATCATAGTTGACAATTTTGCATTAGTGTAGTGGGGGGGGTTGTTTAAACCAGAAAATATGATTTTTTTTAAACCGGCTTTTATATATGTAAGCAAATTAAATTAAAAATATATAGAGCGTCTACAATATACTACTAACTGAATAAAAAAAGAGAAATATTATTATGAATATGCCAGTTATTTGTGTACCGGTATGGGATCCGTTATCCGGAAACCCATTATCCAGAAAGTTCAGAATAACAGAAAGGCCATCTCCCATACACTCAATCTTATAAAATGGTTTCCTTTATCTCTGTAATAATAAGTACCTTGTCCTTGATCCCAACTAAGATATAATTACCCCTTATTGGGGGCAGAACAGCCCTATTGGGTTTATTTCATGGTTAAATGATTCCCTTTTCTCTGTAATAATAAAACAGTACCTGTACTTGATCCCAACTAAGATATAATTACCCCTTATTGGGGGCAGAACAGCCCTATTGGGTTTATTTAATGGTTAAATGATTCCCTTTTCTCTGTAATAATAAAACAGTACCTGTACTTGATCCCAACTAAGATATAATTACCCCTTATTGGGGGCAGAACAGCCCTATTGGGTTTATTTAATGGTTAAATGATTCCTTTTTCTCTGTAATAATAAAACAGTTCCTGTACTTGATCCCAACTAAGATATAATTACCCCTTATTGGGGGCAGAACAGCCCTATTGGGTTTATGTAATGGTTAAATGATTCCCTTTTCTCTGTAATAATAAAATAGTACCTGTACTTGATCCCAACTAAGATATAATTACCCCTTATTGGGGGCAGAACAGCCCTATTGGGTTTATTTAATGGTTAAATGATTCCCTTTTCTCTGTAATAATAAAACAGTACCTGTACTTGATCCCAACTAAGATATAATTACCCCTTATTGGGGGCAGAACAGCCCTATTGGGTTTAATGGTTAAGTTATTTTTTAGTAGACTTAGGGGCTGATTTACTAACCCACGAATTCGAATCCGAATTGGAAAAATTCCGATTGGAAAACGAACATTTTGCGACTTTTTCGTATTTTTTGCGATTTTTTCGGCGCCTTTACGACTTTTCGGAAATTATCGCGACTTTTTCGTTACCGATACGATTTGCGCGAAAAAACGCAAGTTTTTCGTAGCCATTCCGAAAGTTGCGCTTTTTTCGTAGCGTTAAAACTTAAAAGTCGCGACGTTTTGCGCCAGTTTTAACACTACGAAAAAATCGCAACTTTTTGCGCAAGTTTTAACGCTACGAAAAAAAATCCCAACTTTCGGAATGGCTACGAAAAACTCGCGTTTTTCCGCAAAAATCGTATTGGTAACGAAAAAGTCGCGATAATTTTCCGAAAAAATCGCAAAATACCGATCATTACGAAAAAAACGCAATCGGACGCATTCGGCCCGTTCGTGAGTAAGTAAATGGGCCCCTTAAGGTATGGAGATCCAAATTATGGAAAGATCCCTTATCCGGAAAGCCCTGGGTCCTGAGGTCCTGAGAAATCCATGATTGCAAAATGTTTACAGTATGTACACTAATAGGCTTATTTATCAGTTCTTGAGTCTGTGTATTGGAGAGTTTTATTCTACCTTGAATAAACTTGAATGTTTGCTTAATTATAAAAAAAAAATGGAACATAAAAAAACTTGTTTGTATAAAAAAAATCAAATACCTTGAATTTGTGAGTTTACAAAAAAACTAGAAAAACTAAAAAAATCTAAAACGGAAAATATGGCTTGTTTTTGCCTAGAACAATTCCCACTAACTTCTACATAAACTCACAAGCTTTTAGATGCCAACATTTTACATTTGAGTTTTTAATAGCAAACATTCAAGTTTTTGAACCATAATTTGAATGTTGGGAGTTTTTACGCGAAAACCCCAAGTCTAATTCATTGTAAGAGGGGCCTTAAAGACAGATAGTGTGGCATATTTTTTATAAAGAATTTGACCCATCCTTTTTTTTTCCTGAAGAGGAGCATTAGCCTGGGGACACAACTATACAATTTAATTCACTGGTAGATGCCTACCTTTACCCCCCCCCCCCAAGTAAATTAGGCTTTCTTTGTCCTTTAAAAACCAGTGGGAGAGCTTCAGCCTCCAGACTTTAGGAACACAATCCATATTCCTTCCCACGGATTTAATGCATACAAATAATGGCATCATCTGATATTAACATGTAGCCATTTCCCTGATCAGAAAAGTCATACTACACTATCTAATAATGGTAGAACTAATCAGTAGTTCCTTAAATGCAGTGGGTAAGATTCAACCTAGTGAATATTCCTTTATGATGGAAAATTAGGACAAAATCTTTAACTGCTGACAATGTAACATTTGACTTACACTCTGGGCTTCCTTGGCCTTAACTCTTTGCAAAAGAGGCAGATTGATCTCACCAGGCATTTCCATATAAAATAACAGCCTCTACTATCTTGCTTCCAAGATTTCGGATTAGCAGTACTGCATTCTGCAGCAGTTGCAGCTCGTTGCAACAGACCCCCCAGTACCTTGCCGTGAAAACTGTCCTGCTCCCTGCACTTGCTTGTGGTAGGTTGTGGTTTCTTAGTACCTAGTCCATAGCTCCTAGTTCCTGATCCTATATGCAACTTTTCTTATTCATGGCTCCTCTTTGTATTCATGGCTACTGGTTCCTGCTTCTAGTATATCTACCTACCTTCTGTTCTGCCTGAGCTGTGTTTGCTTTGTGTAATTGTCTGATACCTAGTTACCTGTTCCTTGCCTCATTCTTATCTGTACGAACAACAAATTAGCCTAAAGTCCACTCATTAGTGAAATGAGGACTGTTAGGGCTCTGGCACACGAGGAGATTTGTCGCCTGCCTTTTTTCCCCCAGGCGCTTTGGCGACAAGTCGCCACGACAATACACACAAAGAGATTTCATGCGAGTTGAGCTCCAGGCGATCTGCTACCCATGGTACCACTTAACATTTACCCCTCCCACATGTTTACTCAAGTCGCTCAGAAAAGGGTCTGTGTGCGATTTGAAACAGCAGGCGGTTCGAAGTAGCCTCGTATGTTCTGACGCTGGCGATTTCCATTGTATTAGCATTGGCGTCTTGTCGCCAAATTGCTCTTTTAAAAATCGCCGGCGACAAATCTCCTCGTTTGCCAGAGCCCTTATAGGCAGAAGAGCATTAAGTGCCTGGGAGTGCCCCCTGTGTTTTGAGTTGCCCCATGACTTTCTGCCCCATGACTACTGCCCTTACAAATTTACCAGAAAACTGGCACTGGCCATAGCTGGTGATTTGCTGGCTAGGCTGGTCAAATACTGGCTTGGTGGCAACCCTACCTGAGCACCAATGTTGGACCTCAATTTTGAAGTCTGGGGAAAAGCTCAGAATTGGGCACAAACCTTGCCCAGTGAGTTCTGCCCAAATCTTTGTGCTTGTTCTGCTACATACAGGTGGGTGGTCTCTGCAACAGCCCCTCTCTTCCATGCTGGCAGAATTAAGGTGTTGTAGAGCCCTGCAGTTTTGAGAGTTCACCCTTTGATAAAAACACTTTTAAAAATCTCACAGAAATGAATACAGAGCAGTGGCATTTCCCTCACTAATAGATTGCCCAGACCAGCTGCAAAGAAAAAAAAGAAGAAGTGTTAAGAATCACCCTATGTGGCTTAACTCTGAGGTAAAGAAGTTAATAGGGAAAAAAAGGAAAGCTTTTAAGAAATATAAGTCAGAGGGGACAGTAGCTGCGTTTAATGAATATAAACACTATAACAAGTGTTGTAAAACAGCAATCCGGAACGCAAAGATAGAAAATGAGGAGCGCATCGCGGCCGAGGCCAAGACTAACCCCAAAAAGTTTTTTAAGTATATTAATAGTAAAAAGATGCAGGTTGAGGGTGTGGCCCCATTGAGTTATAATAACAATATGGTTACAGCGGATACAGAAAAGGCAGATGTGCTTAACCAGTTCTTTTCTTCTGTGTATACAGTAGAGGAGCCAGTGGGCCAAGTCCCACCCAATAGCTTCACTGTTGCCTCAGCTCCAACTATACAGTGGTTGGCACAGGATATGGTGCTTAAAGGGTTACACACGATAAATGTAAACAAGGCACCGGGGCCAGATGGAATACACCCTCGGGTACTGAGAGAGCTAGGGGCAGAATTGCAGTGGCCCTTGTTTCTGATATTCTCATCAGGTATGGTACCTAGGGATTGGAAGAAGGCGAATGTCACTCCCATATTTAAAAAGGGAGTAAGATCTCAGCCTGGCAATTATAGGCCTGTAAGTTTGACATCCGTGGTGGGCAAGTTATTTGAAGGCTTGTTAAGGGATCACATTCAAAATTATGTAGTGGAGAATGGCATTATGAGCAGTAATCAGCATGGCTTTATGAAGGACAGGTCATGTCAGACCAATTTAATTGCTTTTTATGATGAGGTAAGTAAGAAGCTGGACAGTGGGGATTCAGTAGATATCATCTATTTGGATTTTGCGAAAGCATTTGATACCGTTCCCCACAAACGACTGCTTTCTAAGCTAAGGTCTATTGGTCTTAGTGAAGTCGTTTGCACATGGATAGAAAACTGGCTACAGGATCGGGTACAGAGGGTGGTTGTTAATGGTACATTCTCTACTTGGAGTAAGGTTCTCAGTGGGGTCCCTCAGGGTTCTGTACTGGGTCCACTTTTGTTTAATTTGTTCATAAATGACTTAGGGGAGGGTATTATGAGTAATGTATCAGTGTTTGCAGATGACACAAAACTCTGCAGACCAGTCAATTCTATCCAGGATGTGACATCCCTGCAGCAGGATCTTGACCAACTGGCAATCTGGGCAGCTAAGTGGCAGATGAGATTTAATGTGGATAAATGTAAGGTCATGCACCTGGGATGTAAAAATATACAAGCCCCGTATACCCTTAATGGGACTGCACTAGGCAAATCCATAATGGAGAAGGACCTTGGAGTCCTTGTAGATAATAAACTTGGCTGTAGCAAGCAATGCCAGGCAGCAGCTGCAAGGGCAAACAAGGTTTTGAGCTGTATTAAAAGGGGTATAGATTCACGGGAGGAGGGGGTTATTCTTCCCCTTTACAGAGCGCTGGTAAGGCCCCATCTAGAATATGCTGTTCAGTTTTGGTCTCCAGTGCTCAAACGGGACATTATTGAGTTAGAGAGGGTCCAGAGAAGGGCAACTAAGCTGGTAAAGGGTATGGAAAGTTTCAGTTATGAAGAAAGACTGGCCAAGTTGGGTCTGTTTACACTGGAGAAGAGGCGCTTAAGAGGTGACATGATAACTATGTATAAATATATAAGGGGATCATATAATAACCTTTCTAATGTTTTATTTACCAGTAGGTCCTTCCAACGGACACGAGGGCACCCACTCCGTTTAGAGGAAGGGAGGTTCCATTTAAATATTCGGAAAGGATTTTTTACAGTGAGAGCTGTGAAGTTGTGGAATTCCCTCCCCGAATCAGTCGTATTGGCTGATACATTATATAACTTTAAGAAGGGGCTGGATGGATTCTTAGCAAGTGAGGGAATACACGGTTATGGGTGATAGCTCTTAGTACAAGTTGATCCAGGGACTGGTCCGATTGCCATCTTGGAGTCAGGAAGGAATTTTTTCCCCTCTGGGGCAAATTAGAGAGGTTTCAGATGGGGTTTTTTGCCTTCCTCTGGATCAACTTGTAGTTAGGCAGGTTAGGTATAGGCATTATGGTTGAACTTGATGGACGTATGTCTTTTTTCAACCCAACTTACTATGTTACTATGTTACCCCACTGAACCACAAAAGGGTCCCTGTCCTTGCTGCCTGCACTATGTTCAGTGACTGTGACTGTCAGGAAAATGTTCTTGATAGCCATAAGTGTTAATAAATGGCATACAATTATTATTGGTGGGAAAGTACCAAGGATAAATAGGTATTTAAAGAGACATCTACACACTAGGCATGCAAATAATAGGTAAATAATAACATACACATATTTTACTATGTAAGTAACTGTTATTTAAACAGGCCTAGCCTAGAGATGTCTCTTTGAGTGCCTGTCATTCTCTGCTTCCAGTTCAGCTGCTCCCTTATCTAAGGGCTCACCACCTGAGTCCTCCATTGACTTTAGTGTGTTGTTTCTTATGTGCAACACTCCTGTAAATAGGGGCTACAGAGAAAGACATGTTGCAATACAGGTATGTGATCTATTATCCAGAATATCTGGGACCTGGGAGTTATAGTAATTTAGATCACTATAACGTAAGTCTCCTAAAAATAATTTAAACATCAAACAAACCAAACAGGATTGTTTTGCCTCTGATATGGATTCATGCAGCTTAATTAGGATCATGTACAAGGTACTGGACTGTTTTTTAACAGAGAAAAAAGAATGAATTACCGTACTTAAAACTGAGTCTATGGGAGGTACAGGTATGGGACCCCTTATCCAGAAACCCATTATCTAGAAAGTTCCGAATTACGGAAAGTCCATCTCCCATAGACTCCATTTTAATCAAATAATTCCCATTTTTAAAAATGATTTCCTTTTTCTCTGTAATCAAAAAACAGTACCTTGTACTTGATCCCAACTAAGATATAATTACCCCTTATTGGGGCAGAACAGCCCTATTGGGTTTATTTAATGGTTAAATGATTCCCTTTTCTCTGTAATAATAAAACAGTACCTGTACTTGATCCCAACTAAGATATAATTACCCCTTATTGGGGGCAGAACAGCCCTATTGGGTTTATTTCATGGTTAAATGATTCCCTTTTCTCTGTAATAATAAAACAGTACCTGTACTTGATCCCAACTAAGATATAATTACCCCTTATTGGGGGCAGAACAGCCCTATTGGGTTTATTTAATGGTTAAATGATTCCCTTTTCTCTGTAATAATAAAACAGTATCTGTACTTGATCCCAACTAAGATATAATTACCCCTTATTGGGGGCAGAACAGCCCTATTGGGTTTATTTAATGGTTAAATGATTCCCTTTTCTCTGTAATAATAAAACAGTACTTGTACTTGATCCCAACTAAGATATAATTACCCCTTATTGGGGGCAGAACAGCCCTATTGGGTTTATTTCATGGTTAAATGATTCCCTTTTCTCTGTAATAATAAAACAGTACTTGTACTTATCTAATATAAATAAATTTGAAGCAACTGGACTTGTTTAGTAATCATTGAAGACGTTTCACTACTCATCCGAGCAGCTTCTTCAGTTCAACAGCTTCTTCAGTTGAACTGAAGAAGCTGCTCGGATGAGTAGTGAAACGTCTTCAATGATTACTAAACAAGTCCAGTTGCTTCAAATTTATTTATACTAGATATACCATGACCTGGATGAATGAAAATCTTCATAGACAGTACTTGTACTTGATCCCAACTAAAACAAGCCTATTGGGTTTATTCAAAATTTCAATGATTTTTAGCAGACTTAAGTTATGGAGATCCCTTATCCGGGAAACCCCAGGTCCCGAGCATTCTGGATAACAGGTCCCATACCTGTACAAGGTTCTGTTTTATTATTACTGAGAAAAAGGGAATCATTTTTAAAAATGTAAATTATTTCATTAAACTGGAGTCTATGTGAGATGGCCTACCCGTAATTCAGTGCTTTATGGATAATGGGTTTACTGATAAAGGATCCCATACCCGTACTAACAATTTTTCATCTTCAAGTAAAAAAAAAGTGTCTTTTCATAACAATGCCCCGCAGTGTATAAATATTATATATTTATTGTTTTATTCCTGTTTGGTCTGTTTAATATAGAATGTTACTGAAAATACGTGTGTGTTTGTGTATATCTATCTATCTAAAAATGTGTGTCTCATTATTTTGCTGTCCCAATGATTCTGCAATAGTTCCCGTTCTACAGCAAATATGAGGGAGAGAATAAATCTAATCTTCTCAGCAGGCTGTTCTTATATTTGCCTTTTAAAATTGTTTGTAACCCGTGTCCCCCTAGAACCTTATCGCTGGCCTATCTTCAGGTTACGGAATGATTATCTTACAGTTCCTAGTTCCATACTGATCGATAGAGAAGAGGGTTACTGAACACTCTGACCTGCTGCCTCCGCTCCCCATTTGAACATGCTTGTAGTATTCATGAGCTGCGTTTCATTCAAGTGCACTTAGAAAAAAAACCTTACACAAAAGAAGCCAAGAGCCCTGCCGTCCCTACAAAGCTCCCTTTGAGCAATTCAGATGGGCAAATATCAGCACTGCAGCCATGAAGACACAGTAACCTGATTACCCATCAGCCAGCCCAATTAGCCAAAGCAGAAACAGCTTCTGCTCCTTAGAGATTTAGGGAAGGCCTTCTCCATGCTTCCAATAATGCAACCTAACTGAGCCACTTGATATTGATTTTGGCTGGCTTGAAAGGAAACACATGGCACCATAAACAATCTGCCCCAGTCAGCTGGTAATCACTTATTTTAAATAACAAAAAGAGAGAAACTCTTAAAGTTTCCAGTAAATCAGAAATCTATCCTTTTCTAGCTAATAGCAGGACAGTTTGGGCATTTAAGGGCACTTAAAAATTATTTTTTTTTTGCATCATGTGTTTGGATCAGGGATCTGCAATAATTCTGAATGCCGAGTACCTGTCTTAGGGGGGAAATATTGCAATACATTATACTCACAAACAGTGGAACTAAGATCAAAGCAGACAAACTTAAAGGAAAACTATACCCCTGAACAATGTGGGTCTCTATAAAATAAATTGCATTAAACAGCTTATAGTTAAAACCCTGCTGTATATAAATAAATTATTTTTCAAAAATATACTTTCTTAGTAGTATGTGCCACTGGATAATCCTAAATTGAAAATTGCCATTTTAAGAATTAAGGGCCGCCTCCTGGAATCATAGGTTTCACAGTGCACACATACATGTTAATGAATGGACAGAGTTCTGCCTTTTACTCCCACACTACTTCCTGTTACAGTTGGAGCTGCATTACGTATTTCCTGTCAGTTGATCTCTGAGGGAGCACACAGCCCATCACTAAATGGGAGGGAAAGGATGTAAAAGGGCAATATTTACTGATATATATGTATTCCAGTTTGGTAGGATATAGGCCACTTCATTTGATTAAAATGTGATCTGTTGGTTAAGTATTTACTCTGGGGGTATAGTTTTAATTTAAGTAAAGAAAATGCAACATTCCTTCTGCCATTACCTAACAAATCCCAGAATTCCCCCTTTGGAACTGTAGTTTATGATGAGTTGGAGGCAGGCTTCCCTGGAAAGGAAACAGATTATTATAGCCTTACATAAGGACAGTTTCAGGATATTAATTAAAGACCAATAAACAATGTATATTACCCTGGACATGTACAAATTATCCACGCATCTGTACACAAGACATTTTCTTGAGGTATTTCACACACACACACACACACACACACACACACACACACACACACACACACACACACACACACACACACACACACACACACACACACACACACACACACACACACACACACACACACACACACACACACACACACACACACACACACACACACACACACACACACACACACACACACACACACACACACACACACACACACACACACACACACAGAGTTCTGAAGCATTTCCAGGGCAGAGCTAATTTGAGGGAAGGATATTCCATATTGGAAACTGTTCCTCCCCTACCATTTATTCCTTCTTCCCAACTAACTTAACAGACCACCTCGGTGTACAGATTATTTTCAGATTCTGCTCCAGGCTAAACATTCTTCTGTGTACATACTAGCAAATTCTACAGCCTTTTTAACATCGAAGAACACATTTCTGACAAGTCATTTTTGTTACATATTGCAAGTCAACTTGCCAGCCTTTTTTTTTTTTAGTTATATATTTATTTTTTCTTATTACAAACATGTACTGCAACCAGACTCGGCATCGTTTAGGTGCCAGAACGGGAAATCATAATGGCTGTCAGAATGTGCAATTTTTCCCCTTTGTTTTATGAGGTCAGGCTATATTACATGCACTGATATATTCCATTTTCCCAGCTGAAAACTGTCTCATTTGAGCACGACAGGTTGAGGGAGTCATGATTTTGCAACCCAGCAGGCGAAACAGAGTATAAAGGGGCAGGTGCCTAACCCCATATTCTCCTATTGCTCTTGTCCACTGGCAACAGTAAATTAAACTGTCAAAATTGGAATTGTCCTGTCATCAACACAGCCAAAACCTTCCCAAGTATTGCAACATCAGATATATTTCTAATTCTGCATTTCCCTGCACCTGTAAATTCCATCAGAAACTCGCACTGGACCATGGTGAGCTGTCCAAGGGACACTGGTATTGTGAATTCCTTTAGAGGTTTGACATGGCATTTCAAAGACAGAAATTAATGAACAATACCAGCAATTTGCTACATATAAAAAAAGTGTTCAGTGTTGGGTCTTGACCTCCCACTCAGCTTTCAACCACTCCGAAAGGGCAAAAACGCTAACGTGAGTCTGACATATAACAGAATGCAAGAACGCCTGAAACCTCTCAGATACATCTGATTTTTTTATTTCCTAATTTGTTTTGTTTCCTATTGGACTTTATCCATTACCTCTATTAAGAACTCAGACTGGTTGTGTATATATAGACAACGGCTATGGAAACATATCAAAGAACCCCCTATCAATCCACAACCCAAGTCATTTCTTTACAATTTAATTATTAGATATTCCCAAACTTGTAGTGCAAATGATATGACACAATTAAGGGGTAGGCAAATCCCTATCCCTATCCTATTCTCACAACCTCAGTCTTAAGCTGCCAAGCCCTTGTAGGTTCCCCCTTCAGATGCCTTAAGTCATAAGAATTTCCTCCCCCATCTCTCTCAATGGCATATGCCTAAACATTTGAGCCTTTTGCAACACTTTTCTGCAGAGGCAATGATTAAATGTGTAATGTTTGCAGACGTTATAACCTTAATTGTTTTAGAAATGATGCTTCATGTGTACAGTATAAAGCTAAGGTATTGACTATGATGAGCATGAGAGGCCTGAAAGAAGGAGAACTCCTTTACAAAATGCAAAATGTATGGTGCCTAATACTACAGGGCTGCTTAACCAGTCTCTAGGTACAATGGTCCTATGGCATAGACCTTAATGGCTCTGGTAACCAGCCTATATATCTGCTCTTGTTCTCTGCTAAAGATATTAGCAATACACACACAAAAGGGGTTGGAACAAGAAGATCTTAAAAACTGCTGCTGCCTATAAACAATAGACCAGGTATTGGGCCACCCCAACCCAAAAAGACTACTGGGAAGCAGATTACCACTAAGGTAATACATACCATTGGTTTAAGTTTTGTTCATTTACAAAAGGGCTTTAAGCTTACCCATAACTAATTATAATAGCACCAGTAATGGAGTTAACTATGTTAAAAAATAATTATTATATTATAATCATTATAATTATAATTAATAAATACAGGCAAACACTAGCAAATCATTTTCTTTTGCAAGATCTGAAGCACAAAGACCAGTCTTAAATAACTGCCTGCAAAATCCAACCTACATGGGCACCCCATGGAACAAAGAAGGAGAGCGTAGGGCTCCCCTGTGCCTAACAATACTTTTCCCTGCCATTTAGTCTTAGATTCTTGCACATCATTCATACTGTAAGAGCAGGCTGATTGGGTGCACTGGCATTCGCCACAAGTTGCAACCAGACTAATAATAGGGCTGCCACCTTTCTGCTGGTTGTACTGGTTGACATTGACGTCACGGTTGTGGAGTGAGAGCTATTGGGGGTAGGACTGGCTGACCAAACAGGATCAGCGATGGTGCAATCGTCGCGTCAATCAAGAAGAGTCCTTTCTGGATTTCCTAATTTAGAAAACCAGGCAGGAGGTTTTGACCCAGACAGCTGGACTGTCCAGGTCAAAACTGGACAGGTGGCAGCCCTAACTAATAGCGTCATTGAGCACTCAGTTTTGTGTCTATAGTTGGTTTTGGAAAATGAGCCTTTGTATGCAAAGTATCAGCCATGGAGCAATACTAACACTAATTCTAAACCTCCTGGAAATGACAGCCTGCCTAGCAGCACCCCTCTGCATGCCCAAACGACTGAATGCTGTGAATAACTTTGGCCAACAGCTACCTTCATCAGACAATACTTAATCACCCGAAATGTTTAAATAATGAAGAAAGAAGGTGTATTTCATATTGGTACTGCTTTTTGGTTCGGTTTTAGGTGCCAGCCAGGCCGACAAACAGCAGCAAAGCAGTCTTTGGCGCCTTAGCAGTTCATATGCTCTAATTCAGCAAATGACAAACCATGAAAGTGAGATGAAAACGAATGTCACTCACACTAATATAGTCCAACTGACTCCATTCCTTTATTAATCCTCATTTAATTTCACTTAGACTCGCTGCCATCATTACCATACAGTATAGCTGAGATCATGTGCAATTAGCTGGTAGGCTTTTTTTTAATGATATTTTTATTTTTTTTAGATAAAGGCAAATAAACAAACCAACATTAATTATATGGGTTAAACAATATTGATCCGAGCATCAGGTTTTTAATATGGCTTCATTTTTGTTTCTTCTTCTTCTTCTTTTTTTTAATTTCCATAAGAGCAGCATTTAAATTTGCTTCTGCAATAACAATTTTACAGGCATAAATGACTTTTCATTCAAAGTATGTAAATGATTGTCTAACGCTTGGGAGATGGAGGCTTTCCATGCTAGCAGCGTGTTTATATAGACCTCAGGGGCCTCTCTACTTCATGTGCTGTTCTCTAATATGGCAGAGAAAGCCACCAATTACCAAAGGAGACAAAAGTCAACTAAGAGAGGGAGTCTTCTCCCTCCCAAACCTTGTTCTCTCCCACTTTAGAACATGGTGTTAATGACATACAAATTTTGAGGTCATTAAGTAGACATAGAAATTGAAAGCGAGACAGGGCTCTCTGTCAGGATATTCCGATGTCAGCATTTCAAGGATTCTCCTAATCCCATGATGCAAGTTTCGGCCTTATTGTCTCAATTTAACTTGCATTAGTACCTAGCACCTTGATTATACTGTAGGGTTGGTAATCTTCGCCTGCATATGCCATCATTACTTATGTCAAGCCACTTGAGTTGCTATGAATACTATTTTGTTTTATGAGAGAGAGGAAATTAGTGCCAGTCCCCTAGAGTTTTGGGTGCTTAACATTGAAGCACAAGGCAGCCCTCTCAAATCCCACAACAAATCCTTGTTTAGTGCCACATGCAGATAAGGACTTTGCTGCAACATTCCAGCATAAATAACTCATATCCTCGGTATTTGTGAATGTCAAATCATCAGCCTCCCTTAATGTTTCATTCCATCCAAATGTGACTGCGGTAACAAAGAAAAATTCGACATAATGCGATTTTACAAGCGCCTCATTATTTGTTGTGTGCACGCAAAATGCTATAGCATCGCAGGCTAATAAAAGCCACAGATAAATGCAGGTTTATTAGTTTTCAGGGCTACCAGCTTAGAGGGCATCAGTTTAGGTCCCTTTTTTAATTAAAACATGGATTTGATTGAATCGCAAATTCACTGAAAAGTCCCTGGTTTTGTTGTATCTGTTGCAAAATGAATGAAATCATTATTTGAACAGAAATGTGTTGAAAATAATTAATGTGATTTGATCATATCTCATAGGAATTAAGGATATATTTGTATTTGTTGGGGGGGGGGGTTGAATCTGCAGATGGAAACAGGAACTCGTGGAAACTGTATATGATTTAAAAGGGGGCACAATGGAAGGACTGAACCAATACAGTTCTTGTTAACCCCTCATGGAACAATCGCTCAGACATACAAAGACACTGGGAATATGGAAACATAGGATGAAATTGCTTTTTGCAATCAGTAATACATTATACTCACAAATAGTCTGAATATTAGTAACTGAAAAGGATACAGTTCTCAAATAAAACTGTAATTAAAAAAAAAACAAAGAGATTTGCAAAAGACTATAGGCAGAGCAGTATTTGGGTATGGCAGTCTGGTATCAGTATGGCCCTTCAGGATTGCAGAACAGGAGGTTACATCTCTTCCCCCACAGTGGTTGCCACCTCACCAGTATTTCATCAGCCTAGCCAACCCCCCATTTAATCCCCCCTATTCTCCCCTTCCTAGCTCCTAGAAACTCTCCAAATGCCTTCCCGATTGGTCACCTCTTGACGTCATGGCACCGCCTTGTGACATCACAGCCCAACCATTTACATCACAAATCACTCTTGGACCTGACCCCCCCCCCCCACCTTGGCCAGCCCCTTCCCTTTAAAAAGGTGGCAATGCTACTTTTCACATATGGACTGAGGGCGATTGAGTAATTACCAGCATAAATTCCAGAAATCATTTTGTTCCTTGCATCCAAATCTGCAACTGACTGAATTGGGCACTTATACCACACTAAGGGGCGTATTTATTATGCTGTGTAAAACTGATTCGCTGAAAAAACGGAGTAAAAAGCTGTGTAAAATAAATGGAAAAGATTGCCATCTAAACGGCGGATATTTTTCCATAAGTTCCGGTGGAAGAAAAAAACGTGTAAAACAATTACGCCGTTTTTACACCATTTTTACACGGCGAAGCCTGGCGATGTGTGGCGAATTTTCTTGCCGTTTTTTACACAGCATAATAAATATGCCCCTTAATGCCACATGCCAGGAGCGATGCCATTTTCACACAAATCCACCAAGAAACAATTGCTGCAACCAAGACATAATTTGCCAATATGGACACTTATTTGAGTCCCTATTTGTGCATAGCTTACATACTGCTGCGGGTATTAGGATTTGATATCAAATATCCATCCCAGGGCTTATACACTACCATTCAGCATGAGTTGTGTTAATATGCTCATATTCCGCTAAAAACCATTCCAATCCACTTTATTTCTTTTCTGCTTACTTTGGTAATCTTGACCACATTATGTGAAAATGTTTTACTTAGCTCTAACTCTACGGAATCAATTTTGACATGAATGAATTATTAAACTGCAATCACTTCAGATGAAAATACATGTCACAATCGGAAAAGTGACTCTCTATATTGCTTTAAACCTCATTCGGGTCCAATTAAGCACAATTATTTCGTTGAGTTTTCAAACAAGTGATTAATGGATCTTGACCACTGACCCATTTCAAATTTGACTTTTCTGCTGAAAAAAAAGAAAAAGAAAAAAAAAAAAAACCTGCTGCAATCCATCTGTCAATCAATATAATTAAGGCTGTAGCAAGTGGTCTGCCAAGAAAAATAAGTTATCATGGAGTTTGGTTATGGCTGATGAGACACAAACTGACATAAAACATGACTTCTTTGGAGAATGTCTGACTAATATTATTATCCTTTATATAATGCCATCGTATTGTGCAGCACTTTACACACATTATACATCACATTAGTTCCTGCCCTAGTAGCTTACAATACAAGGTCCCTATCATATTCACATATGGTCAACTTTATCTGAAGCAAATTAACCTTCTTGTAGGTTGACTGTGGGAGGAACCGGGTACCCCTGGGTAAACTACACAGACATGGTGGGGGCATACAAACCAGGACAGATAGTGCCATGGATGAAACAGCAGCCACTCATGGATCCCTCGAACAGGCAAACACAGAGAGGAGCACAGCCCTTGACATGAAAAATAAATGCCCCGGGTGCAGGTCAAAATAAATGTATATAGAGATAGGGCACCACACCCACAGGGACTCGGTGCAGAAAATTAAGTTTTTATAGAAGAAACTCCAAGGTTTCAAGCACCAACATTGCTCTTCCTCAGGGACAAACCCCATGGGGTATTTTAGTATGTTTTGGGTTACAAAAAAGCTTGAAAAATGGGGGGTGCTTCCTAGAAGTCGAAGTACAGAGGCATATACACGAAAAATAAATGTATTGTATTGGGTGCAGGTCAAAATAAATGCATATAGAGACAGAGTACCGCACTCACAGGCACTTGGTGCAGAAAAAGAAATATTTATTGAACTCCAACTAACATACAAACCAAAACAGATAGTGCCATGGATTTAAATATGTTTTCTTCTGTTTGCCCTAAATAAAGTCTGCATTTTATCTACATATGCCTGTTCATGGGATCCATTAGTGCCAGCTGTTTAATCCATTGTATGATCCTCCTCAAACTGTAGGTCTGGGGCATGTGCACCTGGACCCCACATGTCTTTTGTTGAGATACTTTATCAATTGTGGGATTATACACTGAAATATTTATAATATGTTCCAGGACAGATAGTGCCCTGGGTGGAATTGAACCTATGAAAGCCAGCAGTGCTTCCCTCTTCACCACCTTGCTCCCCACATTATCTTTTGACCAAAAAGAAGACACTGTATTAGGCAGTTGATTTGGGCATTCTAAAATAACCTGACACTGGTCTATGTATGGGGCCAAAACAATTCATTTTTGCCCATATTATATTTGCTCTATGCTGATCTAGTAGGCGAAGAACTGTAGCGTCTGCGCCTGACAGCACATGGGTGGGTGACATATGCCTAATTGGTGACCTGGTCAAGGTTCTCAATGCCTACAGGGCTTGGTCATTGTTCTAACCTTGTCCTTTGGCTCCAAGAGGACTTTTGTGACCAATGAGAATCGGGTTTGTAAACTGAGAGAGCAGCACTGTATGGGCAGAGATTTACTTTTATGCTTAATATATCCTCACACATTAACACTGGCAGCAGGCTACGACAGAAAATGGTGCATTTGGAGAAAGGACAAGTTCCAGGTAGAGTAACCTCTGAAAGGGTGGCGGAACATATTTATAAGTGGCCTATAAGAAACAGCACCTTGCAGAGATTGTGTATCATTCTTTTCTCCATCGTAAAAGTCTATTGGAGCCTTACTGAATGAACTCCTAGGTGTTTCTCCATCAGCAACACATGAAACATATATGACCAAACTGACATGTTGACAGAGTACATGGTAATTTATTTCTTGCTTATTTAACAGATTCAAATTCAAGCCACATAACGCTCCTCAGCCTTCATTGTAAGTAACAGAGTGATAATTCCTCTTGCATCCTGTTCATCTTTCAGATGCTTCAATATTGTCCCAGTAAAGCAATTTAAGGTAATTTTGATAAATAGGATCGATGCAGTCTTCAGAGATCGCTCGTTTAAAGAACATCTGAGAGAAGCAAGTAACACGTCTTGAAACATGTTAATGAATGCTGATGTAAATCAAGCAAAGGAAATAAAGATACAGCGCCCCAAATAACAAATGTTCAGTTTATATCTGTTGACTGGTTTTTGCTGTCACAATGCTAGTTCTTATAGATATTGCAGAGAAAAAAGACCAACGGTGCAATATTAACCCAACCTGCCTCAGCAAATGAGAAACTCCCTTTAATTCAAGGTTCCAATAAACAGAGGCTTCCCAGTGACTATTTAACAGTGAGGAAAACTAAACTGTGACAAAGTCCACCTCAATGGTGTAAGGTACATAAGTATTGGCACCAATGCTAAAGTGCAGATGATACTGGTTTGATATTCTCTGCCACAATTGCACATCCTCCAACATATCTATTATGATCCATGAGACTGGGAACATATGAACTTGCTAGCCCCTTTAGACATATTAAATAACATCAGTATTGCTGTGTGGGTATGTTACTAGGACTTTACTGCATATTGAGAAGTCTTATAGGACATTTAAACCCTATATTTTCCTACCATGTATATAAATTGGGCAGATGTCCCCCACCCAAACCACACCATTTGTATTGCATATATCCCCTCCGTTTACCAGCAGCATCAAATTTTCCTAAAACAAATAGCAGTTTACACCCGGGCGGCCTCTCATACATCTTCAGTGACTTACATCTGCAAACAGAAAATATGTGATGTAAACTTTATGCAATAAAGAATGCAGGCTTACACAGGCAGAACTTAATTTGATAAAAAGTCCTGCTTGGATTGATCACTGTAATGGTAACTGAGCTCAGCACAGGAGATGCACAGCTAGAGCAGAGTTTCTATGAAAACCAACAATGCTATCTCTTTATTGACTACTAGACTGAAGGGTGCGTTTGGTGACCTGAGTTTAAAAGAACTGAGCATCCCATCTTAAGGTCCCCATACACGGGCCAATTCTAGCTGCCAATATGGGTCCCTTAGACCGATTCTGCAGCTAATTGGCCCATGTATGGGCACTACCGACGGGCCTGCCCGACAGATATTTGTCCTGAAATCGGCCAGATCTCGATCGGGCAGGTTAGAAAATCTAGTCGGATCTGGGACCACAGCGGCTCGTTGATACGGTTCCCGGACCGACTTTTCCTATGCCCGTCATTATAATTTGAAAACGATCAAATTATCCTGGATTCTCCCGATATCGCCCACCTGTAGGTGGGGATATCGCCCACCTGTAGGTGGGGATATCGGGAGAAGATCCATTTGCTTGGCAACATCGCCAAGCGGATCTGCCCGTGTATGGGGATCTTTAGTCTAGGCAATCCTGCAGTTTGTCGATTATGGTGTTATATGATGAACTGTTTAAAAAAAGTATGAATTTGGGCATATCTGGATCAAATCCTGGACTGGGTTCATCCATATTTTATACAAAATGAGGTAACTTCTGCTAATTTGTTGAGGTAAAGAGTATTTATTTACGTGTGAGGCATCTAAACCACACCTTCCTAATCACAATGAAAGCTATTTTTGTTATAATACGTTATATTGTAGGTGACAGTATTGAACATTTTAAAGATATTTTTAAACAGCACTTTATAAATATGTTTCCGCTCTTGCCCTGAGTGAAACAGCAGGTATTGTTAGCATGCAAATAATGTTATCTTGCACAGCACAAAGCACTGGCATGTAAACATTCAGGATTGCAATATGTTGTTTTATCTACATATACATATGTTGGCAAAATGGCAAGAAGCTTTGCTTTCATCCTTCTGTTCCATATTTAGCCTGCAACTGCCTAATGATGGAGAGCACAAAGAACATATACTGGCATGTTGTGGCTACGTTTTCACGGGAATGTCAGCTGCAACAGAGGAGGGCAGATCATATTCATACACAAAGGGGAAGTGGGCATTGTTTGTAAGTAGAGGTTATCATCACTAATTTTCCCTTAAGGCCTTTGGCACAAATAGAATTTCCAGTCTCTTTGATCACCACATCTTATTTAGTTCTTCCTGCTCAAAACATCCTAAACCAGCTCCTTTGCTGGCAATGGGTATCATGGAAAATAACTTCACACGGTTTTATGATACAAAACGTATGATGCATGATCAAGGGCTTTCATAAATATTACTACTCACAAATCGAGTAATAGGGGGCAGCAAAGAGTGATTATAGGTAACATATTGGGTCGGGAATAAAGAAACAGGTCAAATGCCTCAAACTGCAATGTGTGCATAGACCTAAAGGGAGGATACCACGATCAGTTATATATTAGGAGAAAAAGCATTTCTGATGTTGTATCTTTCTAGGATAATATAAGGTTGGAGAGATATGTTAGGTTCTCTGCAAAAATTAGCACCCTCCCAACTAATGTGCCATTATTATGTCCATTAATGACACGGTTAAGGTTATCTCATCAGAGCAATCACACCTAATATGACCATTTAAAAATACACCATTATATGAAGTTCTCACTACTGACCTAAATGAATGTATTGTCTTGGAACAAAAAAAATCATAATATGAATGTAAACTGTCCCTATAAATCGTTTCCTCTGCCGACCCCCACACAGGTTCTGCTCGGTAAAGAA